>NW_026889785.1:900000-1240000 GCF_033153115.1 Saccostrea echinata
TGCAAATTTTACGGAATAATAGTGTCCCATCACATACCTGAATTTACGGGATTTTTGGATGTCAAATGTTCATAACAAAAGAGTTTTTCTCAGGAACACCGAGGTCGAAAAAACGTCATGTTCAAGGTTGCGCCACCTGGACATACCATTGCTTACAAAAACATTACTAATTTATATAGAAATAAAATTTATGATTTGTGGCTTATTCTATAGGTAGAAAAGATGATGCTAACTAAATATTTAAAGAAAAACCATTGATGTACCTAAAGCAGTTTTAATTTTATGGCGCTAGTCCACGAACTTTTTGATACCCCCTCGTATATAGGGTTTGTCAAAAATAGTATGCACAGTCATTGCCATTGTCAATGTTTGGATATGAAAATTCCCACGCTTCATTGTACAAAAGAGAAGTTCTCTTCCCCATCAATCTGGAAATCTCAAATTAAGAAAATGTCAGATAAGAAGTTATATTTAATATTTGTACATTTATTTAATATTTAAAAGAAGTTCACATACTAGAAAGAAAAGCACTATAATGTTATGTATGCACATTGAGTCACAAGATCTTTTAGCTTTATCATGTTTAAGTGAATTTAATGTCCTCTTAACATTTTTGTACTTAATTGTGCAATCCAGTAAATGGCGATGCATCTGAAATAATGCTGCATGAAGGTGTATGTATATATGATTAGAAGTATATTAGGCCTCCTTAAAAAAGAGCATTATACGAAAAAACTCATAACTTTAAAAAAAACTTCAGTTAAAAAATTCTAATTCTCTTAAATATAACAATTTAATTCCTTTGTTACCTGTTAAAATTCAGTTGATTTTGAAATTTTCAGGGAAACATTTCATTAATGCTATGGCAACCTCTCGTTACTCGTCTACCGAGGAGACAACAAATGCCAACAGAGCGAATCGACTTATCCTCGGTCCATGTACTGATCAACTACGTGATGTTTTACGGCACCATGTACCACCGGCAACATTTACATACATCAGTAAACAAAAGAGAAGTAACCTTCCTCGTCTGACAGCACCACAAATGAACCTTATTTTACCTAGAGGCAGCTATTATACTGGAAACTATGATGACATGGACATTTCTTTATTGTACATACTGCTTAGACACATTTGTAGTATACCACCACACAGAAGAGGCTGGGGATATGATCCAAACCCCACTGACAGATCTCTCTCTGCCAACATTGAGAGGATCCGTATTGCCAGAAATCAGTGTGTCTTTTCTTCCAGTCCTACCCTCTCTAATGCTGATTTCAACATAATCTGGTCCACTGTCAGAGCAGCAGTCGTGGACATTGATTCTATCCTTAACAATGGGAATCAGTACGTAAGAGAGGTGGACTTTTTGAGACATGAGACAGTGGACCCTGTCCCTAGCCGTCACTACATAGAAGAACTACGAAAACAGTGTGAAGAAGATGCAGCAAAAGAAATATTAAATCAAGGTCTGTACCAGATTGTCTTAAATAAATTTAAAATGGTGTATCATTTATAGTTCTTTAATCATACATAAAATTGGTTGATTAATAAATGACAAATAAAAATAGGATATCTATTTTGTGAGATTTGATATTTGCTTTATCCAACGAGTTGAAATGGAGTATATTCGAGAAGCTATTTTGTGTGATTTATATTTGCTTTATCCAACGAGTTGAAATGGAGTATATTCGCGAGGCTTGCCGAGCAAATATACACCATTTCACGAGTTGGATAAAGCAAATATTAAATCACACAATTATAGACGTTCTATTAATCTCATACAATTTTCGTTTTTGAAAAAAACTTTGAGATATCCCCTGTGAGACTATGAATGATTTTCTATCCAAATTGATGATGCATAAATTTATTGATGATGTCGCACTGTTGATGTTGACATGCTGAAAGAAAGTAGATCGTGTACAAAATATAAAATTTTTGATGTCTGCGTCTTTTAAAACATACATGACAATCTGTTGGGGTTTATTACAAACCAACTAGGCCCTTTTCACTGAAAGTTTTAAGGACCGAAGGATCATATGATTTCTAACTTTATTCTCAAGTCATTGTATCTATGGCGATGGGCTCAGCCAATCAGGGTTCTAGGCTACTAGCTAGATCCATGGTAAGTTATAATGTCTGCAATATAATGTAAGAAAGCATTGTTGAAAGTAGCTATAAGACTTCTCTGCATGGCCAAACAACTGTCAAAGGTTTCTCATCAAAACGATTTATAAATCGTAAGGGGGGGGGGGGTGTAACATTTGTCTTCACAGTAGGCTATTCAGTACAGATACATTGATAAAATTTGACACTTCACTGATGTATACCAGTCTTTTTCTTGCTTTAAACGAAATTTTTGTTCATTATCATTCATTTTTTAAGGAAAGAATTTTCACAATTCGAAATTTTAATAAATTTAAATCTTTAAGTAAGGGGTTGTGTCAAAACCGGAAGTGCTATTGATAAAGCACATACCCGTGGATAAAGCATAGGTTTATCTTATTGGTAGAATCCACCACACGTAGGAGATAAATGAGTTATAATTCATTATAATACACATGCACTGACAAACGATGGATTAGATATTTCTGTGGGGAGGGGTTCAATCTAAATTCATTTTATCAATTTCTGTAGGAAGCAAGTTCACATACTAGAAAGAAAAGCACTATAATGTTATGTATGCACATTGAGTCACAAGATCTTTTAGCTTTATCATGTGTAAGTTAATTTAATGTCCTCTTAACATTTTTGTACTTAATTGTGCAATCCAGTAAATGGCGATGCATCTGAAATAATGCTGCATGAAGGTGTATGTGTATTTGATTAGAAGTATATTAGGCCTCCTTAAAAAAGAGCATTATACGAAAATACTCATAACTTAAAAAAAAAACTTCAGTTAAAAAATTCTAATTCTCTTAAATTTAACAATTATTTCTCTTGTTACCTGTTAAAATTCAGTTGATTTTGAAATTTTCAGGGAAACATTTCATTAATGCTATGGCAACCTCTCGTTACTCGTCTACCGAGGAGACAACAAATGCTTTTAGAGCGAATCGACTTATCCTCGGTCCATGTATTGATCAACTACGTGATGTTTTACGGCACCATGTACCACCGGCAACATTTACATACATCATTAAACAAAAGAGAAGTAACCTTCTTCGTCTGACAGCACCACAAATGAACCTTATTTTACCTAGAGGCAGCGATTATACTGGAAACTATGATGACATGGATATTTCTTTATTGTACAAACTACTTAGACACATTTGTAGTATACCACCGCACAGAAGAGGCTGGGGATATGATCCAAACCCCACTGACAGATCTCTCTCTGCCAACATTGAGAGGATCCGTATTGCCAGAAATCAGTGTGTCTTTTCTTCCAGTCCTACCCTCTCTAATGCTGATTTCAACATAATCTGGTCCACTGTCAGAGCAGCAGTCGTGGACATTGATTCTATCCTTAACAATGGGGAAAAGTATGAAAGAGAGGTTGATTTTTTGAGACATGAGACAATGGACCCTGCCAATAATTATCATTACATAGAAGAAATGAGAAAACAGTCGGAAGAAGATGCTGCAACAGGAAAAACGAAACAAGGTTTGTGGCATAAATTTGATAATTAAATTTAAAAAAGGAAGTATGTTTTCACGATTTCAAAAGAATTGACCTATAGGAGAGAACAATTTCCTAGAAAAAGTTACATTTAGAAAGTCAATGTTTATTAGTTGTTTTCTACTGTTGATATGTCTGATTTTTTTTTTAGATTTGTGTTTTGCACTTAAAATATATTGTAAACAACTTTATAATAAACCTTTAAAGTTGAGCAAAACAACATTTTGTCCGATGAAGCACCGATTTTTGTATGAATTTAGGCCTAGAAGTCTTTCAGTTTAATCCTGCCCCTAAATAAAACTGTGATATTGTGATAGGTTGGGATGTGAGGAATAGTGTAAGATAGGATTTTGGGGAGGGCACCACTGCCCTAGGGTCGAAAATCACCAAAAAATACCTACAAAAAATGAGGAAACCTGATTTTGACAATTTGGTTCATATTTATAAATTTTATTCTTCTAGTCACAATATAGCTCAATTGGAGAAACCGCTGATTTTTCACACCATGGGTACTGTTTTAAAGATGGTTCGAATCAATCTGGTGCCACACTTTTATAGTTTAAAATTCTCGCCTTTTTAAAGAGCATTTTATTAATTTTTTAATAAGGTTGTGTATTTCCTTCAATTATCTATCTTTTATGCATGTCCATTCTTGATAGAAGAGAGCAAATCGTAACATTCCAATGAAACTATAGCACAGTCAAGCGAGACTATATCTCAGTAACGCACACTTTCCTCAAGGACAAAAATAAATAACTCATTGTACTCAATACAGATATTCTCGGCTGCAATGAGCCGCGATGGATTTCAATCATATACATTCCTTAGAATTTAATCACATCGCTTTTATTCCGTCTTTAATACTAGTGCATGTCTGGGGCATATATGTTACGAATAGCTTGTATAATTGAGCTCATTACATTTAGAGTAACATATATGTTCTTGAACTTGGTTGGTCACATGATCAAATCCTGTGAAGCCCAAAGGGCTTTTCAGTGGATTTGATCACATACAAACCAAATTCATTTCCCAGTGAACTTTTTAACATTGCTATTTATTACTTATATTTACATTTGAGACGAATATTACGAATAGAACCGCATGTATTGCTATGTGCGACACGCAAAGACCCTGAAGTTGTTTGGTCTTGAAAGTTCACCTCGCTCCAACATTTCAATATTTACATTGATGATCAGTATTCCAGTTCAGGAAATCTCTGTTTATAATGAATTTAAAGAACAACTGATCGCTACTGAGAATAATCTTACTATTTTATGAGTTCTTTATATATGTGAAGTCAGAAGCGGTGGTATCGAATGTTTCATTTTAAATAATTTCAAAGGAATTTCGAGTTAGAAAGGGCAGCCCGATTGTAGGCTCATTGTATTATTCAAAACATTCTTCACACCTGAAGATCTAATAAACATCTGCTGATCGAAAAAAAAAAATCGTATGTTTCAACTATTTTATCTTTTTCATCGCTATCAACTTGGAAGTTCCAAAACCAGTTTCACAGTGACAGAAAGTAGGCAGGATATCATCTTGCCGTGTGATTTGGTCATCCTATGACCTCTGACCCCCTAGCACGTTCATACAGAATTGAACATATCTTCTCCTCAATAAGTTCATATAAGAAAAATATTTGCAAAAGTAAATATTGAGAAGTAAAGAAAAATATCAATTATTACATTTCGAGAAAACAAACTCAGAATGCGTTGACAATATCATGCTACAAAGTCAGTGTCTATGTAAGGGTTCCTTCTACCCCTACTTCCTGAAAAAAAGATTTATGAAAAACAAATTATTACATGCATTTAGCCTAATGTTATTGACCGGACATATATAGCCAGTCTTGATTCTCCAGTACTGTTCATTTTTGAGTCTGCTCGCGGAGCGAGCGAATCCTTGCTATCATAGCTGTAAAAATTAACACTCATTCTTCAAGGAGATTCATACGCCAAATATAATAGTTCTAGCAATAAATGTTTTTTTTAAGTGATTGCACAAACTTAGGGTGTATAAGCAGTGTAAAATTTCGTATTATAATATTATTTATGTCTTTATACTTTCAAAGAAAAATTCAAGTAAATATTCATATATAAATGTACAATTACTGTGTATGAATATATGTGTAAGCATGTTAGGCGGATCTAGTCTTCCCAATTGAAGATTTTTTTTCATTGACCTAGATTACTCTGTACCACAAAGCTGCTGCTCTGTTCACTGCAGCTTGTGGGCTTACAAAATCTATTTTAGAATCCAGGTTTGCAGTGTAAACCATTGACCTAATTACTTCATAATACAGACCACTGTAGCTAGTGTGCTTGAATTTTTAGGTTTGCAGTGCTGCTTTTCACAATAATATGGGATAAATAGGCCAGCAATGTAAAATTATCTAATGTAATCATGGTGACGTTATTCACAGGCATTTGGGTCTTGGTTTATAAATATGTATATACCTTAGTGATATGTTAGAAAAAGGACGATAGCTTTTTGTGTTTTCTTCAAATATTAGATTATAAGTGACATAAACATAATCATAATGCTTAACATACTATTTCTGCCTGTGAATATATAGTTAGGCGGATCTTGAAAGATTTTCCCATAGATCTCTAACGTTTTCCTTTACTGCATGAAGATTGTTTCTTAGTGATTGTATCTTCAATTTATGTTGTTGTTTTTTTTTTCACTCTCATTTTTCCCCCTTTTTAAGATGATTTTCGCTTTTACTTTTTTTTTTTACCAGATTTTTGAAATTCTCAGCAACATTGCTTCTTCTATCGGTTAATTTTCTTTCATACTTCTATGGACCCTTTACAGTGTTGTATTAATACTCAGGTTACCATTAAGACCCTTGGGCCTCTTGTTTATATTGAAGTTGATATTGAGGTGTTAATGATTCATCTGTCTACCTGCAACTTTAACGTTGGCCTTGTTGATTATTTTTTTCATGACATTGAGCTTTAGCTTGGTGAGCATCTAGTATTTATGCAGAAATAGTTCTTTTCACCTTGGAACTCAGATATTTGGGCATTTTTCTCTGCTAGACGAAAAAGTTCATTTACTTTTAAATTTTTTCTAGGATAAAATTTTGTAATATGTAATATTTAACACGATTTTCAAAAAAAAAATTATTTTGAAACTTGCAACTTAAAATTAATTGTTATAAAAAGTTTACTACACTTAAGTCCTACAGATGGATCTCAAAGAAACTGATGACTTGCTAATTGATCAGTATATTTATATTTTACCGTGAAGAAACGATATTTATATATTGATTAATAAAAGCATTATAACTGAAAAATACTGAAGTGAAGGCTTTTTGAGTATTGAGTTGACTTAAAAAGGTGTGAGATAATCCTTTAAACATTTTTTTTTTAATTTTGGACTTGTCGGGTAAATTGAGACCCTTTCAAATTTGGACAGATGTATTTGGATCCACATTTTGTCACATTATATAATCTTATTTATTTATTTACAAACACAGCAAAAACTTTAAAAAAAGAGATGGCATTAAACCCCTCAATTTTTTTTACTGAACATGGAGACCTGAAATTCAATCTGTAAAGGAGAAAGGCCGAAAACTGTCCATTCTGTGAGAGAAAGAACTAATCGAGGGCCGTAGGCCCGAGATTAGTTCTTTCTCTCACAGAATGGACAGTTTGAGGCTTTTCTCCTACTTAAAACATGATTTCCTTTGTTCTGAAAATTAAATAAAAATGTACAAATTGACAGCACACATACAATGACAAGTTCATTGTTTACGGAATGGACAGTCACAGGTAAGCTAGGGATGCAGAGCAATTTGTTCAATAGCCATTGTGTTTCCAGATGCAAATAAGAAAAGGTCTTTGTCTTAATAATGGACAGTTACAGGTGGATTTTGTGGGATACTAGTATTAATACAAGTGTGCGGTGCTTCAAAATCAGTTTACAGTTTGCATTGTAAAGGCATACGTTTTCCTGTGATGGAGAGAGTATAGGAGAGAATCAAAATCTAATAAACCAAAATATGTGCAAAATTAGTGATATTTGGATCTGGAAATAGAAAAGTAAGAGTAAAGAAATACTACCCAAATTTTGACCCCAAAATGAACTTCGGCGACAGATACAGATGATCAAATTCGAATTAAACTTGGAAATGTTTTATTTGAATTCTATTTTTGAGGATATATTAACTATACCAGTGTAATAGTGAGATGCAAATTGTGTTCTGAGTGTTGGATTAGCCATTATGAGCCAATCTTCTACCTGAAATGTTTTTCAAATCAAATTTGGAAATGTTTCATTTTTATTTATTTTTTACCGAAAGTGTAGTGTTCATGGTGCAAATAGTTTTCTGGATGAAGGATTTAATATTAGACATACTTCTATCTGAAGATGAATTCTCGAGGGAATGATTTTTACGAAATTTAAATCAAAAGTGATATTAAGTCATTTGAATTCAAGTTTTGTTAAAATTAAGTTTTGAGTATTGAAATAATGTGCATTACTCATGGATTTAAAGGAGTAAAATCGAATGGATGCTGTGCAGACATTGTGTTCTGGATTAACTTTGATCTCCGCGTTCTTTTTGTTATTCACATGTAAATTAAAAAGTATTTAATGTATTTATTTTTGTTTCCCTCTTGAACACATTCCAAGGTTTACCTGTAACTCTCCATTCTGTTTGTTTTAACTGTCCATTCTTTTTGAAAAAACTGTCCATTCTCAAAAGAATGGACAGTTTTCCAAAAAGAATGGACACTTACAGGTAACTTAATGGATTGTTTGTGGAGTTAGCTCAACATTAAGCTATAGAATGGACAACACAAACAAAAGGTTTACGTCACAATTATGTTTTAACTTTAGATGCAATACAAACTGAATATAAGATATGGTGTTCAGTTGCAACCTGCCTTTACCGAAGCCACTCTGGTCTTATTAAACATATCGTCTATTACTACAATCAAATTCTTTTTTAACAAAATAACTTTGCAAATGAACAATTACAAGGTAAGTAAATAATTTACTTAGTAAACTAGTTCTATTTGTAGGTCACCAGAGTCACTCATGTGACCTTTTGCTATCTGTTTTCGTCTGCCCTTGTTCCTCTTAAATCGGTCGTAAACTTTTAAAATTTTTAGCTTCTTCTCTGGAAGCACTGAATAATTTTCAACCAATATTGGCATATAGCATATATGGGTGAAGGAGAATAAATATTGTGCAATTCATGTCCCCTCCCCCCTGGGGCCTGAGGGGTGAGGCTAAAACTGTCAAAATTAATAAAATCTTCTTCTTTACTCCTGGATATCAAGCAGTCAAACTGTTGGCATGATTGTAATAAGCATTGAACCCTCTACCTAAATTGTGGAATTCATGGCCCCAGGGTCAGGGATTCTGGCGTTAGGGCGGGGCTCAAATGATTATATAGTAAAATGCATGAATTGTTTGAAAATCTTCTCTTCTGCTCCTGGGTATTAAACCAATGAACTATGTACAAAGTTAGGATGAGGAAGGATGCCTCTTCCAATTTGTGAATTTCATGGCCCCTGGGTCAGGGATTCTGGTGTAAGGCGGGGCTCAAATGATTATATAGTAAAATGCATGAATTGTTTGAAAATCTTCTCCTCTGCTTCTGTGTATTTAACCTAAGAACTATGTACATATTTATGATGAGGAAGGATCCCAAAATTGTGAATTTCATTGCCCCTAGGTCAGGGGTTCTGATGTGAGGGCTGGGTTCAATGATTATATAGTGAAAATACATGAATTCTTTGAAAATCTTTTCCTCTGCTCCTGGGTATTAAACAAATGAACTTTGCACATAGTTATGATGAGGAAGGTTGCTTCTTCCAAAATTGTGAATTTCATTGCCCCTAGGTCAGGTGTTTTGGTGTTAGGGCAGGGCTCTAATGATTATATAGTGAAAATGCATGCATTGTTTGAAAGTTTTCTTGAATTACTAGTATGTTCATAGTTCTGATGAGGAAGGATGCCTCTCCCAAAATTGTGAATTTCATGGCCCCTGGAAAAAGGGGCTCTGGTTTATGCGGAGCTCTAATGATTATATAGTGAAAATGCAGAAATTCTTTGAAAATTTTTTCCTCTGCTCCTGGGTATCAAAAACATTAATTTTGTACATAGTTATGATGAAGAAGAGTGCTTCTTTCAAAATTGTGAATTTCAATGCCCCTGGATCAGGGGTTCTGGTTTTAGGGCGGGGCTGTAATGATTATATACTGCATGAATTCTTTGAAAGTCTTCTCCTCTGCTCCTGGGTATCATACTGATGATCTAGTTATGATGAACAAGGATCCTTCTTCAAGAATTGTGAATTTCAAGGCCCCTAGGTCAGGGATACTTGGGGTGGGGCGGGGGCTATAATGATTATATACTGAAAATGAATTAATGCTTTGAAATCTGCTCCTTGGTATTAATCAAACATTTATGATGAGCAAGGGTGCCTTTTACAAAATTGTGAAATGTATGGCCCTGGGCTCAGGGGTTCCTGTGTGGTGGGGCACTACTAATTATTGCTTATTATTACTGATTAATAGAAATGCATTTTTTCATTTTTCTCCTACTCTGCCTCTGCAAACTTGAAGCATACATTCTGTATAAATGAGCAATGGTGCCTCTTTCAAAATTGTGAATTTCATGGCCTCTGGTTTCAAACACCAACCACATTTAATTGTTGGAAAGTTGTAACATGATACTCAGGTGACCTATAAGGCCCGTGGGCCATTTGTTATTGAAAAAGCAGCTCTCTAAGATGTCATAAAACCTGGACTTTAGCATGTTGTGGGGAATAGTTGTATAAAGTGTTGAAAAGTCATACATTTAGATATTGATTTTGGTAAAATTTTGTGATTTCAAATTTTCTAAACGTTCCTTGGAGTTTTTAAGTATCCACATCTGATTTACACCACTTCTCGAATATATTGTTGCACAGTACTCCTGAAGTTTCTCCTTCACTGCTGTAAATATTTTAGTGAGGAGTAAAGAAAGAGGCTTAGTAGAACATTTAATGGAACCCGCTATGTATCTTTGTTTATAAGGATTTTTATGAAGTTTCGGAATCCTATATAGATATGGTAGTTCGAATTCATTTTGGTTGTTGAGAATATTAAAAATATTATAAACTGACGTATGCTTTTGAAGAATTTCTTCCTTAAAAGGGGAGCTATGGGTATAAGTTCCATCGCTACTTGTAGAATTTTATTCCAGTTCCTCTAAAATACAATTAAAATAATGGGCAAAGGGCCATGTACCTTTGTAAGGATTTTATGTAGTTTATGAATATAATATAAATTAATAATGAAAAAAGTGAAGATAACGAACAGCAACCTATCTCCTAAAATCGACAAACAATACAAATCTTTGATCAGAGTTTAAAACAGAGACCCAATCTCAGAGGTGGGATTAGGTGCCTAAGAAAAGTAAGGCCTCTTTGTTAAATTATTTCTAAAAATCTATCATATTTTTTTTAATATGCTTTATATGAAAGAAAAGATTACAATTTCAAAGTCCAATTAATTATTAATTTCTTGATAAAGGTTTTTAAACGGATAGGATAAGTTGTTCACTTTTTCAGATACTGTAAATATTCCACCTGAGAGATTTATGGCATACATGAAAAATGGGATGACCACAGTTCGTCATGCAAGGGGGATCGTGGTTGGATGTGCTGAAGCAGGGAAGACGACACTTCTATACCGACTAATTGGGAAAAGTCTTGATAAAATTAAGGAAATAAAATCAACTAGAGGACTTCATGTCTACGAACACATATTTTTTGTGAGAAATGGAGATTTATCAGGTACAATTTTGTTTCTTTTACCAGCCATGAATGCAATAAGTAGTTAATACATTAGCAATAATCCTAAATAGGTTTCTCAACATCTGAAAATTTAAATAAAAAATAAAAAAAAAACCTCACCCTAAAAATCTTTATAAACTGAAAACAAAACAAAACCAAAAAAAAGATTGATTGTTTGCAGTTTACCATCCCATTTGAGAATTTTTCACTCATTGAGACGTCACCGTATGCCGGCACTTACTTGGCACTTAGGGCCATTGAGAAGTGAGGTTTTTTTATCGTGCCAACACCCACCGTGAAACGGTACCTAAGTCTAATCCGAAAGACCCGTTCCTTTCAGTTTTGGTGCCGAGCGCTTGGAGAAGGAACAGCCACTACATATGTTTACGTCTTAGGTTTGACGCGGCGCGGCGAACGAGAATCGAACCCTGGCCTCCCGACCACAAAGAGAGCGCCCTACCTCTAGGCTACTGTGACCGTCTTAGCGTAGCATACAAATGTACCAAGTTTCATAAAAATCAGACCAAAACTTAGCAACGTTTTCAAAGATTTCCACAGATTTCATTTTCAGTTTTGTAACAATGGTAATAGAGAGAAGAAGGCTTTAATCCTCAAAAAAAATATTTTAAGAAAACGGAATATGGTTGAATAGAAATCACTGTTGTTAACTTAAGTAGGGAAAATACATGCAAATCAAACGTTTAATTGATTTATCTTGGCTTTTTAGGTCACCTGAGTCACTCAGGTGACCTATTGCTATCCGTTTTGTCCGTCGGCGTGCGTCGTGCGATGTGCGTTAACATGTGAACATTTTTAGCTTCTTCTCTGAAACCACTCAACCAATTTCAGCCAAATTTGGCATATAGCATCTATGGGTGAAGGGGAACAAAAGTTTTGAATTTCATGGTCCCTGCCCCCCTGGGGCCTGAGGGGTGGGGCTAAAACCACCAAAATTAATGCAATCCTTAAAAATCTTCTTCACTCCTGGACATCAAGCAGTCAAACTGTTGGCATGATTGTAATAAGCATTGAACCCTCTACCAAAATTGTGAAATTCATGGCCCCAGGCAGGGTCAGGGGTTCTGGTGCTAGGGTTGGGCTATATAGATCATATAGTTAAAGTGCATTATTTCTTTGAAAATATTCTTCTCTGCTCCTGGGTATTAACTACAGTAACTAAGTACATAGCTATGATGAGCAAGAGTGCCTCTTCCAAAATTGTGAATTTCATGGCCCCAGGGGCAGAGGTTCTGGTGTTTGGGCGAGGCTCTATTGATTATATAGTGAAAATGCATTAATTCATTGAAAGTCTTTTTCTCTGCTCCTGGGTATTAAATAAAGTAACTAAGTACATAGTTAGGATGAGCAAGAGTGCCTCTTTCAAAATTGTGAATTTCATGGCCCCTGGGTCAGGGGTTCTTATGTTAGGGCGGGGCTCTATTGATTATATACTGAAAATGCATTATATCTTTGAAAATCTTCTTCTCTGCTCCTGGTTATTAAATAAAGTAACTAAGTACATAGTTATCATAATCAAGGATGCCTCTTCCAAAATTTTGAATTTCATGGCCCCAGGGTCAGGGGTTCTGGTGTTAGGGCGGGGCTCTATTGATTATATAGTGAAAATGCCTTAATTCTTTGAAAATCTACTTCTCTGTTCCTGGGTATTAGTGAAAGAAATTAAAACCTAGTTATGATAAGCAAGGATGCCTCTTCCAAAATTGTGAAATTCATGGCCCCTGGATCAAGGGTTCTGGTGTTAGGGCGGGGCTGTATGGATTATAAAGTGAAAATATTTTAATTCTTTAAAAATCTTTTTTCTCTGCACCTGGGTATTATTTAAACAAACTATGTACATTGTTATGATAAGCAATGATGCCTCTTCCAAAATTGTGAGATTCATGGCCCCGGGGACAGGAGTTCTGGAGCTAGGACGGGGCTGTAGGATCCTATAGTGAAGGTGAATTATTTCTTTGAAAATCTTCTTCTCTGCCCCTGGGTATTGTTTAAACAAACTAAGTACATTGTTACGATATGCAAGGATGTCTCTTCCAAAATTGTGAATTTTATGACCCCAGGTTTAAGGGTTCTGGTGGGAGGGGGGGGGGGGGGCTTCTATTGATTATAAAGTGAAAAAGCAAAATTTCTTTGAAAATATTCTTTTCTGCTTCTGGTTTAAAAAGCAAAGAAGCTAAGTGTATAGTTATGATGCGCAAGAGTTCTTCTTCCAGAGTAGTGAATTTCATGACCCCTGGGTCAGATGTGCTGGTGTGAGGGTGGGGCTCTTGATAATATAGTAAAAATTCATTAATTCTATTAAATAATCCTGTTTCCTTCTAAGTGTTAAGCAGATATGCAGAGTGTTTAGTTATGATGAGAAAACTTATGGTCCCAGGGTCAGAAGCTCTGGTGGGGGGGGGGGGGGCTCTATTGATAATATAGTGAATCTGTAGTAAAATGTATAATTTCTTTAAAAATTTTCTCTGCACCTGGGCATATCAGAGCCAAAAAGAGTAAAAGTTTTAATAAGGAAGGGAACTTTTACCTGGACCATTTGGTCCAGCGTTCTGGTCCTGGCCAGGGCTCTATTATTTTGTATTCTACTGAGAGGAGTTATTCCCCTTTGCCATTACTTTTGATAATTTATCACTGTAAATAATGTACTTGAAAGGTAAATAGAATAAAACAATTATGCAGAAACTTTTATTGTATAATACAAAAAGTACTTTCAAAGTTTTAATGATCAGATAAACTTGTAAGTAGTAGATAAATAAAAATGAGACAAAAATAACTTGTCTTATGAAATTTTCATCAAGCAGCAAGAGAAGCCAATGTAAGAGATTTCAACAAGGGATTAAAATAGTACAGAAGCATTGATAATTTGTTAATATACTGTATGGTGATAGTGATAAATGGGGAACAGATTTATAGAACCTAATTTATGAACTGTTAATGAATATTAAGACCAATTATTTTGTTGATCATGATCACCCTATTTTTCTTGCTTTTTCGGCCACAAAGCTTCACCTTTCAGTTCATTTTATATTCTATGCATCCTTTAAATTGTTGTATCATACTCAGGAGACCGTTAAGGCCCTTGGGCCTCTTGTTAAAAGGTTAAGAATGTTTACATTGATTACAAATTGAGTAATATACTTACGATTTCAATTTATTTTAAGGTATAGTATATATTTTAGTAATATAGTATTGATATAGCAAATGCCAGAATTCTTGAAATTTTTATCCCTTTATCTGGCAAAAATAAGGTCGTGAAAAAATATGGTGATCTAGAGTAGTCTTCGCATGCAAGCCGAAAGACTGAAGTGTTTTTGTGTTAGGATATTAATAAAAAAAACTGCACAATGATAGACTCTTCCGACCCGCATTTTTGTAAGATGTTTATGATGAAATGGCGTCACATGTATTTGGTGGCACTTCAGCTCTCAAACTAAGCTATTTTCAATGTTTTTTTTTCAGAATTTAAACCAAAATACATGTATTTATTGAATTTTTAAGAGAACAAGGTTTAAAAATTCGGTCAAAAACGATGTTGTTCACAAAATAATTGATTGTTTCGATTTAGGCTTAACAGGGCCAAAAACATCAACACAAAATAGTCTCTAAACAGAAAAAAGATTTCCCCCTGACTCCTCTTTTGTGCAATATTGCAGCTACCGAAAATGAGTCCTTTAAGAAACCATTGATCAGAATTCCAGCGTCTGAGCTTGAACAGAAGGAACAAAATAGCAATGATGACTCAACACATAACAAAATTGAGAGAGAAACTGGAAACAGTGCTAGTATGGAAAGCATTCAGGCTGATATGAATGCTGGAAAAGAATTTAGTGCACTGGCTCCACAGAAAAATATAATAGATGAATCACGGGATGAAACAATTGATCAAGATCTAACAGAGGATGCAAAAAGTGAAATATTATATACCGGAGAAAATGAAAGAAATGATCAAAAATTGGCAAGGGATGTAATGGAAAAGATATTGGATGCCAGGGAAAATGAAACAAGTGTCAGTATGTTTGATTTTGCTGGACAATTTGCTTATTATGCTTGTCATCAGATCTACATGAGGTCTGAAGCATTCTACGTTCTGGTGATGGATATGAGTAAAGCGTTCCAGGACGTCGTTAGTGGTGAAACAACTGAATGCGAGGGTTCTATCTTCTCTACGTGGACATACAAAGGTATGGATACAATAAAAAAAGATTACAAAATACTTCAACTGTAGACATTTTATTCTCTTGAATAAAAGAAGGTCATACATGAAATTTATAAAACCGATCAGCATTTTTTAACAATTAAAAAAAATACATATGATGGAGAACCGTGATATGATACTTCGAAGATGGCATACCGGAATATTTATCCGAAGGTGGTGGCGGGAAAACCCTGGAGTTTTATGTCACTGATGCCAAAGGAAGTGGTTGACATAACACTCAATGGCTTTCCTGGCAAACATTTTGGTAAAATCCTCCTAGAAGTCATGTAAATTTTATCAAAATAAATTATTAAAAATTTCAAAAATAATCCACAGATATTTTATGGCGTTTTCCCATATGCTCCGTTGTTTACCTTTGCCCAGCAACCAACTTCATTAAACCTCTAACCCGAGCTATTTGAAGCATAAAAGCATGCGAGAATGATCGAGAGGGTGTTATAAATGTTTCCGTTGTTCATTATAACTATTTCTATCGTGTGTTATTGCAGTTTCTGGTGTGATCCACCATTCTTCAGGGTATGTTGTTAAACGATGTAATAGAAAAAAAAGTTTAAAATGTTGTAAAAATTGGCATTTCATCGAATGCAATTCCCAATTAAAGTTGGTAATTATCTATTATCATGATTCAAAAGCTTGACAGGGCTTAAATAAAAACTTCTATCAACAAACAGCAGGCTACAAACCAGTTAAAAATATTCCGTCTAACTTATCAACACTTACGGTTTACGGCAGAAGTGACCGGTCGACAAGGACGCTTACTCCTCATAGGCACCTAATCCAACCTCTGAAATTTCAAGGGTTCAGTTTTAAGCCCTTTTCGCAGATTTGTATTTTTTGGAAATCGATCACTGTTCGTTACCTCCACTCTTTTCATTAGGTCACCTGAGTCACTCAGGTAACCTATTGCTATCCTTTTTTGTCCGTCGTCGTGCGTCGTCCGTTAACTTTTGAACATTTTTAACTTCTTCTCTAGAACCGCTTAACCAATTTCAACCAAATTTGGTATATAGCATCTACGAGTGAAGGGGAACAAAAATTGTGAATTTCATGGTCCCTGCCCCCCCCCCCCCCCCCGGGGCTTGAGGGGTGGGGCTAAAACCACCAAAAATAATGCAATCTTTAAAAATCTTCTTCTTTACTCCTGGACATCATGCAGTCAAACTGTTGGCATCATTGTAATAAGCATTGAGCCCTCTACCAAAATTGTGAAATTCATGGCCCCAGGGTCAGGGGTTCTGGCCCCACGGTTGGGCTATATAGATCATATAGTGAAAGTGCATTATTTCTTTGAAAATCTTCTCCTCTGCTCCTGGGTATTAAATAAAGTTACTAAGTACATAGTTATGATGAGCAAGAGTGCCTCTTCCAAAATTGTGAAATTCATGGCCCGAGAGTCAGGGGTTCTGGTTTTAAGGCGGGGCTCTATTGATTATATAGTGAAAATGCATTAATTCTTTGAAAATCTTCTTCTCTGCTCCTGGGTATTAAATAAAGTAACTAAGTACATAGTTATGATGCATAAGGATGCCTTTTCAAAAATTGTGAAGTTCATGGCCCCAGGGTCAGGGGTTCTGGTGTTAGGGCGGGGCTCTATAGATTATATAGTGAAAATGCATTAATTCTTTGAAAATCTTCTTCTTTGCTCCTGGGTATTAAATAAAGTAACTAAGTACATAGTTATGATGAGCAAGAGTACCTATTCCAAAATTGTGAATTTCATGGCCCCAGGATCAGGGGTTCTGGTGTTAGGGCGGGGCTCTATCAACTATATAGTGAAAATGTATTAATTCTTTGAAAATCTTCTCCTCTGCTCCTGGGCATTAAGGTGATAAACTAAGTACATAGTTATGATGAGGAGGTGGGCCTCTTCAAGAATTGTGAAAGCCATGACCCCTGGGTCAGGGGTTCTGGTGTTAGGACGGGGCTCCATTGATTATATAGTGAAAATGCTTTAATTCTTTGAAAGTCTTCTTCTCTGCTCCTGGGTATTATTTAAACAAACTAAGTGCATGGTTATGATGCATAAGGATGCCTTTTCAAAAATTGTGAATTTCATGGCCCCTGGGTCAGGGGTTCTGGTGTTAGGGCGGGGCTCTATTGATTATATAGTGAAAATGCATTAATTCTTTGAAAATCTTCTTCTCTGCTACTGGAGATTATTTAAACAAACTAAGTGCTTGATTATGATAGACAAGGATGCCTCTTCCAAAATTTTTAAATATATGGCCTCAGTTTTTGGGTTTCTGGAGGAGGGTTGGGGCTCTATTGATTATATAGTGGAAAAGCATTAATTCTATTGATTAATCATTAATTAATCCTGTCTGCTCCTTAGTGTTGAGCTGATAAATAAATTGCTTAGCTATGATGAAAATGGGAACTTCGAACAGAATTTGTAAATCTTGTGGTCCTAGGGTCAGGGCTTCTAGCATAATGGGGGGGGGGGGATTTTGATAATATAGTGGAAAAGTGTTAATTCTTTGAAGTCCATAGTTATGATGATGAGGGTAACTCTTCCAAATTTGTAAATTTCTTGACCGTTGGTCTTGGGTTCTGGTGTTAGGTAAGGCTTTGTTGAATCTGTAGTGAAAATGCATTGTGCCTGTGAAATTCTTCTCTGCTTCTGGGCATATCGGAAACAAACTGAGTAAAAGTTTAAATGATATGAGTAAGCGTATTTCTACCAGATTTTTAAACATCTGGACCATTCGTCTAAGCATTCTGGTCCTGGGCAGGGCTCTATTAACTTGTATTCTACTGAGAGAAGTTATTCTCCTTTTTTCATTCACCTTTGATAATTAATCACTGTAAATAATGTATTTGAAAGGTTAATAGAATAAGATAATTATGCAAGAATGTTTATCGTATAATTCAAAAAGTACTTTCTTAGTTTTAATTATCAGGTAGACCTGTAAATAATAGATAAATAAAAATGAGACAAAAATAACTTATTAAAAGTTCTTCAAAGACCATAAGAGACGTCAATGCTAGAGGTCTTAATATGGGTTTAAAAATAGTACAGAAGCACTAATAGTTTGTTAATAGTCTGCATGGTGATAGTGTTAAGTGGGGGACAGATTAGAACTTAATTTATGAGTTGATACTGAATACTAGACTAATTATTTTGATGATCCTGATCTTCCTACTTCTCTTGCTTAAGGGCAACAATGCTTCAGTGTATTTAACTTCTAAATTGTTGTATTATAATCAGGTGACCGTTAAGGCCCTTGGGCCTCTTGTTTAATTTGCAAGCATGACATGCTTGTCAAGATTCAAGTTCCTTCGAAGCATAACACTGCTGCGCTCGGCTAGATAGGATTCAAAGATTTTATGGAAAGATTAACTTTCTTAAAGAACAATGAAGGCACCGCAAAGCGGGCACCACCGCGAAAAAAGAGCACAATTTCTGTAATGTACATCTCAGCAAATACAAGTTACAGTTTCTCTTACATACTTACGCACAAGCGGGATAATACATATCCATATTTAAGAGACTTGAATTGAAAATTATCACAAAGTCTTTCTAATCTGTTTCTTATTTAGATGTTTTACTGAAAATACACTATATGTTCAACTCACAAATAAATTGCATGATAAACGATATGACTTCAAGTTTAACATGGTCAACTTTACAACTCTGTCTACCTGATCTACACATAGTGCTCACGGCGGGTGTGACCGCACAACAGGGATTCCCCTAGGCATCTTAAGGTTCCAGTTCCGTGCCCAATGCCCTGTTAACAAAGTTGTATTTACCTAAAGAATTCTAAGATCGATCTCTGTTTGTTATCTCCACCTTTTTAGGTGACCTATTGCTATCCGTTTTGTCCGTCGGCGTGCGTCGTGCGATGTGCGTTAACATTTGAACATTTTTAGCTTCTTCTCTGAAACCGCTCAACCAATCTCAACCAAATTTGGCATATAGCATCTATGGGTAAAGGGGATCAAAAATTTCTTGGTCCCTGCCCCCCTGGGGCCTGAGGGGTGGGGCTAAAACCACCAAAATTAATGCAATCTTTAAAAATCTTCTTCTTTACTCCTGGACATCAAGCAGTCAAACTGTTGGCATCATTGTAATAGCATTGAGTCCTCTACCAAAATTATGAAATTCATGGCCCCAGGGTCTGGGATTCTTGTGTTAGGGCGGGTCTCTATGGATTATATAGTGAAAATGCATTATATCTTTGAAAATCTTCTTCTCTGCACCTGGGTAATAAATAAACAAACTATGTACATTGTTATGATATGCAAGGATGCCTCTTCCAAAATTGTGAGTTTCATGGCCCCAGGGGCAGGGGTTCTGATGTTAGGGTGGGGCTCTATTTATTATGTAGTGAAAATGCATTAATTCATTGAAAATCTTCTCCTCTGCTCCTGGGTATTAGATAAACTAACTAAGTACATATTTATGATGAGCAAGAGTGCCTCTTCCAAAATTGTGAATTTCATGGCCCCTGGGTCAGGGGTTCTGGTGTTAGGGTGGGGCTCTATTGATTATATAGTGAAAATGCATTAATTCTTTGAAAATCTTCTTCTCTACTCCTGGGTATTATTGAAACACATTAAATACATAGTTATGATAATCAAGGATGCCTCTTCCAAAATCACAGGACGAAAGACCATCTTTAAGCAATCGCTTAATGGTGGCTTAATGGTAGCTTAATGGTGGCTTATAGAAGTTAATTCCTTTAAGCCACCATTAAGCCACCATTAAGCTGCAGCTTCTAGGTGCTTAATGTCCAAACTTCATTAAGCTACCATTAAGCCACCTTTAAGCTGCAACTTAATGGTTACTTAATGCCCAAACTTAATTAAACCACCTTAACGCATCCAGTATCAAGTCTTTAAACTAACTTGTTAAGTTTGAAGTTGTTTCAGTATCATTTACGCAAATACTTATTCAATTCATAATTTTTCTTGCTATTTCTAACATCTTTGACAATGCGTATAAACTCGGGAACTGAGAACAGCTTCACCAAATGCCTTAAAATTTTCGCTCCCTAAAATCAGTTTGTTTGAATACTTGTTTTAAAATTATTTTTATCCATAAATACATAATATATATTAATTTAAAAAAATCACATATTTTTCTTTCGTGTTTGGAGAGCCACGTTCCACTGCCGAATTGATAGGAAATGTGATTAGAGTCATTTTCTTCTGGAATATCTCTAAGTCTCTTAATTGTTCTTTGGGTAGAGAAATGTTTAAGATATAAAAAAATATATAGGTATAGATTATATTGCCAATCTTTGAATTAATTCATGAATAATTTGAATTAATTCGTGGTTAAGTGCCATTATTTTTTCCTTTCTTTTAAAATACTGCAGAAGTAAGAATTTATTAAAAATAATGCAGAAGTAAGAATTTATTAAAAATAATGCAGAAGTAAGAACTAATCAAAATATAGTCAATCTTCAATGTTTGTTATTTCAAAATCAATTTTCAAAAGAACAGCCGATCAGATTAAACAGGGTATCTGACCAGATTTATACACATTGAGAAGCGGGGTAAAATAATCAGTGTACAGTATATCGATTAGTTAGACAATAGACCTTAATTAGGTGTCCCCACCAGTCCCCCCCCGGTCAATTAACAGGAAACTATACACGGGAATGTACAGTGACAGATTTTGATGATCTATTTTTTTTTTTTTTTACAAAACTTAAAATTTACACAAGCATATAACAAATTAGAAATTATAATTGTACACAAAAAGACAATTATTTTGATACTCATAATGATATAAAAAGAATTAAAACTGAAGATGATATGTTACAAAAATATTTTATAACTTATTTAATTGTTATGCAAAGATTGTCAAAAACAGTAAATATCCGCAGCATATTTATAAGAACTATAATCTGTTTTTTTCCCAATCGTTCTCTTTCGATGATATATTCCTTTTTAATAAAAAAATTTGTTATATCTGTTGAATTTCAGTCTTTTCATGCTTATAAATCTGCGAATAACAGAACGAGGAATTCAGTTACTTAAAATCAAAAAGTTGTTTCACACGATCACACCGAACTCCGGTCCACGGTTAAGAAATATTAACGTAATATAAAACTTTATCAAAATTTCTTTTTTAAAATATATACATATAAATAAATATAATTATTCGTATTATTGATTAATAAATATAGACATCAGAAAAAAAAAACATATACAGGTACCTGTAACCATTCCAAACAAGTTTTGTTAAAAATAAAGGTTTTATATTTCATTTCAATTTCGACAGCCTTGATAGCTCAGTTGTTAAAGCGTTCGCCCTCCAATCTTAAGGTCATGGGATCGAATCCTGTTGGGAACGCTTTTTTTTTCATTTATTTATTATTTTTTAATTTTCTTTCCTTTACATTATTTTCGCTGAATTAACAAATGTATAAACTCGATATTTGTAATTTTTGTGAAGAAATCATTATAAAAATAATATTTAACCCATAAAAGCAGTTTTATCGACTGCGTAATGGTGACTTAATGGTGGCTTAAAGGTGGTTTAATGGTAGCTTAATGGAGTTTGGACATTAAGTACCTATAAGTCTGGCTTAATGGTGGCTTAATGGTGACTTAATGATTGTCTAGAAGCTACCATTAAGCACCTATAAGCCACCATTAAGCCACCATTAAGCTACCTTTAAGCATCCATTAAGGACTTTGAGATGGCTTAATGGTAACTTAATGGTGGTGTATTTATTACTTAAATGTAGCTTAAAGGTGCTTAATGGTGACTTAAAGACAACAATTAAACCATCATTAAGGACCTATAAGCCACCATTAAGCCAAACTTAAAGGAAGTGTTTCATCTTGTGAATTGTGAAATTCGTGGCCCCTGGATCAGGGGTTCTGGTGTTAGGGCGGGGCTCTATTGATTATAAAGTGAAAATGTTTTAATTCTTTAAAAATCTTTTTCTCTGCACCTGGGTATTTTTTAAACAAACTATGTACATTATTATGATAAGCAAGGATGCCTCTTCCAAAATTATGAAATTCATGGCCCCGGGGACAGGAGTTCTGGTGCTAGGGCGGGGCTATATAGATCCTATAGTGAAGGTGAATAATTTCTTTGAAAATCTTCTTCTCTGCCCCTGGGTATTGTTTAAACAGACTATGTACATTATTATGATACGCTAGGATGCCTCTTCCAAAATTGTGAATTTTATGACCGCAGATTTAAGGGTTCTGGTGAAGGGGGGGGGGGGTTTCTATTGATTATAAAGTGAAAAAGCAAAATTTCTTTGCAAATATTCTTTTCTGCTTCTGGTTAAAAAAGCAAAGAAGCTAAGTGTATAGTTATGATGCGCAAGAGTGCTTCTTCCAGAGTAGTGAATTTCATGACCCCTGGGTCAGATGCGCTGGTGTGAGAGTGGGGCTCTTGATAATATAGTGAAAATGCATTAATTCTATTAAATAATCCTGTTTGCTCCTTAGTGTTAAGCAGGTAAACAAAGTAATTAGTTATGACGGGCAAACATATGGTCCCAGGGTCAGAAGCTCTGGTGTTTCGGGGGGGGGGGGGGGGGGCTCTATTGATAATATAGTGAATCTGTAGTAAAAATGCATTATTTCTTTAAAAATCTTCTCTGCACCTGGGCATATATGAGGCAAATAGAGTAAAAATTTTCATAAGAAAAGGGAAATTTTTACCAGATTTTTGAACATCTGAACCATTTGGTCAAGTGTTCTGGTTCTGGCCTGGGCTCTATTAGTTTGTATTCTACTGAGAGGAGTTATTCCCCTTTGCCATTTACTTTTGATAATTTATCACTGTAAATAATGTACTTGAAAGGTAAATAGAATAAAACAATTATGCAAAAACTTTTATTGTATAATACAAAAAGTACTTTCATTGTTTTAATGATCAGATAGACTTGTAAGTAGTAGATAAATAAAAATGAGACAAAAATAACTTGTCTTATTAAATGTTCATCAAAGACCAAGAGAAGCCAATGTAAGAGGTTTCAACAAGGGATTAAAATAGTACAGAAGCATTGATAATTTGTTAATATACTGTATGGTGATAGTGATAAATGGGGAACAGATTAGAACCTAATTTATGAACTGTTAATGAATATTAAGACCAATTATTTTGTTGATCATGATCACCCTATTTTTCTTGCTTTTGGGCAACAAAGCTTCACCTTTCAGTTTATTTTATACTCTATGCATCCTTTAAATTATTGTATCATACTCAGGTGACCGTTAAGGCCCTTGGACCTCTTGTATATTTATGTCATCTGCTTTACATTCGTCACAATTTTACTAAAAACGGTTCCATCCACTTGAAGTTACTCATACATGAAAAATTCGCACCATATCCAAGTCATTTTAAAGAGAAGAATGTTTTATTTATTTATGCTATATAACTTATTGAAAACGAGAAGGCATGAATTCAATGAGTACTTAAGTTATACTTGTATTAGCTTGATCGAAATTGGTTAGCCGTTTTTTTTAAAATAAACAATATTAAGAAAAAAAATCATTACCCAACGTTATACAGTATAACTTGGGTAGCAATCATCATTCTTTAATTATACTTTGCATTCCAAGAATTAAAATGAAGGTTCACAAAAGGGATTTAGTTTTGATTCAGGTGCTTTTAATTTAGGTGATTACTATTGTCCATTGATCTCTTGTATGCCCTATTAATGTGTATGTGTTTGTTAATACTTGATTTATGTGAATTATTGATATTACTTACTATACTTTGTTCCTAGATTATCTTTACTTCTGGCTTGACTCCATAAAATCGTTTAGTGGAACTTCTGCACAAGTTCTTACTGTGGCTACGCATACAGAAGGCAAGACAGGAGAGGTATTGATAGAATTTGTTGAAAAGATTCCTAATCAGTAGACTATAATAAAGCTTCAATATATTGCACTAATAATTACTCGATTAATGGCCTCTTTTTTATGCTATTATTTTTCAATGTTGAAGTGGGAGATTAATAATTTGCTTAATTCTATTCCTTAAACCGTTTAAATCACAATAATGCAATTTAATGGTGAACACATTTGTGACTCCTTTTATTTAACTTTTTTGTACACTTAATAATTATAATAATATTTTCAAAATAGGAAAAGGACTCTTTTTGGGAGAGTCTTTGGGCGTTAGTACCAGAGGAAGATAAGACCAGGCTTTACGACAGGGATTTTGCATTAGGACTAATTGAGATGAATGAAGAAGGGGTACATACTCTGCAAAGTCTAAAAAAATCAATAGCTGAAGTAGTGTCGCAAGGCATGGACACAAAGATAGAAGTTCCCTCAGCTTGGGCTCTTCTTGAACATCTCTTACAAAAAGCAGAAAAGCCAATTTTGTCAATCAGTGACATCAACGAAGAGAATAAGAAACTTCCCGAAGAATACCAATTGAAGAGTCAAGAAGAAATATATGATTTTCTGTCCTTTTTCCATTCTAATGGAATGTTATTATTTTTCATGGAGGAAGGACTGAGAACACATGCAATTTTCGGCATACAATGGTTTTCCAATGCATTCAGTAAACTTATTGCCGACAAGACCCACATCAACAGAGAATGTCAACGAAGATACATAAAAGATTGGAACCATTTTAATGCCACGGGAAAACTGAGCGATTCTCTTATAGATGCTCTATGGAAAGAAGAATCGTCATACCTAGAACACAAGGCAGCACTGATGTCATATATGGAGAGACTACGGATGTTAGTCAGCATAGAAGGCGAATTCTCCTGGTATGTCCCCTGCATGAACAATAAGCCTTTTACACACGACATCTTTGAACAGACCCTAGATAAGTCGTCCATTTTGGGTTTTCGATTCACATCCTTTGCCATGTTCGTGTATTATAGGCTTATTGCATATTGCATGAGTTCCCTCAAGTGGAAAGTGCAGTTGGATAAAGACAAAAGTCAATGTCTGTATCACACAGCAGCAATTTTTGAAACCCAAAATCACACAGTTATCGTTGGTATCATCGATAACGACATACAGATTCAAGTCTTACGAATCAAGAATCTGAATCCCAAAGTTTCCTGTGAAATTGGAAAAACAATTGAAATTGCCTTAACAGAATTGACGAAGACATTTGATGAAAGGAAAACCTTCCTAAAAGGCTACAAATGTCTAAATCGTTTCTGTAGTATAGAAGATCTAACATTTATTCCAGAAAAGGAACTGTCTGGAGTTCAATGCAACTGTCCAATTGTGGATAAACATGAAATAGATGCACATTGGACACTCAGTTTCTGGAAAGAGGTGTGTACATTTTTGTTGTTGTTTCTAAACCGAATTATTTCAAATAGATAATTTGTGTCAGTCTCTCGTTTGGACTTGGTAATATGTCTTCGCAACGTTTTCATTTGATATCTGTAGTCCTTTTTATAAAAATTCTAACTTTTTACGTAAGATTTTAACTTTAGTATCTCTTACAACAAATCATAAGTGCTTTTCACGAACGCATTCGTAGCAAATTAATTGAACATAAGATTTTACTTACGATAGACTTCGTCGTTAGCAACGATCTCAATATGCTTTATACTTCTTATATTAGTGGATGAAAATAAAAATAAAGCTCAGTTTTCATCATTTGTCAGCAAAACAAGGTTATTGACAACGAATAACAAGTGCAATCGATTGTGAAGCAAGAAGTTTGAAATTTGACGTCACAATCACAAGTCTGACGTAAAAGTAGTTCATACGAAAATCTTAAGTGAAACTTACATTGTAAATATTTTGTAACGTATTTCATTTCTTTTTTCGAAAATGATCGTGAAAAAAAATATAAAATAGTTTTGGAAGTTACTTTTAAAAGTTCTATTTTACTTAAGGACAGGTGATATAAACGAAAAAAAATGGATGTCTGGATTGGTATATATTTTTGGGCCTATTTCTGTTGTTAATGATGCGAATAATAAATCTCTTAAATATTAAGAAATTGTAAACCTTCTATGATGTTTAAAATTATACCTTTCAGCAACCATCCTTCATAATTTATATAAATTTTTGTCACTTCAAATCTCATTTTTGTGAAACTTTGATTGAAAAATTAGAAACTATACGGTTAAACTTTTTCATTTTACTTACGCAAACATGATTCAAGTTGTTATTTTGAAATTTCTTGACAAAAATGTGTTTGTTTCATCTGTCCTTAAGAGAGGAATGGGACTCTCGTACATGTAAAGTTACGATATATTTTGCACTTGCGACTTTCTTTAGAATTTTGTGAAAACGATTTTTATAGTAAGTTTTCACTTAAAATAAGAATATATCGTAAGATTTTTTGTGAAAAGATCCACTAAAAGGCAAATAGTATTGTATTTATATGTTTATAATATCGAGGAAACAACTAGCATAATATAAATCCCTCTCATTTCTATTGATTGACTTTTGACTGACTATAGGTGAACAAATATTGTATGCAGTGTATATAGACATGATTTACAAAGCTCCTTCTTAATGATGATATATCGATACTGGTAAAGAATTGTTCTTCCTCCAATGAAGAATTATTTTTTCAGAATGTTTGTTCCAAGAATTCAGGGTCGTCTGTAGGAAATCTTGATGGTCGTGCATCAGCATCTAGTACAACAGATGACAACATTCTGTGCTTTTCTTGTGAGGAAAAACATGATATAGGAGTCCACTACTGGGAAAAGGTATATCTCATTTTCTCAATTTGGGAATGAAGATTGTTTTACAAGTACATATGTGATGTAATTTAATTATTTATATGTTGTGATTGCAACACAAAGAAAAAAGAAATGTGATATAGGAGGCTTATTAACGAGGGTTGTCTATAAAATTTGTGGACAATGACGTTTTTGCCACAATAAATAGTTCTAGATATACTTATTGTATATCAAAATAATTGTTACGAAAATTCAAATCAGAATAGTTTGTTTTTTATTGTTTGAACTTAAACATTTTGTAAAAATTCAGGATTTAAACAGCTCGTAGATAGTGTGTACGGCCCATATGTAGTGTGTTCTGATTAAAATGTTATTAAAAAAATATTTTCTTTTAAAAAGAAGTCAAAGCTTAATAGAAAATAAATGTGTTGGAAATGAAGCAGCTGTCATCAGTTTCTACTATCGTTTATTATACATCCAGTGAAAATATAAGGTAAAAAATTCGCAAGAAAAAAAAAGTTTCAAAAAATGACGGAAAAAGCGACGTCGGCCATTCGAACGGAATAACGCCAAAACATAAAATTTTGTTTAAATTAGGTTGAAACAATGTCAGAGATCAAATATTTATGCAAGCAAGTTGAAATTATTG
Source organism: Saccostrea echinata (assembly GCF_033153115.1). Classification (NCBI taxonomy): domain Eukaryota; kingdom Metazoa; phylum Mollusca; class Bivalvia; order Ostreida; family Ostreidae; genus Saccostrea; species Saccostrea echinata. The sequence goes on from NW_026889785.1 coordinate 927,913, forward strand.
TTTTATACGAGGCGTGATCAAAAAGTTCGCAAAATAATTGAATTGCTTCCATAAAAAAATAAAGTAAGGTGTCAGTGTTCATTATTTTTAAAGTGGTCATCTCTAATTTAAAAACACATCTGTAACCGTTCTGTCCATGCGCGAACCACGTGATCTAGACAGTCCGTAGCGTTCTGTTCACAGACGATTAAATATTTTCCGAGTCTTATATTTTTACCATGCAAGATATTTTTTATAACAAGAACAGTTAATTTGTCAGAAATGGACAAATATCGGAAATAGGTTGGGTGGATAAGGATATCCTTTCCCAGAATGAGCATGGTGACCATCACAACCCATCAATAACTCCTTTGTCTTAGTAACGTCCTTTATCTAGTATGGATATAGTATGGGCACTTTGTTTAATCCTACCTGAGAATGCTTCCAAATCTGTCTGACTAATCATGCTCTTAATCAAGATTTTAAAAGAATCTTTTCCCTATTTCTTCGTAAGTAGAACTTTGAATTTGCTCTGCCTTAATCGGATAACATTTATTATGTGGTGGTTATACAAATTACATGTAAAGAAATACATTGATTGTACATCAATTTTTAAAATAAATTGGAACACATGTGAGTTAAGGCTAGGTATAGGCGTTTCTATGCAAATGAGCTAATAAAAAAAGCATAAGAAGTATATTTATTATTCAGAGAAATGTTGATTTATTTTCTTATGCATACTTAGTACCCACGATATGTTATAGCCAGTACACATTATGACGTCATATTATGACGTCACTGATCTTACCTACTGGATGTAATAAAACTCATCAACAAAACAGCTTCGGCGCAAGGGATTACCCTATTTATTTTTACATAAAAATTGTATAATGCTAAGAGGAATATTCTATAGATTAATAAAACTGCTGCACAAATCCTAGGCATTTTCTCATTTGATCGGAATTTGAGGAAACTTATGCCGGACTGTGCATTTTTACCCTTATTCAACTTAAAACTTTACAAATTGAAATTATACAACTGAGCTGTTGACATTTGTGCAGCAATACCAGCAAACTTTGGAATATTTTGCTTCTAAATATACCTTGTTTCAGTTAAATAAAATAGAGCATGCCCTTGCGCCGAAGCTGTTTTGTTGATATCCATTACAATCTTGTGTAGTAAAGAACAATGACGTCATAATATGACGTCATAATGTGTACTGGCTATATTATGTTGTGGATACCAAGTATGTATTAGACAATAAGTTTTAACTTTCTCTGTAAAAAAAATATAGTCCTTAGGCATTTTAATTAGATTATTTGCATAGAAATGCCTATACCTTGCCTTAACTCACCTGCGAAGCACTGCTGACACAAAATATCTCTCTATAGGAACGGTTGTTTTATTTTAAATTAGGCCATTCCAAGTTTTTTTCTCTGTTTAGCATCCACCCATCTTTCAAAAACCTACCTACCTATTCGCAACCCCCCCCCCCCCCCCCAAAAAAAAAAAAAAAAAAAAAAAAAAAAAAAAAAAAAAAAAAAAACAAGGAATTTATAATCATAAAAATGAGGTCAATCAAAAAATTTTATTTAATTAATCTATTTTTCTCATAGATAGATAATTCTTAAGCAAAATCAGGATATTTAATGCTTAAAATTTATCTTAAATGACACAATGTAGACAAATATTTAGAGAAATTGACAGAATTCAAAGATTTTGACCACAATAATCAGTTTCAGGAGTCCTGATTTTGTTTGTTTTTGCTGATATTGGGAGTCAAAAACCTAGGCGCACGCAAACGCTAAACATAGAAAAAAAACGTGGAATGGCCTTACTGGTTTTAAGAGAATCATCATATAATGATGCATCAATATATGAAGTGAGATATATGAAAATAACAGTGATTGATCTAAACAAATGTAAATCTGTGAACAGGGCATAAAATACCAACCCCTGGAAATTCCAGATGTGGCATCAGGTTACCAACATGTGTAACAAAGCTTTCACTTAATTCTTACATTTATGGCCCGTAGTTTTTCAGATTATTTTTTTTAAAGATGCTATTTCTAGTATTATCTGGCAGTCGAAACCGATCACGGACCTGGTGGTAGGGCATGTTCCTCCTGATCGGGAGACCCGGGATCGATTCTCCTTCGCCATGCAGCGTCAAACTTAAGATATAAACATAGGTAGTAAATGTTTCTTCGCAAAGCGCCCGACATTATTTCCATTTTTATGTCGACGCGATATATCCCGGTGAGCTTCACATAAAAGAAACCACAGAGTCTGACACATCTGTTTCATTTTGGATATTTTATTAGAAAAAGACGTTAATGGTAATCTAACAACGAAGTTTTATGATAAACTTGATGACTTCAACTTTTCAATCGTCAACTTCCCTTACTTATGCATCAATATACCATTATCACATGCAATAGGGGTTTATATTTTCTCAGTTGATTCGATACGCAAGAGCATGCTCTACGTATATACAATTTCTAAAACGAGGTAAGTTATTGACAAACAAGTTGATGAAACAAGAATATCAGCAGTCTCGTTTAAAGTCATCATTTCGTAAGTTCTTTGGTCGATACAATGACCTTGTCAGCAAAAACAATCTATGATTATGTCAAATGCTGACTGATGTTTTTCATACTAATTGTTAGGCAATTATTTATTATTTACAAACTGAATTTTCGACCGATATTTCCGTCATTTCTCGATCATGAAAAGGAACACACGGCAGGTGTGACGGTTCGGCAGGGGATGGTCACTCCTCCATGGCACCTGATCCCACCTCTGATGTCTTAGATGTCCATGTTTGCTCTGCTCCTATTTTTTCATGTTTAATAGACTTTTGAGTTCGAATACTGTTCGTTATCTCCACATATTTCACCGTATAAACTGAGACCCCGTGTCGCAGTAGATGTTGGCATGAAACAGATCCGTCATGCTCAATGGCCCTGAGTGCCGAGTATAGGTCGAAATTTGCAGCTCTCCACCAGCAAGTGGTGGCTTCTCCATACGTGTGAAAAATTCCCGAGACGGACGAACAAACAAACAAACATATTTATATTGATATTTATGTGAATTTTCACAATATGTAACTTATTCAGAAACACAAAGAGAGATAACTCTATAATTTTGGTAAAACTTGTTTTTTGTTGTTGTTTTTTTTTTACAATAGAAATCAACGGAAAACGGAAAATATTTTTAAAACATTCCCCCCCCCCCCCCGGTGAAACAAAAATTCTTTTTAGTCATGGGTCTTTCGGATGAGACCTTAAAAACCGAGTTTTTCTTTCACGGTAGGTGTTAGCACGTTAAATAGCCCTCATTGCTTAATGGTTTTGAGTACCAAGTATAGGTCTAACTTTTAAATCCCTTGTCAGGCATACGGTGATGTTTCTATATGATTGGGAAATTCTCGAATGGGATGTTAAACAGAATATATTTAAATTTGCTGATGTCTTTCCTTGTATGACAATACAAATTAAATTCAAATTCAGTTTTCAATGACATGCAGTTGGTCACTTGATCAAACTTATTTGCGTTTGGAAAGCAAACTGCACGAGCCATTTGGAAAGTTCAGATTGTGACGTCACATTTCGTCGTAGATATGTTATGTTGCATTTCCATAACAAAGTCTAAATAGTGCCTATTTTTCCTTGAACACGAATAAAAAAAGGAAATATAAATATAAGAAATAAAATATTATTTTTTAGAGTTTCATTGGGATATGACATGAAGTCGGTACGTGATCAAATCTACTATAACGCCCTTCGAGAAAATTGTATCTTATTTCTTAAATAATCAATCCGGCAGTTTAATACACTAAAAGATATATTTTAACATAAACCAAATCTTTTCTTTTTTCAATGTTATATTATTTGCTACATTCTGATACATGCCTTGCAGAACAGCAAAAGAATAAGGACAGAGTCGGAGTATCTATTTGCAAAAGGAGTGCATTCAGTAGATGTAATGACAAGCATTATTAAAGCAGATGTCAGCAGAAGCGTAGGGCTAATTCTCAGGGATGGAATTTCGGAGGGAACAGGATTTCGTGTCGGGGAAAAATATATAATGACTTGCCTGCATGTTATTGAGAAGTTTATCATAGGTTTGTAGTCCTTTGTTTTATTCCAATTAGCTAATCTTGTAGGAAAAAAAAAAGAAATTGAAAGCCCTTATATGTGCCACTTTATATACTTTTTGAATTCTTCCCAGTATCTATTTGTAGATTTCCTCTAGAAAAATGTACAAACATCATTGCACTGATAAATGGGTTTGTCATAAGTGTTGAATGTTCATGAAAGGGATCGTTTTTCACGGAAATGAGCATAAGTAGTAAAGTACACATGACGAGAAATGCCAACCTAACGGGAAAACATTCTCGAATAAAATCAGAACAGCTTCAAAGAAACAAAATTTTACAATTTAATGAATTTCTTTGATTACTGTTCGATATCTTTATATTTCATACTACTACTTTCATTTTCCCTAAGATTATGTTGCCCATACTGTGCAATTTCTGTTGATGATTTCTTTTTGATTTTTTTTTGTGGATCTAAGAGCATAAACAGCTTTTTCACAAAGACTTTTGTGGAAAAAGTAGTAGGCATTGATTTACTGAAGCATCTTAAAATAAATTACAATATTTTAATACAAAAATTCATCATATAATTATCCAAATATAGCTTTACTGATATACAAGTAAGGAAAACTCATTTATTCTATTTGTTTAATATGATTTCAGCTTTATACTCTCTATACATGCTTTAAAAGATATCTTTGTAATACAGATGAAAATTCCTTTGAGTGTGACAGATTTTGCATTCAGTTTGGGAAGACAAAAGTGGCCCAGAATGATGAACCAAGAATGAAATTCAACTTTGAACCAATTCTTCACTACACAGATAAAGAATATGATGTGGCTATTTTGGAAATGAAGACACACCAAGAACGTGACGTAATCTTTGCTCCACCTTTGACTTCATTTGGTAAAATGAGTTATCCCTCAGAGATTCACCTCATTGGTCATACCGGCGGCGTGCAAATGAAAGAAGACAGCCAAGTTTACCCTAACATAATTAAAACAGACAACTATGAAGACAAACGCATTAAAGAGTTAAGTGACTGGAGTAAAAAGAATCTTCCTGAAGGAATTGATTATTATTCCGTGCTACGTGAGGCACCACAAAAGGTACTGTTTAACACGACATTTGCCCCCGGATCCTCAGGTTCACCTGGATTCATGATAAAGGAACAGAGAGCATATACAGTTCTTATTGTAAGCGCTGGTGTCCCTAAATGTTATTACGAGAATGGTGTACATGTGCCTGCAAATAAGAGAGTTGAGTATGGCTATGCTTTAGAGGATTTAAATGCAAAAATGCAAAAATCGTCATCAAGAATTAAAGCATTAGCGTCAGAAATATTTGGGGAGTGTTTTAGGACAAGTTAACGGTATTTGTGAAGATCAAGACTATTTATATTGCTTTCTCAAAATACTTGTAAGCTAAAGATATAATAGTATAGACTCACCGAGGAGACAACAGTTGAGAATAAATCAGAATCGTTGATTAACCTTAGATAGAGCTTAGATGAATCTATGAAGTCATTTTAATACAGCTATATCATAAATGCGATAACATAAAGTACTGAGTATATAACTGTTTATAAAAGTTGTTCTTTATTTTCATATTTCGTCTTGTTTAAGTATCCGTTGTTCAGTTGTCCATATCTTGGTATTTATACGAAATCTTATACCTAGTAAATGTTTCACGTCATTGGTTATCGTTTTTAGGTCACCTGAGTCACTCAGGTGACCTATTGCTATCTCTTTTCGTCCGTCGTCGTCCGTCGTTCGTAAACTTTTGAACATTTTCAGCTTCTTCTCTGGAACCAGCAAACCAATTTCAACCAATTTTGGCATATAGCATCTATGGATGAAGGGGAACAAAATTTGTGAAAATTGTGGCCCCTGCCCCCCTGGGGCCTGAGAGGTGGGGCCAAAACCATCAAAATTAATGCAATATTTAAAAATCTTATTCTTTACTCCTGGACATCACGCAGTCAAACTGTTGGCATGATTGTAATAAGCATTGAACCCTCTACCACAATTGTGAAATTCATGGCCACAGGGTCAGGGTTCTGGTGCTAGGGCGGGACTATATAGATCATATAGTGAAAGTGCATTATTTCTTTGAAAATCTTCTTCTCTACTCCTGGGTATTATTGAAACAAAATGAATACCTAGTTATGATAAGCAAGAGTGACTCTACCCAAATTGTGGAATTCATGGCCCCAGGGTCAGAGGTTCTGGTGTTAGGGCGGGGCTATATAGATCATATAGTGAAAGTGCAATATTTCTTTGAAAATCTTCTTCTCTACTCCTGGGTATTATTGAAACAAATTGAATACATAGTTATGATAAGCAAGAGTGACTCTACCAAAATTGTGAAATTCATAGCTACAGGGTCAGAGGTTCTGGTGCTTGGGCAGGGCTATATAGATCATATAGTGAAAGTGCATTATTTCTTTGAAAATCTTTTTCTCTACTCCTGGGTATTATTGAAACAAATTGAATACATAGTTATGATAAGCAAGAGTGACTCTACCAAAATTGTGAAATTCATGACCTCAGGGTCAGGGGTTCTGGTTCTAGGGCGGGGCTATATAGATCATATAGTGAAAGTGCAATATATCTTTGAAAATCTTCTTCTCTATTCTTGGTTATTACTTAAACAAATACTTGATTATGATAAGCAAGGGTGACTCTACCAAAATTGTGAATTTCATGACCCCTGGATCAGAGGTTCTGATGTTAGAGCAGGGCTCTATTTATTATATAGTGAAAATGCTTTAAAAATCTTCTCTGCACCTAGGCATATCAGAGGCAAAAAGAGTAAAAGTTTCAATAAGGAAGGGTATTTTTACCAGATTTTTTAACATGATCAGGACCATTTGGTCAAGTGTTCTCGTCCAGGCCAGGGTTCTATTATTTTGTATTCCACTGAGAGGATTATTCCCCTTTGCCATTTACGTGTGATAATTAATCACTGTAAATAATGTACTTAAAAGGTTAATAGAATAAGAGAATTATGCAAGATTTTTTATTGTATAATAAAAAAATTACTTTCATAGTTTTAATGATCAGGTAGACTTGTAAGTAATAGATGAATAAAAATGAGACAAAAATAACACGTCTTATTAAATGTTCATCGAAGACCAAGAGAGGCCAATGTAACAATGCAACAATTTCAACAAGGAATTAAAAGAGTACAGAAGCACTGATAGTTTGTTTTTATACTGTCTGGTGAGAGTGATAACATAATTTATGTACTGTTAATGAATACTAGACTTATTATTTTGTTGATCCTGATCACCCTATTTTTCTTGCTTTTGGGCAACAAAGCTTCACCTTTCAGTTCATTTCATACTCTATGGATCCTCTAAATTGTTGTATTATACTCAGGTGACCGTTAAGGCCCTTGGGCCTCTTGTTTGTTAAAGTGACATATACCTCCCATGAAATATTCATCAATGTATACTATTCATGAGTGAACCTGGAAACCATTCTTTGAAAATATAAATCTGAGTTTATTTTTTTTGTCCTGTTTTAAAATTTGTCAACAACTTGTGAAATCTGGATGTGATATGAAGTGAATAATATATGTTATGAAGAGTTGCTAAAACTATATGCAATGAAGCTTTGTTAATCTGTTCAGAGGTAAAAGCTTTGGAATTTCATTAATTTTATTTTATCTTTAATTGAAAATAAAATTCAGCTGGAATAATCGGTCAACAGGGGATGTTTACTTATCCAAGGCATATGATCCAACCTCTGAATTTTCTATGGGACTGTTTTTTATGCCCTGTTCACGAATTTGTTCATGATTTTTTTGAGATCGATCTCTGTTCGTTGTCTTTACCTTTTTTTTCATTTTTCATATTTGTATATTTATCAATTTTACTTTAATGTAAACGTAATTTGAGTAGAGCAGTATGGCAATGTTTTGAATTGCTTCTGAAAATATGTGTGTAATCTGTGTAAAAAATTGTTTTAAATGCAATTCAGGAGTCAATTTTGTTTTTAAGAGAATTATAAACATGTAGCAATCCAAAAATGCATCTGGTTGGTTTTTTCTGAAATATATAAACCGTTTTGCAAATACACAGTACATTGATTATTGAGGATTGAGTAGTATTCAGTAATCTCTGGATCAAATATTGTTTGGTTACCTCTCTCTAAGGGCAATAATTTCTGTGTATGTGTAGACTGATGTATAGTGCATAAGGAATCATGTCGGCAACATCAATTGCAGAAACTGCGAATATCATATTGGAGTCATTCTGATATTTACCCAGCCTATTGTAAGGATGATCCAAAATACACCGCAAAAAGAGGTGTATTTCTCTAAGAACACTTCATGGACTCTTCTTCAAATAAACTACTGCTATATAATGCTATATATCAAATAAATTACCTGCTCTGCAAATTAATAAAGCATCACTCGACAAAAGATTGTGTGACATTGAAAATAAATAACATATTTTCAGACAATAATTGATTTAATATCGGCATTAAAAGTACGGGTAAATAGCTTTGAAAGCGATGTCAAGGATGTGGATTGATTGATTGTTGTTGTTTTACGCCGAGTCGGCTCAAGGATGTGGAATAGACAGTGTTGTCTGCTGTGATTAGTGCCTAATCCATGCATGAGTCATATATTTGTTTGATTAATTGATTTAATGTTGTTTTACGTCCCATTCGAGAAATTTTCAATCATATAGAGACGTCACTTTATAACGGTGAAAGGTCTAACATTTAGACCTATACTAGGCACTCAGGGCCATTGAGCAGTGGGAGTTCTTTATATTGCAAACGCCTACCGTGACACAGGACCTCGGTTATTTAAGGTCCCATCCGTGACTTTCATTTGTAGTGCCGGGCGAAGAAAGCGCATTGAAAATAAGATATATATATATATATATATATATATATATTCATAATATACAGGTCATTTGATTAATTGATAATGCAAGAAAGCATGCCATAACATTTTGTCAAAATTTTCTAATAAATAAAAATAGAAATGAGACGAGAAGCTTACTACTCCTTACGATTTTAATAACAATTAACAAGCAGCATTTTTAGAGGGAAGAAAAGAAGATATGTCAGTGTTTGTATCTAACACATTTTTCGTTTCCATTCACTTGGCATGAGTATGTGAAATAAATATGTAGACGCAAGAATTTTTATTTTTTCTAAATTTTCTTAATGTACAATAGTAATTAATCAAAATGAGTTAATTTTTTAAAATCTTTTCATCAAAGGTAAATAGTTGCTGCAATATTTTATCTTTAATTCTGTGGACACTTAACTCACAAAATGATACCCCCTGCTTCCATACGAGTCCATTTCTGCTAAGAGAAATCCCAAATATCTGTCTGGTCAAGATATAAAGTAGGAGGTGCAAAATATGACTATATGATAGAGATTCTGTGAAAGTGTCGTAAAATTTTATTCAGTTAATACAAGTGGAATTGCAGATAAGAAATATGTTACCCTGATATTATAGAAAGAATGACAGTGTCTATGTTTTGCTATTGAAAACGTGAAATATTTGCACGATGAAAATTAGAATAAAATAGGGTGTGTACAATGGCACTATAATATGTAATACAAGGATAGATTTTGTGAAAGTAATAAAATTTTATTCAATATTATAAGAGGTTACGGATGATAGACGGGTACCCGAAAACGTAACAGAGTTTAAATTTTTTATTAATTAAGGATCGGTACTCGATAGCATTTTTAATGGGGTATTGGAGTATTGCAATCTATTTATTTTAATCATAATGTTTGATTGGTAGATTTAAAAGGTTTCCTATACATATGCATTATCGGTAGCTGTATTCATAAGAAATAGAGAGACTAAACATTTTATACTGACGTCTCTTCCGAATCCCAGACCAGTGCTACACTTCATCTTCTTCCAATGCTGGGCGTGTATAAAGTTTAAAAACATGCTGGATGAAGACCTCGTTACAATTTGAATAAAATTATCATTTTTTTTTTTATATAAAATGAATAGGGGCAGATTAGGTACTTGAAATCTTTGAGTGAATCAGCTGTGACCATGGATGCTGGTAATGAATTCAAGGTCACTACTCCGGCTAGGAAGAAGGAGTCCTGGTAGCATTTGAGATGATAGAACGGTTGTAAAAACCTCTATACATATCCCCGAGTGTACTTAGGTGTTGGCTATAAATAATCGATCGAATGTTTACAAGGTCATTCACAACTATGTACATCATGCTGGCTCGAGATGTTATCCGCCTGGACTTCAGGGTATCAAAATGGAGTCATTGCAGCATTCATGTAACACTGCTCTCCCTGATGTAATCGCCAATGATATTTCGTGCAGCCCTACGTTGTACATGTATTAATATGAGTCTTGTTGGTATGTAGTCATACGTTGGAGGTGTATAAGACCAGGGCCTCACTAGGGTTTTATAACTGGCTGCCGTGAGCAGCCAGAGAGGTTACGGCTGATGAAAACATCGATATTACTCGTAGTCCCCAGTTAAGAACATACGCAACGTACCTTACCTACTGATAATTTTTCAAGATATTCTTAATTTAAGATAATAGTGCTATCAAATATTCATAGACAAAAAATCAGCATGCATTACCAGGGGTTTTGAAAAGGTATCAATTGATGAAAATTCTTGTATAATTCAAAGAAAAATATACAAAAATTACTAAGCATGTATTCTAGATGTTTTGTTTATCAAAACTTGTTTTAGAAGAAGTGTACAACAACATATATAGACATTAAAATGTAGCACACAGTTCCCTTAAGTATTGGAACTCTTCAACTCCAGGGAAAAAGACAATAAAGTTCAAACTACATTGCGTATGTCCTTAAGCTTGTTATCGATGACGACGCACAGGTACTTTGCCTCGGTGGTAATCTGCAAAGTTTGGTCGTGCACGGAATAGTTGGTCTTAATTATACGTCTCTTGTTGGTGATGCGCATAATTTATCACTTTTCTGGGTTTAAATTTATCATCCAGTCAGACTCCAATACCTGTGCATGGCTTGTTCAGGTCTTGTTGAAGAGTGCTCGTGTCCTCCACATTGTTAATCTGTCGATACAAAATAGAACACATGAGTTGATACGAGGGAATGGATTTCCAAGCCGTAAAACATCTAATTGAAATCCGAGAAAACGGAGTGATAATAAGTGGGATCTCGAATTACAAATCGATAGAACGAATCGGTAATCTGTGGGAACGGATTATGTAATTCGAGATCTCGAATTGTAAATCAAGGGAACTAATTGATAATTTGTGGGAACGGATTGTGTAATTCGAAATCTCAGATTAATTTTTACTTTTTTTTTGAGAAATCAACTGGCCCCTACAGGGCTTTTCGTAGATTACCTTTCTCCATCAACGAAATTGATATCTCAATAAAGAGAGTTAGTCACCTCGTTATAATTGGAAAATCAATTCGTAACAAGCATTCTGAGAATATTGCATTAGCAATACTGGTCCCCTATCGGCAAGTGTAATCTGGTTCCAATTGAAAAATTAAAAATGCTGTAATTCCATAAAAAATAATTGAAGAGGAAAATAATGCAACATTCATCTTTAACTCATCAGGGTAGACTCACACACCAAAAATCAGCTCAATATCTGAAAAAAGTGCGGAAAACCACTCAAAATTAAAAAGGCCGTAATTCCCTCAAAAATCAATGGAGCGGAACGAAATTCAAAGTTGATCTGTAACTCATCCATATACACTTACATACCAAAAATGTACCAAAAAAAAAACAACAAAAAAACCCCCCAAAAATCAGCTCAATATCTGCAAGCGTTTAGAAAAAAATGCGGAAAACCAAGTGGGACAGACTGACAGACAGAGGGACAGGCAGACAGAGGGACAGACAGGCAGACGGACGGACAGACTCAGAGGAAACCTATAGTCCCCTCCGGTTTCACCGGTAGGGGACTAATAACGAGATAACGTACAAGTACTCGTTATAACGATATAACTTGGTTATCACGACATGACGAATTCGTTATAACGAAAAATTAACTCGTAATAACAAGATAATTAACTCGTTATATCGAGATAGCTAACTCGTTATAACGAGATGCAAACTCGATATAATTATCTATTTATAACTAGTTGATTTTTAGCTCTACTAGTTAGAGACTAGAAGAGCTTATGCGATAGTAAGGTGTCCGTCGTCCGTCCGTCCGTCTGTCTGTTTGTCTGTCTAGCTGTCCGTCTGTAAACAATTTTTCAAAACGCTACTCCTCCTACGGTTTTGGTCTGATTTCAATAAAACTTGGCAACCAAGTAGACTACACTGAGATACATAATTTAGTACATCCGTTTTTTATTTTGATGAACGGTGTTGCCATGGTTGCTAAAAATAGAAATTTCTGTGAAATTCCTTTAAAATGCTACTCCTCCTACAGTTTTGGTCTGATTTCAATATAATTTAGCACACAAGTAGATTGCACTAAGATACATAATTTTGTGCATCGGTTTTTGATTTCGATGAACTGTGTTGTCATGGTTATTGAAAATAGAAATTTCTGTGAAATTCCTTTAAATCGGTACTCCTCTTACAGTTTTGGTATGATATCAATCTAATATGGCACACAATTAGAAAACACTACAATACATAATATGCATATCAGTTTTTGATTTCAGTGAATGGTGTTGCCATTGTTACTAAGGATAGAAATTTCTGTGAAATACTTTCAAAACGCTACTCCTCCAACAGTTTTCGTATGATTTCAATATAACTTGGCACAGAAATAGACTATATTACTATACATAATTCTATTTATTGTTCCATATTGCAAAGTTTCAAATCCAAGTGCTACTTTTCCTTTGCTATACGTACAGACCAGTAGAGCTAGAGTCTCATCAGAGACTTCTGGTTTTATATCATCAAAAATCAACCTATCCAGCTTTCGGGTATGTTACAAAGATTTCGTTTGGTTTTTTTTTATTTATTTGAGATAGCATTCCAATCTGAAAGTTAAACCTCCAATGCTTTAGAACCATCTTGACCAGAGCGTCCCACGGATTTTGGGGAGTGGCTCTGTTACCCAACCTGTATAAAATGCAAATAGAAACAGACTCAATTCGATTAACCACTGTTTAGAAAATTACACAATCCATTTCTAATATCCATAATAACGAGATATTTATGCAATATACAATAGACTAAACATTATAATAAACATTACTATTTATAATATAAAATATAGTCTGTCCCCAAGGATACTTGTCGTTCGGTACCTATTCATGCATGTTTACACAGAATAACAAAATGATACTGGCAGACGCATCGCCCAGTATAAAAAGGCGTCACTCTTTTGAGTCTATAAGGGATACAGACTCGAGGAGTTCATTCGGTGCCCCTCAGACAATCCTCAGGGATATTAAACACATGGCATATGTACAGTCTTAAGATTCCCAGTTTTGGTATAAAACCAATAGTTCATACAAAAACTAGAAAGAATGTAAAGTTTCAATAAGAGATATATTTGACGATTCCTTTTCCGATCTCATGTCTTCTATGTCAAAACGTTCGGCGAAACAGTAAAACCTGTGACATTTTGATAATTAACACCTTTTTCACCAGTAATCTTACTGGACAGGGCTTCTATACCAAAACTTGGGAAAATCTGAACTGCAAATCTTCTTATGTTGTCAACGGAATAGAATGTAATCTTTGTGGACTTGTTTATGTTGGTGAAACCAAGGGATCACTTCATAAAAGAATATCAGGTCATAGATTTCATATAAGTAATGGGGGTCAGCAGTTTTTATACAAGCATTTTAATTTCCCTGATTATTCTATTTTGTCAATGAAAGTTAGAATTCTAGAAAAGATTTACCACCACACAAACAGTGCATCACTGAGTACATAACGAGAAGAATTTGGGATTAGAGAATTAGGGACAGCCTTTCCCTATGGATGTAATGACAATGTCGAAAGTGTTGGAAATCTTTCCAGTCCACAGTGTAACAATGTAAGTGTGATTGGACTTTTTAACTATACACAGAGACGTAAGCGTAGTCATGGGTATTTGTCTTACAATAAACCTTTAATACACGATGTCTCTTTTGATTCATTACTACCTTACGTAAATCAACAGTTAGATCTACATCATATTCGCACCAAACTTTACGCTGTCCCTTTGAAACTTTTAAAAAGTCTTCTTGATAAGGTCAAGGAAAGTCCATTTTTTGATTCCTCGACACCAGAATATAGGCTCTGATCTGTGTGTATGGATATTGCAAATCATACGCTTTTTAAACCCCCACGTTTTACTGAAGAAAATGCAGCTAAAACAATCCGTTTTTTCCTTAATCTACAATATGCCAACAAAGGAATTGACGCGGCTAATATAAGTAATATTCTTAATCACAAAAAGGGTCCAGTCTTGTATTCCACCATATTTCAAATTAAAGACTACACCTTCTATTTCCTACAAATATACATCGACTATTGCTTCCAAACTTTTGAATTACAAGAAAACTTTACAGGGCCTGAATATCGAATATTTGAAACATAATCCTCCATCGTGTTCATGTTCTTCTTCACCCTATAACTATAGTCCTGCTGGACACGTTATTACTCGTGACGTATACATAGTTAATAATGAGGACCTTAGATCATTAATTTTAAAAAGTCTAAATATAGGGAACCCCGATCCTTCAACTGGCGTCGGAATTTCATGAATATCATGTATTCTGTAGAGGATTACGCCAGGCGATGGACCAGACATGAAAAAGAAGACCTTGGCTCTTTATCAGAATGGATTAAATGTATCAGATATATGTTAAAATCGCGCATTAAAAGATTGAGGGGCAATATGATAACCATCTATCCTTCTGTATTCAGTAATTCAGAAGTGAAAAAAGAATTAGATAGATTACATGATCAGTACGGACTGATCCCTGCTGACAAAGCAGGTAACTACATTATCTTTGTTTGTAAGGCTCATTATATTAAATGTATTTTAGAGGAACTGGGATTTAATTCTACAAGTGATAATCCAACTTATATTCATAGTTCCCTTTCTAAGGAAGAAATTCTTCAAAATCATATGTTAGTTTTGAATAAGCCTCTTTCTTTACTCCTCACTTAGATATCAACAGTGGTGAAGGAGAATCTTCAAGAGTACTGTGCAACAATATATTCGAGAAGTGGGGTAAATCAGATGTGGATACTTAAAAATTCCAAGGAACTTTTGGAAAATTTGAAATCACTAGAATTTACCAAAATCTATAGCTTAAAAACTTACGACTTTTCAACTTTATACACAACCATTCCTCACGATAAAATAAAGTCCAGGCTTTTTGATATCATTGATTGATGCTTTTTAAATAAAAATGGAACTCGTAAATTTACTTACCTTGTCATTGGTCATTTGCAAAATTATTTTGTTAAAACATTTTCTGATTGTACACACAAGTCGCTTGAGTTTCTGATTGACAATATCTATGTGGTTTTTGGAGACCAGGTTTTCCAACAATCTATTGGAATTCTCATGACTACCAATTACACCCCGTTTTAAGCAGACCTTTTTTTGTATTCATATGAAGCAGAATTTGTCCAAAATCGTATACGTGAAAAGAAGAAAACACTTGCTGTGGCCTTCAACTCGACATTTAGATATATCGACGACGTATTGTCAATTAACAATGGTTATTTCCATTCTTATGTCGATACGATATACGGTGAGCTTGAGATAAAGGATACTACAGAGTCTGACACATCTGTTTCATATTTGGATATTGTACTTGAAAAAGACGTTAATGGTAATCTAACAACAAAGCTTTAAGATAAAGAGGATGTCTTTAACTTTTCTATCGTCAACCTACCAGGTAAGAAGTAATTATTCAACAAAGATTGCATTAGAGTCTATGGGGACAGACAATATTTCAGAAATAAAAATTTCAAGAATATGAAAAAATGCTGCGGAGGAAAGATGTTCTTAATCATTTGGAATAAAATGACGATTAAAATCGAGTTCTTAACCTAGGGGATGCTCACTCCTCCTTGGCACCTGATCCATCTCTGATGTTTTAGAGGTCAGTGTTTGCTCTGCTCCAAAATTTGTATTGTTTAATGGACCTTTGAGCTTGAATACTGTTCGTTATCTCCATATGTTTCATTTTAAAAAACATTATTTCTTATCGTTAAAAACAATGGGGAACAATTCTCAAAGGACAGGTAAAGGTAATGATGAAACATATGTTTGTTCAATGTCCCTTTCGAGATATGCCACCTCTTACAGCTTGGAGGGCTGCAAATTTTAGACCTACTGTAGTATTCTAAGTAAAAGCGAATCAAATATCGTGTATTTTCGCGAGAAGTGTAATCCGTTAAATAATTTTTTTTCGCTTTTAATTTTATGGTGATGAAATTCATGTAAAATCTCCTGATTAACCGTCCACTCGCGAATTATTGTTCCCTCGATTTGACGTCTGAGAGCCGAAGATAATGTGTCGCAAATATTAGTGCCCCACAATACTCACATAAAATAAGGAATCTACAGTATATTCTGCACTCAGAGCCATTGAGCAGTGAGGTTTTTTTTGTACTAGTAACTACTGTGATACAGGACCTCAATTTATCCGAAGGACCAGTCTGCACGTTTCTTAGTGGACTCGAACCGGCGATATTAGGATCAACTTCTCACTTTTTAACCCTATTCATTGTGCGATTCAAGCTATGAAGATTACGAGCGGTGATCAGTCTAAAAATAAAATAATGTAAAATAAAATAAAAATGAATACAAACCAGACAAATCTGAGAATAAGGACATTTTACTCTCTAAGAAACTGAAGTAATATACTGGAATGATGTCTAAATATATTAAGCATTAAACACGTTCATTTCGGTTTCGTTAAATAAAAGGCAATGGGTAGAATATTTTAAGCATTGTAAACAAAACTTAGTAAAATTGCTTACTCTACCATAGAATGACGATTTCAAGTATCATCATATCTAACGGTAAGTCGTAACATGATACATCAAGCATGATAGAATCTGAATAAAAGTCCAAGGTCAACATAAACATATTGTAATGATCACATCATTCTTTTAAAAACTCAGTAGCCCAGGCCCATTTAAAAAAAAAGAAAACAAATCAGAAATACTACTGTTACACCAATGCGCACTTTTTATGCTCACATGGTTTTTTGCACAAATTAAGGTCACATTCTTCTTGTAATAAAACTTAACATTATTGAACTTCAGTAAGACTATATGACCCTAATATGTATTAAATATCTCATTTCAAAGTTACATGTCCTTTAAAAATCCCTGTTTCAAAGGGGACTTTATCAATAAATGATACGATGTTACATCTGTATGATTCTACCATAAGTACTTACAAATTGAATAAATCAAGTTTTTTTGATACTATTTAGTTGGAATGTTCAAATTGAGTTCTTAAATATGAGTTTTTTTTCTAAATACTTTAGTCATTTACCATACTCCTCTTTGTTATGTCGAAATGTAACGCCGAAAAAGGACAATGCTGCATATAGAAACCATGCCAAAAGACAGGATGATGAAGAATTGCTTATCTTTTAAAATAGTAATATTTACATTTGCTGTGTTTTTCAACTAAGCCAACTGTGCAATTCGTTTGAAAGTAATTTTTGTGTATACTCACGGGTAGAAATATACACGGTGAAACTCGCGCTAAAGTGACGTCACAATGAGGCTACAGAGACGTAAATAAAAATGTAAGATATAGGGGAACAAGAAATTCAAATATTGAGTATATTAATGGTGCTTTTAAACTTGTAAAATGTAAATATAAGGAATGTTTTTAAGTTTAGTGTGAATCATGAAATATGCCTAGGTGACATGTCTGTGTGATTTACACACCAATAACTCACACAAAACTTAAAAACATTCCTTAATTGTTACTATTGAAAGGACAGTTCTTAATTTACTGTTTTAAAACTTTAAAATTTTGTGGTTGGATGTATCTTTCATGATGCTAGATTTCAGAACGTAAATCTGAAAAAAATCCAGTATTTTAACACGGAAAGCAGTCGAAGAGATGAGAAATATTGTTATTATCTTGCGCTTTAGAGTCATGTTAATGTGGAAAATACAGATATTACATGAGCTACACTGTTTCTGTGTCTAGGCAAAGCAAAGGACTGCTTTTAAAAGAGAAGATACAAAGACGGCTGCATTTGTCGAGAAACCAGGAAAAACCATTTTAGAACAGTTATAATATCTAAACTTAGAGCATATCAAAGTCCTACCAATTATTATATGTGAGTTATTTAGTGAAGCAAAATCAAAATGGACTTAAACAGTCAGTTTTAAAATATATTGTGTTGCCTCGATACACAATTTCTCATTGTAACAATGTGACTTAATTTGTACGAAAAACTATGCTAGTTTAAAAAGTGCGCAGAGCTGTATAAGTATCAGATACATCTTGTGTAAAAAAAAGTTTCAGATAGGCAAACTTATGTCCAAAGTTTTCCGTAGTAAAAATTTATTTGCATAAAATGCCACACAGAATCAATTTATTACAACTTTAATAATAATAAAGTGTACATAGTTTTTCAAAGACAAAATGGTAGACGAGGTTTGAAAGAATCATTGTTTGAAGCAAAAACCGACGTGTTTTTTTTATCACTGATAAATTATCAAAATTGCTATTTTAAATTATTTCTTCGATAGAAAACAACCATTGGAAATTAAATGTTCTATAGCTGGTTAAATTGTGAAAAGAATGGGGTTTAAGCAAAGAAAAAATTGTATGCCAAGAAAAAAGCTATATTAAACTTGAGATTCACTCTTTAATGGAAATTTTAGTTCATATACATTCTTACACTATGTGTTTTGAGTGATGAGAAAGAAATACACATCTTAAATCTTATATGAAAAAATGTATGAAAACGGCCCATTTAACTTCACTTGATAGGATACCTTAGATATGAAATTTCACCTTATCTTCGGCATAAAAAAGAATTGGAGGTTACGATTTTAAAAGCCCCAGTATTGTCATTTCACGGCCGACTGAAATTTTTGAATGTTTTCTTTATATTGCTGAAATATAACATTTAAACAGTAAAATGTTTTTGTTCATGAATGCAGCAAATTCCAATTTGGGTCAAATGCGACTCTTATTATATCAGTATTGCATCTCAAACGGCATAAAAATTGTAAAGTTATATAGGGCATTACTGATAGACCGGATGTTTCTACAGCTCATTATTGTAAAAAAAGAAAGAGTACATAAATATGTTAGAGATCGTAAAAAAAGAAATAGAGTTTAAATAAAACACTTTCAATACAGCATCTGGAAGTTAAAATCATAATTCATTTCGTAACAAGAATGTTCAGCATTTTTAGACGATAAATTAGTTTTAGATTTTGATGACCATCTTAAAAAGCTTGAATTTGTACCATCAATAATTAAATAGTACTTTCCAACTTACACTGAAGAAATGCCATTTTTTCAGACAGAAATTAAGTTCTAATGTACAACAGTCAATGGAAAGGGGATTATGATTACTCCTGAAATATACCATAAAAATGAATTATTTGCAATTTCTAACAAATTTTGAAGAGTTGGTATCATTTCTTGTTTCTGTAATTTAAGATAAAAAGTATGCTGACCATTTTCCTGACATTGTTGTACCATTGCACTATCTCGTAAGTATACGTTCCAAGTTTAATGAGGTCGTTGGATATCAAGACACATTTTAAAAAAAATAAAAAGATTCTTTTTAAATGCTCATCCAGATGCTGACGAAACTTTTATAGTAGATACTGATATCGAAGCTTCAGATAAGATCATAGGGACAGAATTCCGTCAAATTCGAGTTGTTAAAAAATCTATTTCTCTTGTAATCAAATATGGAGATCAAAACACAACCGAAGCAATATAAATCAGAAGCATGGTAAAAACGGACGTCTTAGGACATCAGAGATAGGATCTGGTGCCATGGAGGAGTAAACGTTCCCTGTCGACCGGTCACACCCACAGTGTACTTCTTGTCAGGATTGAGGAGGCGGAAAAATCCAGTGTGTTAATAATGGACTAACAATTAGTATGAAAACTTCAGTCAGCATTTGATATAATTATATATTGTATTTGCTGTCAAGGTCATTGTATCGAACATAGAACTTGCTAATTGATAACTTAATCGAGAGTAAAGTTTAAACACTGGAACAAAGCGATTACTGTACAACAAGATAAGAACTATTATCGGGCATGAGAATTTTTTTAAGATAATATATATTATGTAGTTTCCATGTCAAGAAATTAAAAAAAAAAACAAATTCATATTTAGAGCAGTATACAAGCATATTATTAGACATTGATGAAATGCAGTGTCACAGTTAGATTCCCAGACTCCCTATATGGCACCTGAGCACACCTCTGAAATTTTAGAGGTCTGTTTTGCTCTGCTCATTATTTCTATTGTTTAAATAGATTTTTGTGCTTGTATACTCTTCCTTATCTCTATATATTTCAACTATCGATTCCTGTTTTTATAAAATTTCAAAATATATAGATTTTTAGTCTATTTTAGACAAAACTGTGCAAATGGTGCAACAAGTTACAGGATATTTATTGAGCTTTGTAGATGTTGTTTTCCGGCAATTGTTAAACTCTTACCTACAAAGCAGTGTAAAGAATACATGTAAGATGAATCTGTTGAGTTAGTTTATCTTTTGAATTTTTTGTTATTAGTCATAGTGAAGATAGTATAAACTAACAATTGATTGTTTTGAAGATTTTTTTCAGGTAGATTTCAGTCAATTGAATGAAATGATTTCATCTTGTGAGAATTCTATTTGAATGTTCTTGAAGTGCTAACAAGACTTAAGTAACATACTCAGATTGGTGTGACTGGTGTGACAGGGGATGCTTACTTCTCTTAAGCATGTAAAATATGGAGAAAACGAACAGTATTCAAGCTCAAAAGTCCATTAATCAATACAAAATAGGAGCAGAGCAAACATGGACCTCTAAACATCAGAGGTGGGATCAGGTGCCATGGAGGAGTGAGCATCCCCTGCCGACCGGTCACACCCGCCGTGTGCTCCTTGTCATGATCGGGAAATAACGGAAAAATCCGTCGGCAATTCAGTGTGTAAATAATGGCCTAACAATTAGTATGAAAAACGTCAGTCAGCATTTGACTCAATGATAAATTGTATTTGCTTACAAGGTCATTGTATCGACCATAGAACTTACGAAATGATGACTTTAAACGAGACAGATGATATTCTTGTTTCATCAACTTATTTGTCAATAATTTACCTCGTTTTAGAAAATGTATGTGCGTAGAGCATGCTCTTGCATTTGATCTCACCTCCAGAATATCTATTTGATCTCACCTCTTGAATATGTATTTTTCCGACTATGTATGCCTTGTTCACCAAACTGTATTTTTGGATTTTTTTCAGATCGATCACTCTTTGCTATCTTTACATTTTTCACCTTTAGAAATCATCAAATTGTAATATTTGTATTTTTATCATTTTTTATTATAGACCGATTACTGTTCATTTTCATCTCTTTTCTACATAAACCCCAAATTGCAATATGTAATAAACCTAAAAACCGGTTAATCACTATATATAAAGCTTCCTAAATTTTTTAACTATAGCTACGCATGCTTTTTAAGTTTCATATACCGCATAAATCCTTTACATTCCATTGTTATACACCAGCAATATTTTGACGTTGAAAAGATTGATTTTATGTTGTTTAACTTCCCTCTCGAGAATTTTTCACTCATATGAAGACGCCACCATTTGCCGGTGGAGAGCTGAAAATTTTGTCCTATACTCGGCACTTACGGCCATTGAGCAGTGAGGGATCTTTTTCGTGCCAGCACCTACTGCGACACGGGACCTCGGTTTATACGGTCTCATCCGAAGGACCGGTCTCCACGTCCCACAGTGGGATTCGAACCCGCGACGTAAGGATCGACTCCTTACTTCGCGACTCTAGAGCAGACGCTCTAACCACTGCACAACGCGATCGACACGTTGAAAAGAAACCAGTTTTGAGTTATCTAACATAAAATTAATTGAAACATCACAGGTGGACAGTAGTGTACATTTCAAGTTTTATGATAAACATGATTTCAAGTTTTATGATAAACATGATGACTTTAACTTTTAAATCGTCAAATTCCATTACTTATGCAGCAATATACCTTCATTACCTGCATGCGGGGAATATATCTCTTAGTTGATTCGATACGCAAGAGCATGCTCTACGTATGTACAATTTCTAAAACGAGGTAAATTATTGAAAAACAAGTTGAAACAAGAATATCAGCTGTCTCGTGAAAAGTCATCATCTCGTAAATTCTATGGTCGATACAATGACCTTGTCAGGAAATACAATTTATAAAACTTTTCATTGGCATCTACTGATTTGAACAATATTAGTATACCCAAACATAAAAAACATGGAGGAATAGCCGTCGGGAAATTCCACCTGGCAAAATGAACTTGAGTGAAAATCGTGCATCTTCAGGAAATCTATGTCTCTTTGAACAGAAAAAGTAGACATTTTTTTTTAAAAGATGAATTCTGTGATTCTTGTGTTATTGATAGGCCTTAGAAAACAGAATTTTAGCTTTCCTCATGGCTTTTTCCTCCCTAGGGATCAATAAATTCTTTGTCTCCTTAAAATGGATATTTTAAAGACATTTCACATAAGTAATCTGAAACAATTTATCTACAGAAACTCAGTATTTTTCACTTGTTACATCCCGCTTGTACGGACTAAGACATAAAATAAACCGACAAAACCCAGCGTAGAATTTTCATAAGATTGAGTTGCTCAGCAAAAGCACCTGTCTGCGTTAAATTGACCGCAGTTTTTATGATACAGTATCATTACAATCGGTACGAATTTCAATGCTATCAAATTTGAAAAAAAAGAAAAGAAAGTAAGACTTTATTTGGATATCGGTTCCCAGGTAAAACGTTTGTGCGCATGACTGTAAGGCAGTTACGTATACCAAAAATTCATACGTGGCAGACATTACTTATACTTATACCAGTGCTCTTAATCATGATTGTTCATGATCGGAAGATTTGGATAACTTTATCCTAATGGTAGAGTATATCTCCGAAGTTATTTGGGGGATATATTCATAAGGATTCATCAATCTTTGTGTAAGTACTTTTTTATGAGCCTACTGTTATTATTACTTATATATGAGAACAGCTACAAAGCTTCCTGTTGGTTCTTTTCACTCCCGAATGTGTATGGGCACACAATTCCAGAGATTTGGATACAGAAAGGATCATGCATCCAACGTCAGAAATCATTTTCAATCAAATTAGAAATAGATTACTTTAAAAAAGTTTACCCCCCCCCCCCCCCCCGCCTGACAAAAGCCATCGATGAATAAAAATTTATGTTACCCCTTTATACTGTAAATGGTCTGGTGTAATCTGTCAAACTACACGACGAAATTGCAAAATGATAGTAATTAAATTTTGAGTAAATCAACAGAGTTCTACCTACTATTTCTGTTTTGCAATTGAGTTAATATTTTTTTGCTTGAGGCGGAAATTATTGATCGCAATCAGGATACAATTGTTTTTGGAAATTCCAAACGTGGGACTAGGTGCCTAGGGGGAGTAAGAATTTCCTTTTCGACCGGTCACACCAGCCGTGAGCCCCATGTACAACTATGCACAACACATCCTTTGAGCTCAATTTTTAAATCGAGAAAAGCTACTGACAAATAAGTTACTACTACAGAAACTTTAACAACTACATGTAAATTCATTTTTTGCAAATACTACAGTTGTTATGATTATCTTTTGTTTGGTCGTATTTTGTCTGACAATTGTAGTTATTGTTATAGTTGACTTTAAAGGGGCATGAGCACAGTTCAACTGATTTTTTTTAAGCAAGTTTTATTTTATAATTCCTAGTTAAGGGAATTCTAATGATCACCAAACATGTGAACATCATTTGTTGATTTGGAATAGAGATAAAGAACTTAAAAATTCTTCATAATGTAAACAAGGCTCGTGCCTTGTTTCTGTTTACATACAAAAAAAATATCATATTTATAACAAAACGAGAATCAGCAAATCACTAGAAAGTATCTAATTGTATTAAGAATTAACTTCTTTATTGAAAAATTTGTTTTGAACTAACATATATTAGTATATGTAACCTATGTAAACAAAAACATGACACGGGCCTTGTTTACATAACAAAGGATTGGAGCTCTAAATCTGTCTTGTATCTCGACAACTGAAATTCAAAATTTTGATGTTCATTAGAAAACCCATAGTTGAGTATTTGTAAATATGAAAATAAAATGGAAAAATAAATTTGAATATTTTTAGCTGAAACTGTGGCCATGCCCCTTTAAAACCTGAGTACTCCATATACCTGATAAATACATAAGCAGGTGTAACCGACGAACGGGAAATGCTTACTCCTTTGTGATCTTAATTAAAAATCACATATGGCTGTGCGTATTTTGTCACTATACATATTTATATTTGTTTCCCTAAAATAAGCTTTTTCGGCCAGCGGTTATTCTCGCTGTTATTATACTTGTTCCCTTGATCAAGAGCATATTTTGTCAGTAATAACAAATAAAATCCATTGTTAAAACGTTATCAAACGAACTATTTAGATATTCATTATACTAAATTGGAAATGTATTTTAGCCATGTTATCTAAATGTAATAAAAACTTGATACTAGATTAACATAATTACCTGTTAAAGCGAAATATGGGAAATTAAATAAGCCAAAATTTGAATTTAAACTTCCATGAACAGATTGGACGCGAACCTACTACAAAGTCAAACCATTTTTTTGTAAACACGGAAAACTGGTTGACCTCCCTCATGCATAGCTCTGATCTTTTGACGTGTTTGGCTCTAATCTTTGGCACCTCCTTTTTCAGCTCTTCAAAGTTTTTAAATTAATTATCTACATGCTTTATATATATTACTTTACTTTTCAGTGGACGAAAAAATTCTGAGATAATTTGTTTGAGCATATAAATATGCCCAATTCCTTTAAATCTAGTATGCATTTGTGTGACAAAATAAATGCTATTAAAGAAGGTCAGAAAACAAATGATATAAAACCTCCCGAGAGATTTCGGATTTTAGGCTTTGGATAATTTTTTGCTGCTTGTCAAAGTTTTCCCATGTAAGTTGACAAAGGTAATAGAGGATGACAATTGGAAGCTTTGCATCACTGAGAATCCTCAATAGGGAGGCGAAAATAATTCTTTACGCTACCTTTAAACGCATTAATAGTATAATAATATTCCAAAATATTTCTGAGTTATTTGACACCATTAAGAATTCACCAAAAAAGACACTTCAACTTGACAAATTTATAAAGGAATAATAGACATTTATGTCATTATGTGTAATCTCTCTTATCAGAGTATCAATGAACCTTAAGGTATTTCCACCCTCCTGTGATGTCATAGGTTTTGCAAAAAAAACCCTCTTATTTATTTAAATTCATACCCCATAGAAATACATGTATATCTTTTGAAAGAATGCTTTCCAATAGGTGTAATAACAAATATTGTTTAGCAAAAGAATTTAAAAAATGATGATTTTCTTTATTTAATCATTGTTTCAATCTTTAAAAAATGTTGCTAAGGGCAAAAACTCCTTCTCATGTATTTATATTCAGGCATGTTTCCTTATTGTACTTCTAATGTAAAATGGTTTCCCTGATATTCACAATTCAAACATATTTATAAAGTGGCAATTATTTTAGAACTTTTAGTGTCACAATTATGTATTTGAACAAGTTTTTACCTAATTGTTATAATACTGTATAATAAAAATGTACGATTTTTTAATGCTGACAAATGCTTCTATTTATTTATGCCTAACATCTGAAAAATATGGCGAGGTGAAGAATCTTTATCAATATTTAAATATAGCTTATTTAATTCATCCACGATTTCATCCATAACAACGTCTTTAACGTCTTTAGCGTTTTCAGATTTGCTTACGTGGAACAATTCAAAGCCTGATTTAATTGTTCAGTATCAATAGATTGTACATGTATCTGTTCCTTAGAATGATTCCATGGTTTGATTTTCCTTCACACTCGTTCATTGTTTTTGAACAGTTCAGACTGATATTACTTTGCTGCTTTAAACACAAAACAATATATGAGGGCCATTCAAAAAGTTTTGTCCTTAGTGCAATAAAAAAATAAAGACATAAAATCATTAGCATTTCTTTATTTCATTCCTGCAAAAGTTCTCCCCTTTAACACGCATACACTTTTTCAAACGAGAAATCCACTCCTGAATGCTTTTCTTAATTTCTCTTTTGGAAGACCCTTCACAAACTGATGTATTGCAGAGTCAAGTGATACCATAGAGTTATAGCGTCGTCCAGATTAATGTCTTTTAAGTTTTGTGAAGAGAAAAAAGTCACAGGGGGAAAGATCTGAAGAGTAGACAGGGTGAGTGATAACAATAACTCCCTCTCAGGCTTTTATGTAGCTTCTTATTTCTGCTGTTGTACTTACTTTCTTTCCCATGATAAAACAATAGAGTATCACGTGTAGGGTATTTTCAAAACTTAATAAATCTTCAAAAACTCAAGCAATTCTATTTCTTCAAGGACGGTGTGGTTGATAAAGAATTCAATGAACCATTACAAGTGTGTTTGAAGTGATCAACATTCATTTTTTTTAATCGAGGACTGGGTAGGACAAAACTTTTTGAATGACCCTCGTATGAACAACAGTCATTATTTTTCAAGTACTTGCATATTTGAGACATACTAATTAGAAGATTATTACAGTTTTGCTCTGCTAACACAACATCTTTGTCCTCGGAATCTAATTATTCCATTTCTAGTTTAAGTGTACTTGATAAATCCTTTCTGCTGTATTTTAACTTTCCTAGAGGTATATATATATATATATATATATATATATATATATATATATATATATATATATATATATATATATATATATATATATATATATTATCCCAATCAATACTTTTTTCATATGTCACAGCCATGTCTAAGTATTAAATTTGAATAAATAAAACACAACAAGGCTGCTGGGTTCGATATAATGTATTCTACAGTTATGAAATATTACAGAAAAAATGTGACCTAAAATATAATAACAGGTTTTTAATATTTCTCACCTCACTCACACTTTTACGCGAATCATTTAAACTTATAAATATGGATAATTTAGAAATTACTTCATTTAAATAAAATGGTAAATTGATACTGAATAATAATAGAATACTAAGAAATAATTTAACAATTATTTCTTACCGTAAATCCTAGACTTGATATCACAATTATCGTGAGATAAATTTGTGTTTGGGAGAGAGAGCGTCTTCTCTCCCTAAAATCTAAGGTTGGAGTGCCCGAGAATAAGTATTTTCGTGAATGCGCAGGGGACAGATTAAAACCAGTTTGACCACTCACACACCCGTACTCTCACTGACCACTCACCCGTATAAATGAATGTATGAATGAATAAGGCAATCAATGAACGTAGTAAATTCCGTAGTGGCAACGGTATTCACTAGCTACTATATATGAAAATGATATGAATGATAATTAGTAATATCAATTAATTAATATGATTCACCCTGTGACACACATTTAGAATTTCTTTTTGAGATTTCCAAACGTAGTGCAGCTTTGTATTGTATTTCGAGAATATTTATGAAGTTTTGAATTTATGTTCAGCTGCTAGTATTTAACCTCCAGAATTTACTCTACTATATCTAATTCCATTTTTCATCCAAGTCAGTTGAGTTTCTTTCCTGAAAACACAAGATATCACAATGCCTCACTAGTTCACTGAATTCTGGGTAATCTAATGTTTTCTTTATTCGGCAACAATTTAATGAAAGAATTTGTAATTTGTTGTTTGTTTGTCTGCAGTTTCTTACACACTCCCCTGAGGGTTCCTAGTACCCTTCTGGTGAAGAGTTAATTCTCCGACGTTTGTTTGATGAGATTCGATATCTTGTAGAGATCCGATTGAAATGATTCGGTGATTCAATTGGTTCTGCATTCTCTGGGTAGAATGACTCTCCGTTGATATGTCGGATGTTCCAAACCAGCTTCATTTTTTCACCGTTGAGTCGTAGGTCTTTCCTAATGGGGTATGAGCTTGCTCAATTTTCTGTGCACGTGGAAATTGGCAATTAATTTGGTAGGGTTTGCCTTTCACTTTGTTGGTGCGTTGGAGTACAAAATCATGATCTTGTTAGTAGATAAATTTTGCCACGATTGGCCGGGCCCTTTTTTCTCTCTAAATCTGTAAACACTTGTGGATCCGAATTTAAATCAAAATCATGTACTTCTTCCAGGAAATTTCGTAATAACTCTTCTGTTTTTTTGCAAAATCTCATATAAAACAGAAAAAAAAATCAGGTTGTATTTCATAGATCTACATCGTCAGTCGATAATTAGATTTGACAGGTCTTCGTATTTTTTAATTCATTAATTTGGTCTCTCTCTTAGACGTGTATTTCACAATTTTTTCCTCCATTTCATCAAGTCTTATTTTTAAGTCTTGCATTTTATTTTCCGACTTACCTACTTGCTCTTTTATTCCATCGAATATATTGTTCATTCCCTGTAGATTTTCATGGAATTCTCCTTTGTTCGATTAATCGGACTTATCCCTTTCTCGATAGAATTTACTGTGTTCGACAGTCTTACTACTTCTTCACATATTTTACCAACTTTTTAAAGAGTGCCTTCATTTTTCTTTTATTCTAAGCATCAATAATTGCGCTCATGTTATTAAAGCGTTGATTAATTGAATTGCCCATATGTTTCCCCAGCTCGTATAGTTCCTCTAAAGTGATTCCATTTTCTATTTATTCTTTACTTTCATATAATACTGCCCTGGTTTCTCCCAAGTAAAACATAGGTTCTGCTTCGGTTGACATGTTGTTTACACTGCTATTAATAGACATACCTGTATCAGTAACAGTGTAGCTACTTAGAGCAAAATTTCACCAAAATATTTCACTTGTGGATACAAGCGTGAACTTTGTCAGAATTATTCTTCAGATAATATGGTTTCTAAAATCATCGATGGCCATCGCAATTTCCGCCATTTTAAAGATGGCCGCCGCTAAAACCAAACCGACATTTCTACACTACTTGGACTAAGAAACGATCGATTAACTGTAATATTTATTATACTTGACCGTTTTGTGATATATTTTGGTTATGAATAAGCTTTGTTAAAGACATCTTAAAAATCACATTGTAAAGCAAAAGCTAAATAACGGTTCATAACGCAATTCAATTCCATAATACATGTATATTGTTCCTTTATTGTAATTCAGTCACAAGTTGCGTGCACTAAAATGGAAAAGAATTTCTTGCTGAATTTTATGAAATAAATTCAATTGTAATCGGAGGCTCCATATTCCTTCATATGAATTAAAAAAGAATGGAAGTCGGGAAGATGGATTTATGATAACTAGCTGATTTTGTAATGATAAGTGAGAGATAAAAAGAGCTCTGAAAACAGTTAGGTAAAAGTAAACTGTTGAAAAAGAAAGAAAGAATTTCCAATCCTACAATGAAATCAAAATTCCAAGTCTAGATACAACATAAGACCATGAATTGGATGCAGGCAAAGACATTCGTCAAAAAAAAAAAAAAAACTAAATTCAATGAAGATTTGATGTTACTAAAACAATTGGTAGGAAGCTAAGAAAGATGCAAAAACAAAAATGCAAAACCGTTTGCTCCACACTTAATATCAGGAGCTGGGCAAAGAAGTCGATCATAACTGCAGGCAAGAGACTTTATGAATAACCTTGCTTAGCTGCTCATACAGGAGATTTAAAGTAATAAAATATCACATAACATCAAAAAAACTATGAAAAAACCAATCTGTTTTAGCCAACCAGGTCAAAAAAATGTTTGTAAAGGTAGGTATAAATGGACAACAAAATAGATGAAACAAACACATCAATGAAGTACTAAATAGACCAAACTCTGGAAGACCAATACGATTTACCATGGGAAAGACGTGGATGTAGAAATAGCTTGAAGAAGCGAGAAGGAAGTGACAACAGCTACTAGTGTTTAATCTTTTCTTTTCAATAAAAGAGCAGCAGGAATTGACAAAATACTAACTGATGAAACGAGGTTTATAAGATAATTATTATGTATTATGTGTTAAAGAAGCTGTGAAAAACAGACAAAATCCCTAATCAACGGAAGAAGGACTAATTATATAACTACACTACAGGTAATGTGAGCACTGAGGTCACAAAATGACACCCCGCCTCCCATTTCATTATAATGGCAAAGTCCACGTTTTGCTATAGGAGACCCGAAATAAGTATCAGATGAAAAAGTAAAATAGGAGGTGCACAAGGGCACTATGTAATGAAGAATCTATGACAGTATCATTAAATTTTATTGTGGTATAAAAGGAGTTGCGGGTAAGAGATTGGTACCCCAAAGCATAAGGGACGGGCGTACAGACAGACGGACGGAGGGACACCCCCATCACTATATACCCCCTCCCGCTCATCAAGCGGGGGTATAAAAAACATAATAATAATAATAATAAATTCTTTGATTTAGACAGGATATAGTACAATTAGTAACACATTACTAGTTTACATTGTGGTCCTGTAACCAAGGGAGGGAGAGCTTAATCTTTGCAAAAAAGTGGAGAAGCGCCATTTTTCTTTTTGTACCAAGAAAGAACTGCTACCTGCTTAAGATTCTAAGCAGTGTTATTTAGAATATACAGCCTAGACTATGAAGAAGAATTTTCCTCTTTATTTTCCTCTTATATCTCTTTTTTATTTAAACTAGACTTTGCAGACAACCTTTCACATCTGTCCTACACTCGGACAGACAAGTCAATAAGAGTTATAACCAAGAAAAGTGGTAAGGTAACTTTGAAGAAGATGGTATAGAAGAATTCAATCAATTATCATATCTTAGTAGTAACAACAAAGGTAAACTGATGTAAATATCTAAGTTATCGTAAGCAGAAGAATGCGGGGTTTTGCAATGCTAAGATCATAGAAGTTTATAGCAACCTCAGAGAAGGCTAATATAAGAATATATTACACCAACATAAAATCCATCTTTCTGACATCTTTACCCTAAACAGGGTTTCCTTGATAGCACTTCTGCTTATGAGCATATTAATGATCTGCCTTGGAAGTAGAACATACATGGGGGGTGACAATATGAATGTCATCTTTATAGTAGTATGTGAAAAAAAATGCGGAGTTGGGGTTCCATACAGGCTGTTTTTGGCGCTATTGACGGGCTTATGCTAAGAAGTACTTGCATACATAGGCAATTTTGCCACATATGATCCAAATGTGCATTGCCTTTCATATGAGGATCATATATATATTCAATCATGTGGCAAATCGTATGTGGATCATATGAAAACACAAATGTAAATCATATGAAGCAATATACATATGATACACATATGAAAGGTCCTGCATATGAGAATCAGATGAATGCTTTGAAGTTGATCTTATGAGAATCATATGAAACAGATATGTGCGTGTTTATTTATTTGTCCTTGTTATACACAGTTAAAACGCATTTTTATTCAATTCAATGAGATAAAAAATATGTTTATTCAATGTTAATCAGTTAACACTTGAATAATTTCATATTAAGCTTAATATGAATAATTTAATGTTATTTTTAACAAGTACACTGCATGATTTAAAAAATAATTTCAATAACATATATCAAGATGGGCAAATTTAAATGTATATTTATTTAAAAGAATCAAGCTTCTCATCTCCTTAAGAATCTCGCATAAAAAGGGGAAAAACTTGTACTCTGTGACCCCCCCCCCCCCAAAAAAAAATCCTTTCATAAAATTCAAAATTTGTTTTCTTGAAAAACTAAATTTATTAAGAATAAATTATTTTATATTTTATTTAAAACTCGTTATGGTTGGGTTTATTTTATGAGTAATATTAAAATCATTCCACATTTTATTTCCGGACCGGTTTCGGTTTTTATCTGATGTAAGTGTAAGTCATGTTTGACGTCACTTCTGCAACAGAAGTGTTGGGTGTTAAAAAGCAAAACGTAAATTATCTCAGATAAGGTTTTTAAAGACTTTTAGTTCAGAGTGTAAAATTTAGATCATTTCATTACGGTTACAGATTCGTATAAACTTGTTGTGAAGTGCGTTAGTATAAGGGAGTACAATATTTAGTTAGTATAACTTGTGAAAATTGTGAGGGGTAACATAGGTTTCAACCCACCTGAGCTGTGGACTCCGGACGGGACAGGTGTCAACAGACTTCCGTATACATCCAGGGTAAATTCACAACTGGTTTGATATGGTATTTCAGTGATCAGCTGATCGTGACGTATACAAATATATACATCCCGAACCCGAACTATTTTATAAAACTTTTTATTACTACATTCCTCCCCATTTTAACGAACCCCAAGGTATGGCACAAATCAGAACATCCGACTTAATGCCATTTAAATATAATTGATCTTTGATGGGCCCAATGAATAATTGAGGATCCTATTATAAGTATTTCTTTGTTTTTGTTAAGTTCACATTTTTGTAGAACCTCAGCAGGAGGGCTGCTAATATCCAAAAGAATACTGAGTATTTTCCAGTGTAATAGACTTGTGAAATTTTTAGCGGGATAAGGTGTCTTTGTTAATGCCTGGTGTTGATGTGTTGCATCCAAGTAATATTTTATTTGTACTAGGTCATCTTCTTGCCAAATTGTTCCTAAACATGTGGAAAATTTTTCATTTGAATTTATAGACGATATCACATTAATTTTGTTGAATCTGTTGATTAAAGAAGATATTTTTTCAACCCAAATTTGACCATGAATGTTAGTATCATATCTACAGTAGCTGGAGTCATCAAAATGTTCTTTTTCTATATGTAGTCTTAAAAATCTTTCCTGGCCAAAACCTAATTCACATGTCCAACATGATGTCGTTGGATAAAGAAACCAAGGAATATGTTCTTGAATAACATGTCGTCGAACATGTGTAAACTTCGAGTTATAAACAGGGCACTTTTTTCCTTTTTTACCTAAAGTGGAACCTTGCACAGGGTTTGGTTGAGGTTCTTCTTCATAGTCAGGAACAAAATGATCTTCTTAGTCTTACATTTCTAAAACAATTGTACTCTACATTTAATACAAGTTACTCTTAATATATAAATTTGTCAAAATTTAAATGTGCTTGATGTTTGTAGGTTTTTGATATTATTATACAGATATAAACCACTGGCACTAATGGCACTAATTAAGTAAAATGAAATAAATATACAAAAATAAATAAATAAATAAATAAATAAATAAATAAATAAAAATAGGTATGTGTATTTATCTATTAGTTAGATTTGTTTGTTTGTTTTTTTTATATATATAAAACATTAAAAACAGTTAATAAAGTTGATAAAACATGTTAGTTATTTAAAATTCACATGCACTTCTGCTAATTTAATCCTATACATAGTCAGATAGGTAACGGGGTCTTTGTCTTGTCCTTTGACCTCTTTTAACCTGTTCTTTTTCTGTAGAAAGAGAACTTGAAGCTGTATTGGAGTTTTGATGATGCATCAGAATATCCGACGCATCATCCCTAGCAAAAAGGTTTACAAAATCTGAGATCACATCATCAGATTCAGATGTTGTAGCTGAGGAAGGACAATCAGTCTGCTTCAAAGACCCATCACTCTGATTGAAAAACTTATTCCTGAATCTTTTTACCCAGCCGGGATGATTTAGATCTTTACAGAGCTTGATACGATCATGGTGTATTACAGTTTCTCTGTTTTTCTTATCAATGATCTTAAATAAAACAGGAGATTTGACCTCAGTTATGATATATGGACCCTTCCAAGGAGACTTTAATTTTGAACTTTGACCCAATTTTGTAGCTGAATCAATTTTCAGTACAACATCTCCCACATTGTATATACTTTGATATAAATTGGTGTCAAAGTATCTTTTTTGTCTATCTTGGGCTTTACAAATATTTTCTCTTGCAATTTGATGACATTCTGTAATATTAGACCTCAAATCTTGTAAGTATTCAGGAATTTCTTTCTCGGAGCTGTTCAAGTTGTATGTACCTAGTATCAAATCTATAGGTTGAGTTGTTTCCCTTCCTAAAAACATAAAGTTTGGTGTAAACTGAGTTTGTCTATTTTCAGTTGCTCTAATTGCACCTGCAATTTGTTGTAAATTGAGGTCCCATTCATGTTGTTTGTCTTTTAAATAACATCGAATACTCTGCAGTACTAAACGGTTGTATCTTTCAACTTGACCGTTAGACTGAGGGTTGTAGGGTGTTGTCCTGGTTTTAGCTATTTGTAATAGCTGACACAATTTTTGCATAAGTACACCATTAACATTTTTACCCTGGTCAGAATGTAACTCTGTAGGGCAACCATACCTTGATATAAAATTATCAACCACAGCTTTTGCTACTGTTTCAGAATTTTGGTTTGGTATTGGGACAATTTCTAACCATTTAGTAAATTGATCGATGATCATCAAGATGTACTTATTTCCATTTTTGGTTACAGGAAGGGGCCCCAGTATGTCAATGTGTACACGATGAAGAGGATAGCCTGCATGATATTGACCTAGAGCAGCCTTAGCTTTGATGTTGGGCTTTTTATTTTTGTTACATATACTACAATTTTCAACATAAAGTTTGGAATCTTGTGACATACCATACCAAACTGAGCACTGTTTCAATTTTTCATAAGTCTTTGTTTGACCTAGGTGTCCTGCTGTTTTACAGTCATGACAATGTTTCAATATTTCAGGTTGCATATTTTTTGGAGCCACAAATAAATATCTTGGATTAACATGATCTTCCCATAGATAATATAGAAGACCATCTTTTAGGTGTAACTGAGATTCACATGACCAAAGATATCTAACACTGGGACCACTTAATAATAACTCTTTCTGAGATGGTTTTATCCCAGACTCTATCCAAGTTTTGATTTTGTGAATATCACTATCTTCATTTTGTTTTTTATTTAATTCACCTGGATCAAAAATATCTGACAACCCGAAAGCAATTGTATCAAAACTGTCAACTGATCTTATTGTCAAAGGAATAACATAATCTATATCATTCTCGAAAGTAGCCCACTGTTGTTTTGCTCGAGTGCAAAAATGGCACCCAGCACAAGGTAATTGACTCAATTCTATTCCAGGTCTTTATTCATTACAAAGATCTAGACTTTCTGGTATTCTGGAAAGGGCATCTGCATTACTATGGTTTTTTCCTGGTCTATGTTGTAAAATGATGTTATATTGTGACAATTCTTCAATCCATCTTGCTAGCTGACCTTCAATGTTTTTGAAATTTAAAAGCCATATTAAACTATTGTGGTCAGTTCTTAGAATAAAGGTATTTCCCAACAAAAAATGTCTGAATTGTCTTGTAAATGTAATAATTGCCAAGAGTTCTTTTCGAGTGGTACAGTATTTTCTTTGGGCTGGTGTTAATACCTTGCTAGCAAAACTTACAATTTGTTCTTTACCATTTTGTATTTGACATAATTCAGCACCAATTGAATTATCTGATGCATCTGTGTCTAAAATAAAGGTATCTTGTGAATTTGGGTATGCTAATGTCAAAGCCTGAATGATGCATTGTTTGATCTTTTCAAATGCATTTTGATGTTCTTGTGACCATTCAAATTTTGACTTTTTTGATGTTTTTACAAGTTGATATAATAAGTGAGAAATTTCTGCAAAACCCTTAACGAGGTTCGCTCCTGAGCTTTTGAGCAAATTTTTATCTTAACCTATATTTCAAAAATTCTGCATAATGTTTTAATTCTTACAATAAATTTGAATTCTACAATGCCAATTTAACTATATTCAGTTAAAACTCCATGATTAAATTCCATACTAAAAGCATTAAGCGAGGAACTATATTTTGTGGCGGAAGGTTTTTTAGAAGAAAATGATCATTTTTTCTCTTTCGAAGTATTTAAAGTATGCTAACTTTGGATTCCTATTTTTACATGCAGCCTGCACACATAGTTATTTTGTGCATTGGACTGTTTTATATTGGTCCTAAATTATCTATTAAATAAACTGTCATGAATTCTATCATCATATATGATGAATATAGCAAATATATTGTGAACATGAAGGAAAAAAATAGCCCTAATTTAAGCTTAAAATTAGCACTGTTTTAGTAATATCTAAAAATTAACATCACATACCCCCACTTTTGATTTTCTTTTCTGAATATATACGATACTTTTAACCATTCTTCTTAAATTCAGCAAAAATGTCATTACTTTCAAATGATTTCTTTGCTTGTTAAATTTTTAATGCCAGAAAAATGAAAATGTTTGAGTGCAAAAAGGTCAAATAATTGAACATGCGGAGTAATTTGAAAATTTTTTCATTGTCACAAATTTTAATGTGTCTATTTAAGATGAAATAAGACCGTTTTGTCCCCATTATTTATTTGAACAAAAATTATTGGAGTAGAAACTTTAAAAATTGAGTTATGTGTAAGACGTATTTACAGTGCAAAAAGGTCAAACTAAATGCTCTGTAGCGCCAAAAGAAGCGCATTGACCCCCATTTTTTGTTTTGATTTTTAATAAAGCTACGTGTATAAGTTCTAAAAATATACTTGATAAAAAATTCTCATTACTTTTGATGGCAGGATCCAACCTCGTTAACATGATTTCTATGGTAGTTTGCAAATCCCAAGAATGATTCTAATTGCTTTGTATCTTTAGGGACTGGCAACTTTTTGATAATTTCTATACTTTCAGGGTTGACTGAAACACCATTTTGATTGACTAACTTTCCTAGAAATTTGATTTCTCTTTGATATAAATCGCACTTTTGGGGTTTGAGTTTCAGATTGTATTTTTCAAATCTGGAAATTACTGCAGAAAGATTTCTAGTATGGGAAAGCATATCACTACCTAAAATGATAACATCATCTAAGTAGGCTAAGCATTCTTGCCATGTTAATCCCCTTAAAACTTGTTGGATAACTCTGCTGAAAGTGGCTGGGCTGTTACATAAACCAAAGGGTAATCTAACATGTTCATATAAGCCATACTTAGTTGTAAATGCTGTTTTGCTTCTATCTTGTTCATCTACTAGTACCTGCCAGTAACCTGAAGCCATATCTAGTGAACTGAAAAAAGTATTTCCCCCTAAAGTGTCAATACAATCTTGTATATTTGGTATGGGAAAAGCATCCTTTGTTGTAACTTTGTTAAGGGCCCTATAGTCTATACAAAATCTCATTTTCCCATCTTTCTTTCTCACTAATACAGGTGGAGAGGCCCACTCTGAATTAGAAGGTTGAATTATACCCTTTTCAAGCATTTGCTCAA
This sequence comes from Saccostrea echinata, assembly GCF_033153115.1. Lineage (NCBI taxonomy): Eukaryota > Metazoa > Mollusca > Bivalvia > Ostreida > Ostreidae > Saccostrea > Saccostrea echinata. The sequence goes on from NW_026889785.1 coordinate 965,380, forward strand.
TGTGTTTTTTCTCTTCATTTTCAAACCCCATTGGTGTTCTACGCAACTTCTGTTTGATTTGGTTTGCTCCATCAGTGTTAATTTTATGAGTTATCTCCCCATTAAAAAGACCTAAATCAAAATCATCTTTGGCAAAAACATGTTGAGATCTATTTAACAAAGAGAAAACTTCATAATGGTCTTTCTTGTTTAGGTTAGTAATTGATCTATCATATAGGTCTTGTAAGTGAGGTGGTAACTGAGATTTTAAATTTTCTGAAGTATGGGTAATAATGGAGTGACCTATGTCAATTTTATTGACAGATATTTGTTCGTCATCTTCCATATCAACTACTTCATCTATTTCCATTCCAAAACCTATATTTTGACCCTTTTTTTAAAGTTATAAATCTGTCTGTTGGATTTCTAAAGGGAATTCTTGCTTCTTTTGAATTTATCACAGAATTGGGAGGCATAATACCCTTTGAAAAGTTTTTTTCTGTTTCAATACAAAGTGAACCTTTGAATGATTTGTCAACATTTAATGGTGTAATTTGAACTGTTTGAGGTGGGATGACAGTTCTTTTCTGTACAGAAATTCTGTATATTTGAACATCATTCTTAGAACCCTCTGTTTTGATCTTAGTGATTGGTACTGATGTTTCATCTAATGTAAGAGTCAAGTTTTGCATATTGATAATGCTGTTGTGTGCTTTCAAAAAATCAAGGCCAAGTAATAAGGAGTCTGCAATCTCCCCACCCACTATATCCCATCTTTGTACAATTGGCCCTATTCTTAACTTAACCTTTTCTGCTATTTTGGCTTTGATGATATTATGTTTACCTGCCCCTTTTAAAGTTATTTCTCTATTCAGTGTTGGTTTGGGTTTGAGGGTTTCAAAAAGTTCATAATTCATAACAGTGACTTGTGCTGCAGTATCTATCACAGCATCAATTGTTTTCGCGTCTCGTTTGATCTGATGATCCGCGCAATTTATCATCTTTGTAAAGTTCAATTTCTTGTATTTTAAATTTTACTTTAGGACGAGGCCTGTCTGATGTATCTGAAAAGGTTGGAGAATGGCCTACATCTCCAACCTGTTGAAGTTTAAAGGTTTAGACTGGGGTGATGGTGACCTATTCCTACGATTAGGACAGTCTTTGGCATAGTGACCTTCTTGATTACACTTAAAACAAGTTTGTCTGCTTGGGCTACTCGAAGGAGATCTAACTCTTGCACTCTCTCTACTGTTTGATCTGTAATTGTTTTTCTGACTAGAGGATTTTAAAATTTTTAGGATATCTTGAATGTCTGTTTTTATTTCTCTTGTGTCATCTTCTAATCTTTTGACCTTTGACTCTAGTCTTGACACTTTTGTTTGTTCTGTGTATGGTGTTGATGTTTGTTTTGTGTTGTAAATAGCCCTAACTTTGTTAACTTTCTCTTCATCTTCCTCACCCTCACTCTCTGAACTCTCAAACTTCACCCTTCTTGTTTCAGACTTTTTAAGACCTAAAATAAGCTTTTGATTTGGGATTGCACTTTTTATGTACTGTGTTGCAATGTCTAATGTGGGTGGGTTTTTGTCCATGGCAATGAGTGCAGCTTGTTTATTTGTGCAGCCTCTCAAAAATGCATCTATTGCAACAGTTTGTCGACAGTCTTCTGGTGTGTCTGGGTATCCGTCTGTTGTCATTTCCAAAACTTTATCTGCAAAGTCTTCTACAGATTCTTCAGGACCTTGTTTGACATCTTGAAGTTGTCTTCGTATTATATGAGGCAGGTCTTTCTTGCCAAATCTCTCATTCATTTTTGCGCTCAATTTCTTAAAGCTTCTCTGATCTGAACTTGGTCTGGAACTGAAATATTTCAAGGCTTTGTCTCGAAGACTCTCAATAAGTTTGTCCAGTTTCTGTTCATCGGACCATTTGTATCTTGATGCAATGTGGGAAAACTGTGTGAAGAAGGGTCTCCAGTCACTCTTTCCATCAAATGTAGACATTTTGGTGGACTTGGTCCCTTTGGTTCATTGGTGTCAAGGCTAACCGACGAAGATTTTCTGTAAACTCCTTGTGGGGCTAACTTGTCTACTTCTCGACTGATTTTTTCATCCTCAAGTTGCTTGATTTTATTTTCTAAATGTTGTAGTTTACTTACCCACCTGCTGTCTTGTTCCAAAAGTTTTTGTTCCATCACTGCAAGTTCTTCGTCCTTTGCTGTCATTTTTTTACTAATTGTGTTTTCGTAGTGTGCTTTTGTATTTTCTAACTCTGTTTCAAATTTATGTTGTAACTTGTGCATTTGTTCTTCATGTTCAGATCTTAATGTATGTTCTAAAAATTCCATTTGTTGTTGTCTAGCAGTGATGTCTTTTTCTGACTGAGAAATTTGTATATTTTTTTCTTTCAATGTCTTTTGTTAGCTTACCAATTTCTGATCGTAATTTTGTAATTTGACTTATAGCATCTTCAATTTTTGGATGTGTTTTTTCTGGTTGTGTCACTCTCTCTCTGAAAACAATCACACCCTCACTTACAAGGGGGTCCCAGATTGTGCTTGGGATTGTTGTTAATGTTTTTAGGTCTTCAACAGAAAGTGTCCCTTTTTCTTCCCTAAGTCTCATGATTAACCCTGCCCTCTTTTCTCCTATGTTTGGGATTGTTTTTAATTCCCCAAAGCTGGCATTGTTTATGTCTACAGGGTTTTCACTAGTTGCCATTTTGATTAAGTTCTACTTTGTTGAAAAAAAATAAAGATAGAAGAAACAGACGTGTTGTTGATTAACTATCAGAAAGTCCGACAGAAAATCGAGAGTGAAATGTTTATGATTGTTATCAGAAAATCCGACAACAATCAAATCTAAATGAAAAAATGAGAAAAAAGATAGGAAATGATAGAAACCGCCATTGAATTTATTTTTTGAAAAAGAATTTTATTTGATAAGAATAACGAAAAAACAAAGAAAAAAAATGGCGCGAAATATGAACACACAATGTCGCACTTAACCGATCGGGGAATCCTACCGGCGACGCCAATGTTGTGAAGTGCGTTAGTATAAGGGAGTACAATATTTAGTTAGTATAACTTGTGAAAATGGTGAGGGGTAACATAGGTTACAACCCACCTGAGCTGTGGACTCCGGACGGGACAGGTGTCAACAGACTTCCGTATACATCCAGGGTAAATTCACAACTGGTTTGATATGGTATTTCAGTGATCAGCTGATCGTGACGTATACAAATATATACATCCCGAACCCGAACTATTTTATAAAACCTTTTATAACTACAAACTTTCTAGTACTCTCATCACTAGTAGCAAAACGGATTTATAAAAAATATGGAAGTTGTATATTTGAAAGCAATCTGTATGAACTTGAGAAAAAGGATAAATATAAACTTAAGTGTGCAAGAAATAAACACAGATCGGAAATGACTAAGAAATTGAATTTTTTAAGCACAACAAATCCTAAAGAATATTGGAAAATTCTAAATACTAATGAGAATAAACCAAAATGTAATGCTGACATTCAGGGTCTTTTTAATTCTTACAAGGAATGCCGTAATCTAACTTCAGATAATGAAAGCCATTATGTATTAAATAAGGAAGATCTTCAACCTCTCTCAAATGTAGAATTAAATCATGATATAAATCAACCTTTTACATTTGAAGAGGTATCTATATGTATACGCATACCCATCTATAAAAATAAGGGTGATAGTACTGATCCAAAGAATTATAGGCCAATTACCTCAATTAGTTGTCTGGGTAAATTTTTTACTTCTGTTCTGAATGATAGAATAAGTATAAATACAGAAAGCATTTCCCTTATATTGGAAAATCAAGCTGGTTGGAAAGTGTTTTAGAATAATTAAAAATATGTACAAAAATATTAAGTCCAAAGTATTTTGTAATGGACAAAGCTCTGATTTTTGTACTGTTGGGGTAAGACAGGGGGAAAACCTGTCACCTATTCTTTTTTCACTATATCTTAATGATTTAGAAGAATTTCTTGTTGTAAATGATGTTAATGATTTATCAACATTGTCAGATATAACAGAAAAGAGTATTGGCTTATATATGAAACGGTATGTCTTGTTATATGCAGATGATACTATTTTGCTCTCAGAAGACCAACATGACTTTCAGCATCAATTAGATATTTTTTTCTAAATATTGTGAAAAATGACATTTAAAGGTGAATATTAACAAAACTAAGATTATTATTTTTGTCAGAGATAAAGTGAACCACAATATAGTTTTTAGATATAATGAAGTCCCATGGGAAGTTGTTAGCAAGTACAGATATCTTGGTATTACATTTTGCAAAAGTGTGTCATTTAATTTGAATATAAAAGAGTTTATGACAAAGCAACAAGAGCAATGTATGGAGTAATTAGCAAAGCCACAAGACACAATTTATCTATGAAATGCAAGCTTGGCCTCTTTGATAAAGTTGTTAAACCTAATTTGTTGTGAAGTATGGGGTTTTAATAAGTCCTTGTTAATTGAAAAACTACATCTTAAATCTTAAATGTGAAGTCATCTACTCCTAATTCAATGGTATACGGTAAACTGGGAAGATATCCAATGTTAATTAATATTAAGGTTAGAATGATTACTTTTTGGGCTAAGTTGATTGCATCAAACAATTCAAAAATATCTTCAAAACTCCTGAAACACATGGTGTAAATTTGTACAACAAATTTTAAATGAATGTGGTTTATCATATATGTGGAAATGTAATACGATTAATGTCAAGTGATTAAAAAGTAAAGTATGTCATACTCTTATAGATCAATTTCAACAATCATTGTATAGTGAATTGTCCAATTCACCAAAAGCACTTAATTATAGGCTATTTAAGAGTACATTATCCTTTGAGAAATGTTTTGACATTTTACCAGTGAAATTTCTGAATTTTTTTTTTTATATTTAGAAAACTGATAACGCTAGGCTCCCTATTGAAACAGGGAGATGGCACGGTATATCTAGAGAATCAAGACTCTGTAATCTATGTAATTGTAAAGAATTTTGTGATGAGATTCATTATTTATTCAATTGTACTGACGCAATATTAAAACAATCAAGGTCATAACATTTATCTAATTATTATTCTGTGAATCAGAATGTATACAAATTTGAGAATCTGTTTAAAATTACAAAAAAGAAACAGTTGATAAAGCTATGTAAATTTATAGAAAAGATTATCGAGAGAGTTCGCTCTCCTGTTTAATTTTACCAAGCAATGCGCATTGTCATTTATATGTAGATAGTGGTAGATATATCAGAAAATTGAGACTGGTTCAGGTTCAAATATTTGATAAGATGGTAAACAAAAACCTGAAATATTACAATTACACACAACATATAGACGACATAAAACACATAGACGAACATTTAGACAGACATTTAAAACATACTATACTTTACTTAGGAAACATTTTATAACTTAAAGTTCTTATCGGGACACATGAGCAAAGTAACAAATATTGCTATCTGTTTGGAAGTTACGTCTATCCAATTCAATGGCTAGGCAAGGAGTGCCCGATGTTAGTAAATGAAAGCCGGAATTTAGTGAATAGAATTGTAAAGTCATGTGACCAGTGTCTAAAACTAACAATACCACATTCACACAAAGTCTTTCATACCACATACTCACACATACGCAGCATATTTTGCATTCAATATTTTAATAGTACATAACCCTGGTTACATATATTTGTTTCAATTATTGTTTTCTACAACTGTAACCAGTTTTATGAGAATAAAGTCATTGTATCGTGTGTTGTGTGTATGTAATTGTTAAATTAATGCAGTTCGTAAAAAGCCGACAAACCTGATCAATAAGTAATTTTGGATTTGTTTACGATGAATGTAAAAGCCATAATTTAGCATTACTAATTTTTCAGATTTGTTTCCCTTTTGTTAATAGCTACGCTTGCATATTTTATACGATGTGAAAGTAGAAATCTAGTATAGCAGTTGACGAAAATGATGTTGAGATCGGTATCTATCCGGTTCTTTTATCAAATTAACGAGAAATGTGTTTTTAATAATGTATTAAGCAACTGGAGTTCAGTGTCACAGTACTTTTTTTGTTTGCTTAAAGAACCAAAGCTGATTTGACTGACGATTTGAACCCAAAGCTGATTTGACGGACGATTGCATGATCACAGTGCAGGTAAAAATAGATAAATACAATTATCATCACAGTATATATAATAATGACTTAAACATATATCAAAAATTAATCCAACTCTTTTTTTTTCTACAGAACACTTATAAAAATATGTAAGGTTCGTATATATGTATATAAATATAGAACTTGCTGGCTATAAAAAAAATATGAAAAACTTTAAGGCTATACTACATCGTCTCGGGGATAATGACTTTCAGGTACAATTACCATGTACTGCTCTATGCAGCTTTAACTACTCTAAAGATCTGGTCTTATAAAACTATAAAACAGCAATAACCTGTACTTTAACGCATACTAACTGGATAAATACGTGTAATAACACTTTACTCGTCTTAGTTTGATCAGATTTTAAAATATTTGACAAAAAAAAATGAAATTTGCAATATGAGAAATAACGCTATTTTGAAAATTATGGCAGCTATTCTGAAAATGGCCGAAACTTAAATGGCCAACAATATTTCCTTTTCAGGTAGTAAACGGTTTAAACCGCCCTTTCGCACAAACATTTAGTTAGTTTTATAGCTATTTGTTTAAGTTACATTTCAACTTAACATTTGCTCTTTTAATATTAATTATGCATTTAAATACTTTTTCAATCTAGGCCATTGTTTTTTCTCGTTTACTGTTTGCCACCATTTATATTTCACGCAAGACCTGAACAAAATTTAAAATCTATAAAAAAATAATCAAAATATCACTCTGTCACATTTTTGCAACTCTTGGGAAACATTATAAATACTGTTACATTTTAGTTCTAATGTATGATTTTTTAAAAAACAATTTTAAATTAAGCTGAATTTTGTTTGACTTCATACAAGGTTGCAAGTCATTACTTGATTAGAACACATATAAAAGTAAAGTTTTGCATTCTTAATATTAATAAACTTGGGTGTTTCAAAGAACACATGTGTCGCCTGCTATAGCATCATAAAAAGGAAGAGTAATAATCAATAGAAAGTTAGAAAAGTTACAATCAATAGAATTTCAAGTTATAATGAATAATTGAATTGAATTAACATTTCAAAAAAAATATTTATTCATGAGTTCATTTCAACAATCTCCCATTTTTAACGAAGCCAAGTTGGTATATTGATCCAAACATCACAAGGTCTTTTCAGTCAATGCTTAAAAATACCTATCTCGGGTTACGGAAAAGGTGTTGTGACAATCCGACTGTTAAGCATTTCAATTTTAGTTTGTGTGGTCAGTGTAGCTATTCCAGCTTGAATATAAGTGTTCTGAGGTTGTAAACATGTATATTAATGTTAGTTATCAAAGCCTCACCTCTCAAAATCTAAACTGAATGGTTTGCAGTATTCTTGATAAATAGATGTTAGGTGAACTCTAAAACTGATATCTTTTCAACATTTTTTTATGAGAAGCTGTACACTTGTCAACTATCACAGACCTACCGGGGGTACCTCTCAGAGGTCAAAGAATATGTTTTTATCGGCACTATGGTGTATTTTGAAAAGTAGGTCAAAGTCAAGTTTAAAGGTCAAGATGTCAGTACCCCTGTTTTTTTCATGCAATATATGATTAAGATATCAAATCCCACCTTTAACAGTTCTCAAGCTATTAAGTGTGATAGACGGTCAGGATGACAGACGGACGAATAGATGTCGCTCTATTCTTCAGGCGACACAAAAAATACCAAAAGACATTTAAATGGTAAGCATCATTTTCGCAAAGCCAAGGGTTTTCATTATGCTTTAGTCTCCACAAACAATGATAGAATACACATCTTAAACTGGCCTGTATATGAGAAACCTTCTGGACGCACTAAATCTTAACTCTGGATTCTAGCCAATCAAGTAACGGTTTATAAGTTGTAGTTGGGTATCCATTGTTAACAAAAATGAAGATGTACACAAAAAAAAAAAGACTGAAGAACAGCAGAGAACACGGAGTAGCAAAACGTTTATAGATGATTGTTTGTCAGTTGTTTCTTTTAATGACGTAATGCGACATGAAAGATGTCTACTCATTGGCCCCGGGGGTGTAGCTTGGAAGAAACACCATATCAGCCACAGTTTTATTTGATTGATTGATTGTTTGTTGTTTTACGTCCCATTCGAGTATTTTCACTCATATTGAGACATCCCCATATACCGGTGAAGGGCTTCAAATTTTGACCTTTATTCGGCATTCAGGGTCATTGAGCAGTGAGGGATCTTTATCGTGCCAACATCTGTCGTGACACGGGGTCTTGGGTTTTAAGGTCTCATCCAAAGGACCCTCAACTTTCACTTCAAAGTGCTGAGCGCATAGCGAAGGAACAGTTGCTACCCATTTTTTATTGACTAACATCAGTCGCGGCCGAGATTCGAATTCACGACCTCCCAATCACGCAGCGAGCGCTCTACCGACTGAGCTACCTGAACGGTTTAGTTGTATTTGAGTAAGCTGTCCAGTTTTTTTTCGGGGTGGGGGGGGGGGGCAAAAACCCTTGGTTTGCTAAGATGGGTACGCATGGAACACCTTTTCCCTTTTTTTGGAGACAACATTAGCATTTAAAAACAATTTTGCATGTACATGTATTACTTACTGTAATAAAAAGTTTAATGATCCAAGATAACCTCCTCCGTCACGAAATGTTGTTCGAAATATAAACGTCTCGGATCTAAATCTCGACTTTTATATTTCCAAACAACATTTCTCGACTTCAAAGGTTATCCTGCAACATTCACGAGATACTGTACTGACTATAGACGATAAGGAAAGGAACTAAATTGTATGACAAACGAGATGATTTCAGCTTTTCCATTTTCAATTTTCCTTGTATGTAGCTTGCTCTTTGTACGACAAATTTTATAGCGATGCATGCTGCTTACTGATAAGTTTATGTTAAAGGGATTTCAACAGCCTCGTCGAAAGTCGGTATTTCGTAAATTCTATGGTCATTATAATTACTTTGTTAGCAAGTATGACCTATCATTGGGTCGTATTTCGGCTGATATCTTGCAATTGTTAGGCTTTTGTTTTTTTTTTATACTGAATTTTAGTACCGAAAAGTTCGTCTACCTGATCAATATATATGCCCACGGTGGAAGTGAACGGTCAACAAGGGATACTTACTCCTCCTAGTCACCTGATCCCACCTCTGAAATTTCCAGGGGTCCATGTTTTATGATCTCTTCACATATTTGCATTATTTATAGATTTTTTGAGAACGATCACTGTTCGAACCTTCACCTTTTACATATCAGAGCGTGTGTAATATAATTGTTATGGGGCATGTGTGTGTAAATTGCAATGAAGACCTCAAATAGTTGAATGACCTGACATCCCTAGGTACGGACAAGCCAAAGGGTATATAAAGCCAATCTTTGGATAAGAGAGAAAATCAGAAGTACACTCGCGGTACGCGTACACACCTCCACATCATCGCGGTTTGCGTTATTGGTATCACAAACTCGAGTTACTTCCTCCAATTAAAGAAAATTTATCTTGCCATAATTGTGATAATCATTCTAGGATTTACAGTTAGAAATAATTGTTAAATTATTTTTCAATATCTATGTGATCATTTTATCTTAATCTAGTTTTTTTTTTATAAGTTATCCAAATTATAAATTCAAATTATGATCCGCGTCAAGGTGTGAGCGAGGTGAGAAAATTTTTAATAAACACCTGTTTTTATTTTCCAAGTCACCCTTTTCTGTAAATTTTTTATTCTATAAACGTTGAAAGAACTTTGCGTCTCCATATGATTAATTTCTCACAATTAATTTCATAACTAAAAGATATCCGTATATCGTTGAACTTTTATGATCTTTGAATCTGTACATATTTCTCAAGTTTAAAATTTGTCACATGATATACAGCCGGGTTAATATCGTCGCTTTGGTCGAACACAGCAGAGACCCAATATATAAATCAGATTTTCCATCGTTAAGTCTCCTCATTAATATAGTAATAATCCGCTATCAACAGCATATGGCGTTCATTCTATACGCACTAATAAGCTCTGAGTATAAATAATTTTTAAACCGAGACAGGCTTTTGACAGATAAGTTGACGTTTAAGCGATTTCAACAACCTCATTTAAAGTCAGCGTTTGATAAATTTTATGGTCATTATAATGACTATGTTGAAAAATATAGTTTATCATTGGATCGAATTTTGACTTCTTCCATTTGTAAGGCCTTTCTTTTTATACTGAATTCGAGTACGGAATGTTCCGTCTGACTGATCAACACATAAGACTTACGGTCGGTGTGACCGATCATCAGGGATCTAAGTATCTGATCTCACCTCTGAAATTTCCGGTTTCCTTTTTTATGCCCTGTTCACAGATTTGTAATTTAAATAGATTTTTTTTTTAGATAAATCACTTTTCACCTTTTTCATTGTAAAATTATATACTCATGATTTAAATCCATTCCATTGGAAGATAAACTTCAAATTATACTATAAATTCGATGCAAAAAGCCATCCAATTCTGTAAAAACACAATACATGGACATATGTTCCAATTATTCCTGAGAATAAGGTAAGGGGCGTAAGCTGAAAAAAGCGAAATTTTGACAAAACGTAGAAATCTATCAAGTTTAACTTTAAACTTCATATCCTCAAACCAAATGATCCAGAATGAGGAATTAATAACATATGCAGATAACGAACAGTAATTAAGCTCATAAATCCATTGTGGCAATGCACTAAAGTACAATAAATTTGGAACAAAATCAACGCACTTTGAAAATTAAATTCAATGTGCGTAAAATTTGGGACAAAATCAACGCACTTTGAATTTTTTTAAAAAGTTCGTTAAGAGTGTACATCAACATTTTAACTATGGAGACACTCAACGCACTCTGAAAAAACTATGGAGACACTTAATGCACTCTGAAAAAATATGTATAAAATTAAAATTCTGGACTCGGGAACGAGGAGAAGACAGGTATTCAAAATGTATCCACAATGATTCCTCAGAAAAAAAATGGCATTTCAGGGTAACTAAAACATGCTTTTTGACATGTCTAGCCTTTTTATGATATCAAATTACAGATTTAGAATTATTCTGACTGCATAACTTTCGCTTACAAGATTTTGTTGAGAAAAAGTTATTAGTGAACGAGGTAAAAATTTCAGTCGAGTGAGTAATGTGGCTAAAGCTTATTTTTTTTAACCATCAAATAAATGAATCAACCATTGTTTCATATATGTTCACAATAGAAAGATAGATGAATATAATCGATTGATAGATAGATAGACTGATATATAGATAGATTTTAGAGAATGAGAGATAGAGAGAGAATTTTCATGGTATGGAAAAATCATAATTGCTCCCTTTTCCCTAAGAAAAATGCGATGCTTTAAGTCACTTATTGACCCCTACTTATTTCAGACTGGATAAAATAAAAGAGAAACGAAATTGTGCTATTAAACAATCATTCTTTCATCATTTCTAAAAGACCCATTTTCCTTTTATAACATTTACGAGAACCTTCGGGAACAAACCAACCTCTAAAAGTCTTTATAACGTCTATATCTCAGATCCTGAAGTGACTTCATCACCGAAAAGTTATCTAACTAGACTCAAATAATTATTTATCATACCCAAAGTTGCACGAATATAAAACAAGCCTTGCACGTTTTTTTTTTTTTTTTTTTTCAAAATAAGTTAATATGGTAGATATTAACGCACTTTGAAAAGAAATATTTTTTGTCAGAGTGCGTTAACTTGGTCCCAAAATTAACGCACTTTGAATTTATTTTCAAACGTTATAACAGTCCATTGAAACAATACAAATCGGTACACTCAGGGATTCTCTCCTTCATGTACAATACACAGGATTTTATGAATGTAACAACTGGGAGACATAAACCCGATGTGCAAGTGATAAGGGTCATATTTCTACATATGTGAGGGAGGTTGACAATAGAATAGGTGAAGTCATCACGTTTATAATAAAGTTTTATATTTAGGGTACCATACACGTCTTTTTCAAGTAAAATATCCAAATATAAAACAGAGTCAGACTCTATTGCATCTTTTATTTCATGTTCACTGTGATATATAGAGTCAACATATGAATGGAAGAAACTATTGTTATTTGATAATAAGTCGTCGATATATCTAAATGTCGAGTTGAAGGCCATAGCAGATGTATAAATTTTTAAATAAATTTATCTTCATATGAATACAAAATTTGATCTGCTAATATCGGGGCGCAATTGGTACCCACGGAAATTCTAAGAAGTTGTTTAAAAACTTGATCTCCAAAAAACTACAAAGATATTCTCAATCAGAATCTAAAGCATATTTTTCATATCAACTGCAGAGTACTTTTGTGTACAATCAGAATGTTGTTAGCAAAAAGATTTTGCAAATGGCCAATAACAGGGTAAATAAATTTAAGAGATTATTTTATTGAAAAATAAGCTTCCTGTAATTTCAAAAAGGTTTGACTTCAATTTCTCGTGGGGAATGGTTGTATGAAGTGTTTAAAAGTCATTACGTTTTGATGTTTTGATTTCCATCTCCTTAAAAGTTCCTTTGAGTTTTTAAGTATTAACATCTGATTTAATCCCCTTTTCGAATATACTGATTAAAATTTAAATTAAATAAAAATGAACAGGGAATCATTGTATTGTTTAAATTAAAATCTGATTTGTAAGTATTCGGCGTTAAAAGATAAAACGGAATCAAAACACACAATGAAGATTCAGAAAATAAGACACAAATGTTACATTTGAAAATGGTCTCTTTGTTGGTCGTGTAGTTTGCCGTCTAATGGAAGCATTTGCCATTTAAGGAAAACTTTAATTTTATATAATCATTTGGACATTTTTTGTGTTACAGCGTATCAATTCTTGCGAGTTAATCTGAATATCTTAACCTTTTTATCTGAAAATAATTCTAAGGAGAATAAGTGCAGTCGTTACTTTGTTAACAAAACGGCTTTTATTATTATTTTTTTTTATACCAAATTAATTTTGATGGTCTTTATATATTTAAATCCTCCGTTTAAAAACAAGTATAAAACAATTCTATGTATATTGATGTTTTTTTTTTTTAATTTTGTTTACAGTATCTGTGTCATGAATCTCCGAAACAGTGATCCTCTCTGTGCCCTGTGTAACGCACCTGCATTACAGAGTTATTGTAGTACTTGTCATATTTATGTATGTACCTCCTGTCTACAGTATCATATTTCAAAAACACACAATGTTGTACCATACAAAAAAAGAAATTTTATGCATAAGTACCCAAAATGTCCAAACCACACCAAGGAACATTGTGAACTTTACTGTGAGAAATGTGACATTCCCGTCTGTTTTAAATGCATCATTCTTGGTAAACATAATGGTCATCACCTCACAAATATTACGCAAAAACTCAGTTCAACATCAGAAACAATCCCACCTCAAAGGTTTATGGCATATATGAAAAAAGGAAAGACTGCAGTTCGCCACGCTCGAGGAATCGTGGTAGGATGTGCTGGAGCTGGCAAAACGTCACTTTTATATAGACTATTGGGAAAAAGTCTTGACGAAATAAATAAAATAGAATCGACTAAAGGACTTCATGTCTACGAACACATTTTTTTGGTAAAAAATGACGAATTGATTGGTAAGAGTTATTTTATATTTTATTCATTTATCTAAGTTTAACAATGAAATCAATTCTGCCACCGGACTTCATGCTTATATATATATATATATATATATATATATATATATATATATATATATATATATATATATATATATATATATATATAAAGCACTAAAAATGACCAACGACAGGAACAATAGAAATTGTCAAATTTTCGGGACGTCCTGTCCCTTCCTCAGGACAAAGTAAGAAGTTAAGAAGTCATAAAAATAAAAGAAATAGAAAAACAAAAACGGCTAGTACTACTACTAAACTACCAAATACTATTTATTTACAATGTTACATGTTTATTTGAAGTTTATAATCAGTTGTAAAGAAAGAAATCCGGACCGCTATGAAATACGTCCGGTCTCTCGGGTGTACTCTGGTAAGGTGCGATTTACTTAATTGAACGAATCAATTATCGCTAATCAATTACGGCCAAGCAGTAAATCGTACACTGTCTTATTCTCTCAAAATAGCGTAACTTTACTTGATAAACAGAAACCAAAGAGAAATAATTTAGATGCATTATACATGTCATTTGGAAATGTTTTAGGACTGTTTATCGGATAAAAGAAATAATTAACAAAAATGTAAGCAAAAAATCTGTGCGTGGGTTGTTCAAATTCGGATAAGTTATCTGGGTAAAATCTAGGAAAAAATTTTTTTTTTTCTTGAGTTGATTTTTTCAAAAATTGAGAATTGTTAATTGAGTTTGATCATGTAACACCTATTATAAGTGAATATTGAGAGTTTTTCAACAATTTTTAGCATTTTTAAAAAAGTGAATTCTAAATGTACCCATGGTTTTTAATTACTTAGAGATATATTATAAATTGTTTCTTTATAGTAGAGGTGGCAACAATGTGTCATGTTTTTTTGTGAGAATGGTTTGTTTGTTTTTATTGGTCTTTATGGGCTCAATATAAATTCAAAGTACCTGAAAATCTCAATTTCCCCAATCTTTTCGGCTGTTACCATGGCAACCAAGACACATAGCAAACACATTTTTATGAAATATGTTTATAGTGTCAAGTTGTAATAATGATAAAACTTTCATCAAAGTTGGAGAAAATGCGTGGCAAAGAAGTTTAAGTATATACCAAGAATAGATCTTTAACTTAAGAAATAAATCTGACAATATGAACTTTAGTAGTAAAGGGATGCAAAAAATATTCGGGTAGCCCATCTCTTTCCTATTGACTGTTTTTACGAACTTTGTAGAGCTTAGTGATATTTTTTCACATTTTGAAAGAATATAAAAGAGATATTTTGTTGCAGTGTAAAAGAATATCAGAAGTATGGCAAAACTCTCAATTTTCCTTACCTTCCAAAAAAATGTTGTAAAATTGTAAAACAATACCCACTGGCCTCAGTGAAAGTGGAGAGAAAGTAAAAATCTATAATGACAAGGATTAATCTGCCAAGGTTTCTCTGTTGTGAAAAAAGACAGAAGTATTTTCCTGTCCGGAAACATTATATTACGCATTGGCATGTGAACATTAACCCCCCCCCCCCCCCTCACACATACACAGTAAGTACACCAGAGCCCAGTGATTTTTTAAGAAAGTTTTTTTTATTTAACTAGACATACCATTTATCCAGTACACATGCACTTGCAATATTTCTTGTATAAAAATACCAATATGGACCCCACTCACAGTGCTTTTCTCTTAAAAAGATGGATATTTATTGGGTGGCCCTCAGATCTATATCTTTGGCGGCCGCATGAAATTTATATGGTCATTAATTGATGTGGCGACCGCCTGATAAGTTTCATGTGACTACTAGAAATATTTATTTTGTGATCGCCAGATGTCTTTATTTGACGATAAATTTATCTGGCGGCCGCCAAATAATATTATTTTTATCTGGCACCTACAGGCTTCCGTATAGAATAAACTGGAACACATTGACAATTTCATTACACGGTTACAGCCTAAAATATTTACCAAAAATATGATGACACATTATTTGCGATAAACAAGGTACATGACGTTTGAGGCCGATTTTTTTTTTTTACATAAAATTTACGGACCATTTTTATTATTTTTAGAGCAGGAATCATATACAGAAAATGTATGAATTCTTCGAAACACCTCTTCTCAGCTCCAGGGTATTCACCTAAGAAAGTTTTAAATGCATGGTTATGACAAACAGGGGTGCCTTTTCTAAAGTTGTTAATTTTCTGGAAACTTGGTTAGGGGTTCTGGTGTGACAGCAGAGCTTAA
Organism: Saccostrea echinata; assembly: GCF_033153115.1. Taxonomy (NCBI): domain Eukaryota; kingdom Metazoa; phylum Mollusca; class Bivalvia; order Ostreida; family Ostreidae; genus Saccostrea; species Saccostrea echinata. The sequence continues at coordinate 981,399 of NW_026889785.1, forward strand.
TTGATCATATAGTGAAAAAAATAAATATGAAGATGTCAAATAGTAATTAGGCTCAAAGTCCATTGGAAGAATACTACATGTTGTAATGCGAGCAGAGCAAACACAGATGTCTCAAAGATCAGAGGATGGATCAGGTGCCATGGAACAGTAAACATCCCTTGTAGACCAGTCACTCAAGCCGTGTGCTAATTGACATGATCAAGCAAACGGAAAAAATCCGTACAAAAGTCATGGTGAAAAAAATGGCCTCACAATTTGCATAGAAAACGTCATTCAACATTTGACTTAACGATAGATTGTATTTGCTTACAAGGTCATTGTATCGACCATGGAATTTTCATTATGTTGACTTTAAACGGGACTGTTGATATCTTTGTATCATCAGCTTACTTAACAATATCTTGCCTCGTTTAAGTAATTATTCGAATGTAGAGCATGACGTTGCTACATTTATGATGGAAGGTGATAACAGAAAAAGATACAATCATTACGTTTATCATAAAGATTTGTTGTTAGGTTGCCATTAAAGCCTTTTCCTGTAAAATAACCAATTATTTAACAGATGTGTCGGACTCTATGGTGTCCTTTATTTTGCGTCAAAAGGATATATTGAATCAACGTACGAATGAGTATGAATATTGTTTATTGATAAAAGGTCGTCAATATTGTTGGAAGATTTTATCTCCCAAAATTACATATAAAATGTATTTTTCTTTTTAAAAAACGTCTTCTCTGTCTATGGGTATTTAGCAGATAAAATGACCGCATGGTTATGATTAGCAAGCATGCATCTTTCAAAATTCTGAAATTCATAGCCCCTAAGTCAGAGGTTTTTATGTAAGGGAGGGACTCAAAGATATCCGTTAACTATGAAAGAAACAGAACATACTGAAACGAAATGTTTTTGGAGGTCCGTGTTTGCTCTGCTTTCGATTTGTGTTGTTTAAATGGACTTTGAGCTTGAATACTGTTCGCTATATCCATATTTCACATAAAAATTATGACATTGCTGTTCTAGAGAATCCACTTTTAAATAGTTAAGTTTGATATTCAAGTTTGCATTCTTATTTATGTTTTGGCCATGATACATTGTAGCATCCAGTGATAATGCCTTAAACAAACGACTGATCAGAGTCCCATTGTCTGCACTTCAAAAGATCGAGCAAAGTGATGAAAAGGAATCAATGAATAGAAACCATTTTGAAAGCCCATTGCCAAACACTGCATTGGGTCTGAATGAAAATGATACAGATGATCTACACCTGACACAAGATGAAATGAGAGAAATACTAGATGCAAAGGAAAATGAAACAAGTGTCAGTATGATTGATTTTGCAGGACAATTTGCTTATTATGCTTGTCATCAGATCTACATGAGATCGGAAGCATTCTACATACTGGTGATGGATATGAGTAAAGCTTTCCAAGATGCGGTTAATAGTGAAACAAATGAACGCCAGGGTTCTATCTTTTCTACGTGGACTTACAAAGGTATGATATTTATAAAACAGGATTACCAAATACTCCAAATCTAGACATCATATTCTCTTCAATAAAAGAAGGTCAAACTTGAAGTTCTCTGGCCTTGTTCGACCAAATAGGATTCGATACGCAAGAGCATGCTCTACGTATAAACAATTTCTAAAACAAGATAAATTATTGACAAACAAGATGATGAAACAAAAATATAAGAAGTCTCGTTTAAAGACATCATTTCGTTAGTTCTATGGTCGATACAATGACCTTATCAGCAAATACAGTTTATCATCAAGTCAAATGCTGACTGACGTTTTTCATACTAATTGTTAGGCCATTTTTACACACTGAATTGTCGACGGATTTTCCCGTTATTTCCCGATCATGACAAGGAGCACACGGCGGGAGTGACCGGTCGGCAGGGGATGCTCACTCCTCCATGGCACCTGATCCCACCTCTGATGCTTTGGAGGTCCGTGTTTGCTCTGCTCCTATTTTGTATTGTTTAATGGACTTTTGAGCTTGAATACTGTTCGTTATCTCTATATATTTCATTCAAAGATTTATAAGAGAAGCATAATTCTCATAAAGAACAAAAAAGGCACCACAAAGCCGACAATTCCTCGCAAGAGAGTACGATTCCTGTAACGCACATCCCAGTAAATGGACGTTACATTAACCCTCTCACCTACTTCCACGAAAAGACGAAACGAAATTCCCATATCAAAGGGACTCGAAATTAAAGAAACCACAGAGTCTTCCAAATCTGCTTTTTTTTTTATATTTTACAGAAAATAGATCATAGTGGTCATCTCGCACGTAAACTGCATGATAAACGATATGACTTCAACTTTTACATGGTCGACTTTCCAACTTCGATATATAGGGTTTACGGCGGGTCAACAGTGACACTTACTCCTCCTAGTCATTTGATGCCAGCTGTTAAGGTTCCGGGGTCTGTGTTTTATTCCCTGTAAACAAATTTGTTTTGACTTTAAGAATTTTAAAGTCTATGTATGTATGGCCACACCAATAACATTTCTTGTTCTTTCGACAACTGACCCCCCTAAAATTGGGGAGAGCAAGCGATTTGATAATCATAATATTAATATTTTTTATCAACATAATTTCCAGGCGAAGAAGTCAAATAACGAAGCGAGCAATTGTATATTTTTTTTGTTTTCCTTTACATTTCTAGAGTAAATCATTATGAAGTCTTTTCCAAGTCCCCTGATCATATAAGCCATTCAATATTCTATACTTATGCATAAATAAAACAGTCATAACAATATTGTTGCTATGGTTTCTCACTTTAATTACATAATGACTTTCCTCAATATGTACAAAAACAATTAAAAAAAATATATATATTATATTCATTCGTTTACATGTTTAGAACATTATAGGACATTTGATACAGGTTCTTTAAATGTTTTCATAAAGGTACAAAATTCTGTACATAAATCTACTGATGATATAAGACATTAACTCTCCTATGCACATCAAACCTTTGGTCCATGTTTTTGCCCTGTTCATAATTGGAATTACATTAAACTACATTTATGAGATTTATCACTGTTTGTTACCTTCATTTGAAAACTGTATTCACAAAATGTGATGTGAACAGACTATATATACAATCATATAAAAACTGGCCAATTCAAGCAGCACTATTATTATTATTATTACTCTGTATTTATGCACAATATCAGAAGCCATTGTCCCAAATTTTAATTCACATAATAAAAAAAGGCACAGTAGAACCGTCAACAAGTATGTGTCACTACTATTTATCATTTACAATTAATGCCAGCAGTGATAAGTTATTATTACATATAGTAGGTCACAAATATATATATTAAAATATAATAAACACTGAGCTCAGAATAACAAGGTTGAACATCAGTTATAAAATGAAAAAATATTATTAAAACCAAAACTAGTTTTTTTTTCTCAAGAGTTGGCTGATATATATTTAGAAATAAAGTGTCAAAGTTGTTTAAATTTTATGGGAAGCTACTTCGACGAATCAAGGAAGATAGATACTTTGATTTCTTCTGGCTGATCCACGACAGCTTGGAATAAGTACATGTAAAAAAGGAATCTGTTAAAGAATTGTCTGAGGTGGATACCAATTACCGGTATTCTATGGCATTATGGAAATATTATCTACCTTCAGTTTGCATGCACTGTGGTTCAGCTGAAGATCTTCTTGAATGGTGTCTGCACTATATGAACAGTTCTCAGTTGTGAGTCAGAGTCCAGTTTATTTTCACTGTAGAAATTCAGGAAATACCACCAAATCTTGCTGGAGCTAGGGCTTCAACACTCAATATCCAAAGGAAATAAATGAAGTAGCTTAGAAGTCTACCTAAAATAAAATAGATGCAGCTTAATAAAATTGTTTAATACATGGTTATTCAGGGAAAAAAAATGTATATATGCATTTTTTTCTAGTCTTAATTCCTTACACTTACGTCTAGGCATCTCCACAATTTGATTTATGTCCATGGTGTTTTTATCTGCCTAAACATAACAGATCTGCTCTTTCCAATCCTCACTGTTCACCACGATGGAGGTATTAATTTAACTTGTTTCCTTTGCCGTAACTCTAAGAAGCACCACAGGAGTTCGCAATTTTATCAATAAAGTCAATAAAAATCACTCGATTGACCAAGCCATGAGCCATGCGTTAGCATAGCGAACAGGAATGCAACGCGTTTTGGGAGAAATTTACCAATTTGCTTTTATCCACCGCTTATTCAATACAACTTGTTAGCATTCATGTCAAACAACATTTCTCTGCTAAAATTTGTTCTCTAACCCTTCTCGAATGCTGTCAATACCCACTTTCTTCGATTTCGCGTAAACATTCGTTTTACCGAGAAGCCATTGCGTGATGTCACATCAAACCCGAACCTGACAGATAATTATTAAATTAAAAAAAAAGATAGCGAATGAACTTTAAATTATTTCCTGTTGCTTTATATTATCTCCTACTTACCAAATTGTACCAGCAAAGTTGTTGGACACGACGAATTTTCCATTTTCCTTACTCAATATTTCAATTTGCGCGCACATACAACTGAAATTATCGCCCTTTGTTTTTGAACAGCTCGACATGGTTTCTCGTCACAAAAAAATATAATCGGGGGATATTAAGCATTATGATTTATTCAATTTATTTATAAAATAAAATATGTACAATAATTGACAACGTGTTTATTCATTTTTTTTATTTAAAACAATCGAATAATATATTTGTCGGGTCCGGGTTTGATGTGACGTCACGCAATGGCTTCTCGGTAAAACGAATGTTTACGCGAAATCGAAGAAAGTAGGTATTGACAGCATTCGAGAAGGGTTAGAAAGCAAATTTTAGTAGAGAAATGTTGTTTGATACGAATGCTGACAAGCTGTATTGAATAAGCGGTGGATAAAAGCAAATTGGTAAATTTCTCCAAAAACGCGTTGCATTCCTGTTTGCTATGCTAACGCATAGCTCATGGCTTGGTCAATTGAGTGATTTTTATTGACTTTATTGATAAAATTGCGAACTCCTGTGGAAGCACGCTTAAAACAGTTTGTGCAACTGTGTGTGCCTCATTGGAGTTAATGACCGTGTTTTTTTTTACGACAGATACCGTCAAATTAGCTCAATAGTCAATGCATGTAACTGTCCAGAGTGTCAAATGTCCTTTCTCATGCAAATTGATCAATGTTGTCTCAGTTTTGCCGACGCGTAAAATTTACTACTTATTACCGAGCATTAAAAATAAAACAAAAAAATGGGGCGGGAAATGGAACAAAAATTTCCGGAAGCAGGAAATTTAATATAATATTATTTTTTACGTTTCTTTAAAATACGAGCGCGCGGGTCCGACGTACAAGAAATTTTATTAATGTGGCCTTTGTTTCATTTACCTTTTTATTCATACAAAATCTGCTTAACCTTCATCACAATATTACTTACGAAAACAATGTTCCAATCCGCTTGAAGTTACTCTTACATGTAAAATTCGCACCATTATGAAGAAAAAAAAATTATTTATACTAAATAAAAGAAAACTAAATGAGAAAGCATGAGTTCAATAGGTACTCAAGTTATATAAACTTGTATTACCTTGGTCAGAACGGTTAGGCTTTTTAATTAACTATTTTGCGACTTATAAAGAATAAAATGCAATAACTCCCTTTATTCAATATAACATGAGCTGCAATTTTCATTCCTTGATATAAAGTTTGCATTACAATTGCTGTGATAAATGATTTAAAATGAAAGTTTACATAAGGGATTTATTTTTGGTCCAGGTAATTATCATGGTCCATCGATCTCGTATGTCCATTTTCTACGTTTGTGTTTATTAATAATAATTGAAATGAATTATATTTATTACTGCAATTTGTTACTAGATTATCTTTACTTCTGGCTTGACTCCATAAAATCGTTTAGTGGAACTTCTGCACAAATTCTTGTGGTGGCTACGCATGCAGAAGGCAAGACAGATGAGGTATTTGACATACGTTTTATGACAGATTCCTAATGAGTAAACTGTTGTAAAGCTCCAATATAATGCACCAAAATATCATTCAATAAATAACCTGCTTTTATATACTAGCGAAAAAAAAGAAACTGCACAATACTTAAAGTATAAAATATAAGAATTAAATATTAACGACTATAGATTTAAATCAGTAGCATGATTTAAAATGCATTGTTTACAAATATGTGGGATTAATTTGTGTTAACGTCATAAAACATCACTTGTAGGACGGTAGAAAGACACATTTACTTGAAAGGCGATTCACAAACTTAATACCGCGTATGGCCACCATTTGAATTCACGCATGTTTAACACAGGCGTCTCATTGATGATACTTAATTATCTAAAAATTCCTGGGGAATGTTGTTCCAGACATTGGTCAATTCCTGGCCTAAATCGTCCAATGGTTTAGTTAATAACGTAACCGTCTTTTCAATTCATTGCATGTGTTCAATTGGCGATACGTCGGGCGAAACTGCTGGGTAATAACATCTCTGACAACACGGGCAATGCGGTCTGACGTTATGCTGTTGCAATGTAATTGGATTTTGTTGTCATTACGCTATAACCTTCAAATTGTCGACGTTGCAGTACACACGCATCCAAGTAACTCTCCCCATTCCGAAGATAAAACCTGTCACTGCTGTCCAAATGAAATCTTGATTCATCAGTGAGCAAAAAATAGGCCCATTCTTAAAATCGGTATCTTAGATGTCTCTGACACCATCTTGTGACGTTGAAGTAGTATTGGACGTATCGGAGGACGTCTATGTCTTACGTTATACTCACACAAGTGATTATTTTTAGTTCTTGTACTTAAACCGGGGATGCTACGAGCAGTCAAACTTGCTGTCTGAAAATGATTTTGCAGATGCATGCTATGGTTATCTTTGCGAACCTACGACTCATGGGGGCGTCCTGAACGTTATCGATCCAAAGCGTAGCCGCATTGTTTGAACCGTCTCCATAATGTCAGGTTAATGTTTCTGACACCAAATTGTCGTGCAACAACGTTTTTGGCCATCCAAGCCTGCAACATTCCAGCAACATAAAGATATTGATTTTCATTTAGACTAAGCAGATTTATAGATCCTGATAATACCAAAGTGAATTTGTCTCATACAAACATCATTTACCTGAGATACCATGCGAGTACGATTCATTCAAAAACCAACATGTGGTTGCCCACCATGTAAAATCCGTCCAATAGTCCAAGCCTATTGTCATTAATATCACTACATCTATCGAATATTAACCGCTCATAAATATAAACAATATGCTTTGAGTCCTATCTTATATATACTAATGCAGTTTCTTTTTTTTTCGTTAGTATATTTATTATCTTTCAATGTTGGGGTTGGAGTTAAAATAAGAATAATGTGAGTAAAATTTGCTTTATTATTTTCATTGAACCGTTTGAAGCACAATAATACAACTTACAATTTTTTTAAAAAATCTTAGTGACTTATACATTGCATGCGTTTACTCCTCAAAACTATTAATTTCCGGATTTTTTGAAGACGTGTTATTTGCCTAGATTACTATGGCACGACAAGTCAAGGAAAGCCTTGCAACGTTATAATAAATAAAGTTTTTGATGTTTCTTGTCGGTATTTTTCAGGAAATTCAGAGCTTATTTTGATGATGAACACAATTGTGACCTTGTTTTTATTTTACTTTTTGTACACCTAGTCGTTATAAATTTTCAAAATAGGAAAAGGACTCTTTCTGGGAGAGTCTTTGGACGTTATTACCAGAGTATGATAAGACGAGGATTTACGACAGTGACTTTGCATTAGGACTACTGGAGATGAATGAACAAGGGAGGCATGCTCTGGAGAGTCTAAAAACATCAATAGCAGACGTAGTATCGCAAATCATGGACACAGGGATAGAAGTTCCCTCAGCTTGGGCTCTTCTTGAGCATCTCTTGAAAAAAACAGAAAAACCTATCTTGTCAATCAGTGACATCAACGAAGAGAATAAGAAACTTCCTGAAGAATACCAATTGAAAAGTCAAGAAGAAATATATGATTTTCTGTCCTTTTTCCATAGTCATGGAGTGTTACTATTTTTTATGGAGGAAGGACTGAAAACACACGCAATTCTCGGTATACAATGGTTTTCCGATGCATTCAGTAAACTTATTGCCGACAAGAGCCACATAAATAGAGACTGTCAACGACGACATATCAAGGAATGGGACTATTTTAATGCCACGGGAAATCTGAAGAATTCACTTGTAGATGCTCTTTGGAAAAAGGAACAATCTTATTTGGAACACAAGACTGAGCTTATGGCATATATGGAGAGACTACGAATGTTAGTCAACATTGGTGAGTCAGAAGGCGAAATATCTTGGTATGTTCCTTGCATGAACAATAAGCGTTTTACACGGGATGTTTGTAGATGGGAAAGGAAATACTCGTCAATTTTGAGTTTTCGGTTCATATCCTTTGCCATGTTCGTGTATTACAGACTTATTGCATATTGCATGAGTTTCCTCAAGTGGAATGTGCAGTTGGATAAAGAAAACAGCCTATGTCTTTATCACACAGCAGCAATTTTTGAAACCCAAAATCACACAGTTATCGTTGGTATAATTGATAATGACCTCCAGATTCAAGTCCTCCGAATCAAGAATCTGAATCCCAAAGTTTCATGTGAAATTGGAAAAACAATCGAATTTGCCTTAACAGAATTGACGAAGACATTTGATGAGAAGAAGTCCTTCGTAAAAGGTTACAAATGTTTGAATCTGTTCTGTAGTGAAGATGATATGTCATTTATTCCAGAAAATAAACTGTCTGGGGTCCAATGCAACTGTCCAATTGAGGAAAAACATGAAATGGATGTACAATGGACGCTCTATTTTTGGATGGAGGTGCGTACCATGTTTTTGTTTTTAAACCAAAGCAAAAATAATAGAAAAATCTGTAAGTCTCTCCTTTGGACTTACTTTGACACGAAGTGATACGTCATGGCCACGATTTAAGGGTTTTTGTAAAACTTTTTTTTTAATTTAAAGCTTTTATGTGTGCTTTTCTTTTGTAGTATATATATGTTGTATTTAGAACAAAAATATTTCAAATTCATGATGAAAGGAAGTAAATAAAATATATATATATATATATTCTTATATATATATATATATATATATATATATATATATATATATATATATATATATATATATATATATATATAAAAGTAATAAATATCAAGTTTAAAAACTTCACTGGGAAATGGGTTGGTACATGATCAAAACTTCGGAGGTCTGAGGTCTTCACAGGATTTGTTCACGAGACCAACCCACTTCATTTCCCAGTAAAGTTTAAAAACTTGTTATCTATTTCTAAAATAAACTTGGTAAATATAATACATATCACAAATAGGTTTCCAGTGCTCTTCATAATCTAAAAATATAAAATTTCTTAATATTGTCCCCACAATATTATCTAGCATTGAGATGCTTAGTTTAGGCACATTTTTAACCTTCTAACAAAAATTAATTGTTTAACAGTAAATATTAATATATTCTGTAGCTTAAACATGTTTTTATTGTTGAGTTTGCCAAAAAGGATATCTTTTCTATCAAAATTCATGGAAAAATGAAATTTATTAATAAACCACTTCTCAAGATGACACCATATTTTTTTTTACATGGACACATTCGAAAAATAAATGTTCAATTGTTTTAACATGTTGCAAAAGGAGCATGCAGGTGTTTCAATTAGTTTAAGTTTATCTGGTGCAATAATCCTGTGCAAAAAATGAATCTGCAACCAGTGAAACTTTGCTTCTTTACTTACTTTAAAAGTAAGTTCAAGTATTTTGTTCCATTCTATATCCCAAAAAATATTCCATTATTTTTCCTTTTTTCCATTGCCTTAATTGTTTATATTTTTCTTCTTCCTAATGAGAATACTGTACATATTTATACAGCGTTTGTTGCTTTTGTAAAAAAAATTATATAATGGGATTTAGGGATGAATGGTTAATTTTCTTCTCTTTTTTTCAATTTTTGTACTTTTCAATATTTTTAAAACATCTACTTTTAAACCCGTATATTCTACAAAATTTGTTTTTACATTTAGATTTGTGAGGTATTCAAGGTTTACAATTTTTTTAAACTTTGATTGCCATTTTTTTTAGTTAAGATAATAAATAATCGGTCTATAGTCATCTTGGAAATACAATTTTAAGTATATGAAAATTAAAAGAAAATTGACACATCGCAATTTGCAAGCCCACCCCTTTAAGAATATAATAGTCGTTTACTAATGAACAACTATATTTTCAGGATATTGTTTGCGACAAGAATCCAAAGTCGTTTGGAAGAAATCTTGACGGTCGTACTAGATTTGCAAAACTTGGAATGGCAATAAATGATGTGTTAACTCAGACATATAGAGACATTTTAGAGAAAGAGATTCCCTCTTCTCAGATAATGGGTAAAGTGGAATTAACAAAAAGATATAAAAACCTCCACTGTGAACAACAAAATCTTTTGAAGGACGCCAAAAACTCTGGTTATAAAAAATTTGATATAACTCTTCTCTATACTCTGATGAGAAACTTTTCTACAACAACCCCGAGGCCAACACATGGTTGGGGTTTAAAGGCCCCACCTGCAGCAGGGGAGATAACTGTGGGGGATGACATTGAAAGGATCCGACTGATTCGAAACAAAGTGTATGGTCACGTTAATTCAGCTTCAGTCTCACAAGCAGAATTTGATGATAACTGGTCAATCATCTCTGATATCTGCAAACGACTTGAAACATATACTGGAAAAAGCTACTCAAATGAACTTGATAACATTAAGAAACTTTCCTTGGGAGAAGATAGCCGAGAGGCAATTATAGAAAAAATTAAAGTAAACAAAGAAATACTCGATAAAATGCAGTCAATGGAAACTGGTATACAGTCTATACAGATAGATGCAAACTTAATAAAAGCAGATTTGCAAGAAATAAAATTAGCTGTGACTTGTGAGAGGAAAGGTAACCATATATTTTCATGTATCTGTGAAAATTTGCTAGTAGTAAAACATTAAGGTACTGAAAAAAGAATATTTTAGCAAAATATATTAGGGGGGACCAATCCACTGATATGAGTTAAATTAAAAACATTGACTTTTATGTACTTTTGCCTGTATTTTTCAAATTATATACAAGATTGGATTGTTGACTTAGGACAAATATAACTTTTGCATGACTTGTCAAAGGTTCAACAGGTATGTTGTCAATCACCCCTCCCCCCAATGAAAAGGAGGGTTTGTTTGTTGTCATCCTTGTAGTAACGTTTCATAATGTTGTCAAATATAATGAAAATACATTTAAAAGAAGTAAACATTTTGATATACCTGGATTAAGATCACCCTTATGAAATGAAGAATATCACAAAATTTAATACTACGCTTATGAGAAGAGATGAAATTATCATTGCTTCCCTGTCTTATTTTTTCAGATGAAGAGGAGTCTTGTTGGCCAAGAAGGTGTGGAATCTTGTAAATGTAAATGTACTGTTTGCTTTCAAATAACAGAAAAAGGATATTACACTGTAGTGAGAAAAACTTATTTTATAGAATGTTATCAATTATACATTTAGAGCAAACATATATTTTACTTTATTTACATTTGCAAATATTTTTCTTAGATGAACCTATTGAAGAGAAAATATGTTCAATTCTGTATGAACTTATTAGGGGGTAAGAGGTCATGGCTTGACCGAATCACACAGCGAGACGATATATTGTCTACATATTTCTGTCACAGTGAAACTGGTTTCGGAACTTATTGAAAAATATATTTTTTTTCGTTCAACAAATGATCATTAGATCTTTCTTCGGTGTGAAGAATGTTTTAATTAGCCTAAAATCACGCTTACCTCTCTAACCCGAAATTCCTTTGAAGGTATGTAAACTGAAGACGATAGCACCGCTTTTGACTTCATATATAAAGAACTCATACAATAATATTAGGATAATTCCCAGTAGCGATCATTGTTTTTTTTATTATGAACAGATATTTCCTGAACTGGACTGCTGAACATCAATGTAAATATTCAAATGTTGGAGTGAGACGAACTCTCAAGACCAAACAGCTTCTAGGTTATTGCGCGTCACAGCATAGCAATACGGCGGGCCGTTCGTGTAATAAATGCAGTTCTATCAAGAATATTCGTCTCAAATGTAAATAAAAGTAATAAACAACAATGTTAAAAATTTCACTGGGAAATGAACTTGGTTGGTACGTGATCAAATCTTCTGAGAAGCCCTTCGGGCTTCACAGGATTTGATCACGTGATCAACCAAGTTCATTTCCCAGAGAACTTTTTAACATTGTTTTTGATTTCTTAATTAATTTACAAAGTTCTCACCATACCATAATTCAGAAATATTAACTAAACTGTCATGCCATGTGCATATTTGTTCAATTCCATTACCTGTATATACTAAAATTGCCAGGCATATCTTCCTGTGAATCAATGCACTAAGTGTCTGCTGAATTTATACAATGAACTGATTCTATATCATTCGTATTACATACGTTTTGACTTTTGAGATGATTGATATGGTTTGATTGGTGAGGTTCAGCGGTCACACTTTCAAGTGCTTGGTTTTACAGCTTGCTGCAGCTTGACTTGCTAATTGGCGATTTTGTCATTGGATTCGGTCCTTTGTGATTCATTGCACAATTAGGTTTTTCAACCTTCCTGTAGAAATACCTATTGAAATTTTCTAATATATTTATGTAGCCAGTGGTAGATATATCAGAAAACTGAGACTGGGTCAGGCTCAAATATTTATTAAGATGGTAAACAAAAACGATGAAAAACCTGAAATATTAATTTAGACAACATTTAGACAGACAATTAAAACATACTAGACTTTATTTAGGAAAACATTTTATAACTTAAAGTTCTTACTGGGACACACAAGCAAAGTAACAAATATTGCTATCTGTTTGGAAGTTACGTCTATCCAACTCAATGGCTAGGCAAGGAGTGTATGTTGTTAGTAAAAGAAAGCGAATAGAATTGTAAAGTCATGTGATCGTCTGTCCAGTGTCTAAAAATAATACCACATACACACATAGTCTATCATACCACATACTCACATATACGAAAGCAGCGCAAATTGCATTTTATTTAATAAACATAGCCCTGGTTACATTTATAATTATTATTCGTCTGTTGATTTTTTGCTTCAAGTTTTATCAAAAAACCATACACCATAGAGGCATCAAACCTTCACTAATTCCTCAGTTTCTCATGACCAAACTTCAATCTATTCTATGTGAATGGATTTTACGAACATTTTTGTGGGTTATTGCCCTTTAATAGCGATTCTCTGTAACCATTTAAACTTCTTTGCCACGCATGGTCACCAATTTTGATTAAACTTTGCCCATTATTATAGCTTGACACCAGAAACATATATCAAATAAAACTTCATTGCTATGTGTCTTGGTTGCCATGGTAACAGCCAGAAAAGCTGGGAAAGTTGAGATTTTCAGCTGTTTTTAAAGGTCATAGGAAACGATTCTTAACATTAGGATTTCACTTTTTAAACCTAAAGCTATATATGAAAGAATGTTAAATTACGAGTAGTAATATTTTTTGGCCTTTGTTCTACTGAAAAATAAAGGTGAAAACTTTTCCACTTGTTACTTTTCTTACCCGCTTATCGTTCTTGATTTTGTGGTTTTATGACGTCACAAGAGCCCACTGATGTAAACAGAGCATTAGACTAATGTATTTCTACCATATGTTTATCTAGTTAATTTGAACTATTTTTGTAAATATAAATGTGTCTATGTTTTCAGGTGAGTTATCTGATTTCGTAGTTCAGTTAATTCAGTTTGAGCGAGTCGTAAATAAGGCACGGCAACTCAGAACTGGGGCTTTTTATCGGAGGATGATGCTGATGGATATCATATATAAAATTACGCTTAAATTAAGCTACAACTTCGATTACTTACACTGCATCAAATCTTTAGAAACAAAAAAAATATTTCCCTGTTTAATACACATATACGACATTCCTGTGGGACGTGGAGACCGGTCCTTCGGACTGAAGAGACCGTATAAACAGGGGTCCCGTGTCGCAGTAGGTGCTGGCACGAAAAAGATCCCTCACTGCTCAATGGCCGTTAGTGCCGAGTATAGGACAAAATTTGCAGCTCTCCACCGGCAAGTGGTGGCGTACGTCTCCATATGAGTGAAAAATTCTCGAGAGGGACGTTAAACAACATACAAACAAACAAACATATACGATATTCCAGAAGGATTCCATCGTCATTAAAAAAGTTAATAAGTCGTTTTTTATTCCAAGAAAAATCGCATAATGCAACATAAAATAGAATAATTTATTAAAAGTGACCTTTTCTGATATGAATAAAAATTTTGATTAAGCCTATAATATTCTGTTAAAGAAAGAATATGACACTTATATGGGGAATATCTCTAATGTGAATCCCCAAAATAAACACGGGGCCGGTGGTATTGAAGTCCATGATAAGCGTGAACCACTGAAAATGTCGGCGTCTTTGAACATGTTGAAGTTTCGTTTTCCCCTATCCGAAACACACATATTGCTGTAAAAACGATATACCAATAGAATCCCTGAGTTTATGACATGATCGTATTCTTCTATATAAAATATATTATATATAAAGAAGAAATGTTGAGCCCAGAGCAAATGAGATTGTTACGATGCCGATACTTTGTGCAGACACGGTTTGACTCTACAATATCGAATTTTGAAATAATCGGTATGTAGTAGTAAACAGAACAGTCCGCGATCAGTTTGAAAATCCATCCATCATTTGCGAGACTACAATTTTAATATTAATAATCTTTTTAACAGATGATAAAACTTTTGAAATTATATCCTTTACAGAAAAAAAAAATAAATATAATACACACTGGAAAAATAAACAGGTTTGTATACGATGCTAAGTACTGATCTATGATAATGAATTTGGTAGAATCCTTATTCTTCATAGAAATATTTCCACATGTTAGAGCTGCTTTTTTTTTAAACGTCGTTTGTACTAACTCCCATATATACAAGTTTACGTATAGTTCTTGCCAGAGTTGTTTTTAACCCATCTGCAGTGTGTTTAAAAACGATACGATTATTTCAAGAACTTTCAATTACAAAAAGAAAGAAATAAGAAATAACAAGGGGGATGGGAGGGGGGGGGGGGCGCCAGAGATCGGGTATTAGTGGTGCTGTTGTACATGAGTAAGTGAAAATTAAGACAGTGTCATTTTTTTTTTTTTTTTTTTTTTTTTTTTTTAAAGTCATGTGATACTTAATGCAGCAGGTACGTATCGTTTGTCAAGAAAAGTGTCATACTGACAGCGTTGGACTCTGTGTGAAAGTAAAACTAGGTTGTAAATAAATGATTTCATAAAAATAACTGCCCTGGTTATGAAAAATGAATTCATTCTCACTCTCCCTTCTTTCTCTCTTCCGATTGCTTTATTTTTCTCTCAATAGATCGAAGTGTCAAACTATGAAAATGATCACATTTTGATTGATAAAACATGCAAACATCTTGCAAATATGCAATGGAATTTTTAAAAAGAAATACTTGCTTGTTTGAAGATCGTGTATTTATACTAGGTTTTGGCCAAGATTATGATATTCTTTAAAATTAAGCTGCAAAATGACATGATAGTTTGTAAACATTGCATAGCTTTGAACAGCGATTGGGCCTTACTGACGTCATATGCTAAGGGAGATAAGCAACGTTAGTCAAAGTGTATTTTCACGACTGGGTAATTTTCATCGACTGTGCTGTAGCTATCTTGCGTTAAAAATCCAAAAAACAATTTCAGTCTTATTTTACCAGCTCATATGAACTTCTTCCCGTATGTTACTCAATATGTTCAGGTAATTGTCTCCTATGACCTTTAATCTTTATTGAGCCTTAATAAAGACTAAGAAAAACAAACAAACCATTCTCACAAAAACATGACACCTTCTTGCCACTTATGCTATAAAGAAACTATTTAGAATTTATCTCTAAGTAAGTGGTAATCATGGGTACATTTGGAATACATTTAAGATGCTGTAAAACGCTCAATATTCACTAATGATGAAACTCAATCAACAACCTAAGAAAAACAATAAAAATATTTGACCTTAAGTACATGTAATTAAGTATTGCCAATATTATTCTAAAAATAACTTTCATGATTGCAATGGTAACACAGTGTAACCATGCAAAATCTGTTGCTAAGATTGGGTTAATGCTACACTGTACTATCTTGAGAAAAAAAACAATAAAATTCATGACTGGCACATATACATCCTTAGGAACTTGCAACACCGACAACGTAAGAAAAATTGGGATTTATTGTTACTTTGCAGTGTAAAAATGACACGACGTACCAGTTGTTTAAAGTTCTTGTTGCCTTAGGAATTTACTTACCTTTTAATCAAGAAACATATTATTTGACTCACCTTGAATAGTACTGATCTCGTAGAACTAAAGTTGAATATGATATATTGAGAAAGTTTGTTGAAAAATACAACACTTTTGCTATAGTTACCAAGAAGGGAAAATGTTCGTTTTTGTTGATTTTATATCACTATTAAACCCTATGTTTCTTTTTTTTTTGTATCCAGTCCAAGACTGGATGGTAGGCAAAATTGAGAGTCATTTTAGTTGTTCATAAATAACAATCATAAAAGTTTTGGGAATCTACATATAAGGGTACGTATCCAAGAATATTTTTCAGATTTTAATGCATATTTTTCGGCTCTTTCCATAGCAACGCTCAATTTAAAGAATTGAGATTGAATTTTTTGAAATGAGAAAATTAGGGTTACACCAACGCCTTTAAAAATTGATCATCAGTTACATAGAAATATGCTTTTTGAAAAGATAGGATAAGATTAAAACACTAAGAGAGTAAATTTAAAATCCCTTCGTGGTATTAAAACCATGGCAACCATTGCCAACCTATAATATAAGAAATATCATATTTCGTCCTTGGTATATGTTAAAAGGATCTTTTGTCTATTATTTGCTTGCATTTCAAACTATGATTGTTTTTATTCTAAAGTGTATGATTCTATAAAATTGAATAAACAAAATTATTACTTTGAATGCTTTGTTTCTATAGTAACGTATGTAATAGTTGATTTACCAAACATGTTTATCATGCATTTAAGACATCAGGCATTCAACTTTCAGAAACAGTCATTGCCACTTGTTTGCTTTGCTGCAAACCATAACTGTGGGTTTCTGAACATGTTGAAAAATGTCATTTTTCAAACTTTAGGACACGTTGCTATGATAACCATGACATGTATCAACCCGTTTTTCCCTTATTTGAGTTTACGGTATCAAAGACTTTTACCATAGAGAGTTTGGAGGAATTCTGAGACTATGCGTGCCACGGCTCCTATATAAAAGTTCAAGTCATTACAGAGAATGGCTCTTAATGCCTTTCGCTTGTCGTTAAACACTAAGATTTTTAGCTCACCTGAGCCAAAGGCTCAAGTGCGGTTTTCTGATCAAAATTTGTCCGTTTTCTGTCGTCGTTGTCGTCGTTGTCGTCGTCGATGGCGTAAACCTTTCACAATTTCAACTTCTTCTCCAGAACTACTGGGCCAATTTCAACCAAACTTGGCACAGAGCATCCTTGGGTGAAGGGGATTCAAGTTTGTTCAAATGAAGGGCCACGCCCTCTTTCAAGGGGAGATAATAAAGAATTAGTGAAAAATTAATAGCGTCTTTTAAAAATCTTCTTCTCAAGAACCACAAAGCCAGGGAAATTGAAACTCATGTGGAAGCATCCACAGGTAGTGTAGATTCAAATTTGTTCAAATCATGACCCCGGGGGGTAGGGCGGGGCCACAATAGAGGATCAAAGTTTTACATAGAAATATATAGGAAAAACCTTTAAAAATAATCTTCTTTTCAAGAACAGCAAAGCCATGATGAGTCATATTTATATGGAAGCATCCTCAGGTAGTGTAGATTCAAGTTTGTTCAAATCATGACCCCGGGGGATAGGGTGGGTCCACAATGGAGGATTAAAGTTTTACATAGAAATATATAGGAAAAATCTTTAAAAATCTTCTTCTCAGGAACAGCAAAGCCCTGATTGATCATATTTATGTGGAAGTATCCTCAGGTAGTGTAGATTTAAGTTTGTTCAAATCATGACCCCCTGGGGTAGGGCGGGGCCACAATGGAGGATCAATGTCTGAAATAGAAATATATAGGAAGGTATCTTCTGATGAAGAACTGCAAAGCCATGATTAGTCATTTTGATATGGAAGCATCCTCAGGTAGTGTAGATTCAAGTTTGTTAAAATGATGACCCTCGGGGCTAGAGATCGGCCACAATGGGGGATCAAAATTTTTTTTTACATAGGAACATATTGGAAAATATCTTCTTCTCAAGAAATGAAAATCACGTTTAGTCATTTTGATATGGAAGCATCCTCAGGTAGTGTAAATTCATTTTTTTTTTCAAATGATAACCCCCAGGGGTAGGGTGGGGCCCAATGGGGATCGAAAGTTTTACATAAGAACACATAGAAAAAATATTTCTTCTCAAGAACGGAAAAGCTATGTTTAGTCATATTGATATGGAAGCATCCTTGGGTAGTGTAGATTCAAGTTTGTTCAAATCATGACCTCTGGGATAGGGAGGAGCCACAATGGGGGATCAAAATTTTACAAAGGAATATATGGGAAATTTTTTTTAAAATCTTCTCAAGTACAACAAAGCCATTTGTTATATTGACATGGAAGCATCATCAGGTAGTTTAAAATTCAACCCCCCCACCCCCCCGAACCCCGAGTAATCTTTTCAATACTGAACTGATTTGTGTCTAGCTAATGTGCTCAGGTGAGCGATGTGACCCATGGGCCTCTTGTTAAACGGATGGTCTTAGAAACATGGGAACAATTGTAATGTAATCCTTGATGTTAGACCATGTACATTTAGACAAGATCAAATGTCGAGATCACTTTAGTTATTTCGGAATTCTTTTTTCTAACCTTTTAAGTACTCTCTGGTTTAGTTTTTATTCATATATAATTTTTTTCCTCGAGAGTTAACTACAAAAAATATACTGAGTTATTGTAACTCAAGACTGAGTATTGGCATGAGTGGTATACAAGCTTGTGAGTGCGAGTGCAGCCAACGAGTGCCAATTTTCACCATTATAATTTCAATAACCTTATTTTTATGATTTATATTAATTATTTAGATTATATAATTCAGATTAGAACAGAGTTTTTTTCAGTATTTGAATTAAAACTGTGCAGTATCAGCGACTGTCCTGTAATAGTTCAATATCCCAGCATTCCAGTGACCATAACAAGCGTTATGATTTGCTTACTGAGGTTTTTTTATTGAGGCTAATAGGAACAAAATAACTGATTAATAATTTAAATTTTGTAAGAATAGACATGCCTTTCCTAGCTGACGTTGAGCAGTTGATCATACACTATACAACTTTCTTTTTTGTTTACAACACGCGTTTGACATTGAACGCCCGAGTTCGGAATATTTCAGTGCATATTCGTTTACGTACATGTAATGCAAACTCAGCGTTCAATAAAACGCCAAAATATTGAACGCTAAAATTATGCACAATTCAATTATGTTTTAGCTCTACTGGTCAGAGATCACAAGAGCTCGTGGGATAGTAAGGTGTCCGTCGTCCGTCTGTCTGTCTAGCTGTCCGTCCGTCTGTCTGTCTGTAAACATTTTTTTATTCAAAATGCCACTCCTCCTACAGTTTAAATCTGATTTCAATATAACTTGGCACACAAGTAGACTTTACTAAGATACATAACTCGCATTATTAATTGTTGATTTCGATGAACGTAATTGCCATAGTTACTAAAAATAGAAATTTCTGTGAAATATCTTCAAACCGCTACTCCTATTACAGTTTTTTGTCTGATATCAGAATATTGAATACTGTTCGTTATCTCCATACATTTCATTCAATATAACTTGGCACACAAGTAGTCTACACAAAGAAACATTAGTCGAAAAATCGGTTTTTGATTTCGATGAACGGGTTGCCATGGTTACTAAAAAAAGTAATTTCTTTCAAAATGCCACTCTTCCTACAGTTTTTGTCTCATTCAATATAACTTGGATTACAAGTAGAGAACTCTCAAATACATAATTCTCTATATATGGGTTTTTTGATTTCAATTGCAGTGGTTACTAAAAAAATAAAGAAATTTCTGTAAAATACTTTCAGAAAATTACTCTTCCTACAGTTTTGTCTGATTTTTATATAACTTGGCATGCATGAAGACTACACTAAGATACAAAATTTTTTTATCTTCTTTTAAATTTTGATGAATGATGTTGCCATGGCTGTAGAATTCTTTTAAAAGACTTCTACTTCTACAGTTTTATTCGGTTTGCAATAAATCTTGCTACCAGTACCAGCTTCCAGTAGAGCTACAGTCTCGTTAGAGACTTCTGTCTTTTTTATTGTAGACTGTTTTCTAGCTATGTAATCAATCAAGTTTATAAAGGTGTAAAGTTTTTACTTTTTTTTGAACGATTAGTCTACTAGTGTTTGATTTGGATTTTACAATAATTAATCTATTGGAATGTGAAGTGACGTTCATTCGTTTATATTTCGGATTTAATGTGTTTACTTGCTATGAATTATATGAATTTATATATATTATTTTACTTTGTATTAGATAAACATTTTAAAATACTATACAGTCTTTGTTTGTAAGGCTCATTATTTTAATTGTACTTTAGAGGAACTGGGATTTTATTCTACAAGTGGTAATCCACCTTATACCCATACTCCCTTTGCCTTATTTGCCCTTTCACTTGGTTTTTAGGTCATTCATTGATTTTCACACACATGCTACTTAACCATTACATTACCCGCGACTATGATAGCATGAGTCCTCTATGCTATGATTGTATTAAATGCAAGCTGTATCAGTGAATATTGTTGTCTTCTGAAATTTTAAAGAAGTATGATACTTGAGAAGGTATTTTTTCACATTTATATGACAAAGTTTGCTTTATTTGTATCTGTACAAAGAAGCAGTTAGTTCACTTTTTTACTAGTATATATGTCAAATAAGGTACAAAATGCATTTGTCGTATTGCTCACTTTTTGCTTTCAAATGATTTTTTAATGAGGTTTCTTATCGATATAAGCTTTTGCATATGCAAGTTAACACATTTTACAGAAAGACGTCTCCTCGATTAAGTACATTTAGTTCTTTGATTATTTAAATTTGAAGGAGTTATCTCTCTTGGTTTATTGACTTCGTGTTGTTACATCTTAATGGAAAAGCTAATTCTTGAGAAAATACCATAATAAGTTATAAATAGTGAGAAAAGTGTCAGATAGATGTTTTCAGAAATTAATGCTGGCAATATCAGCATTTCCAGCATATATTGAACTTTGAACTATGATATGAAGTTATCAGCGTACAAATTTTCAATAATGCAATACCCCAATGAAATAAGAGTTTGACCTCTGCATTCGTCAATCTCAATCTTTGGGCCATTTTCTGTGAGGGTTCTTTAGGAACAGGGTCTACAATCCTAGGCCACAGATACTGAATGAGCTCAAAAAGAACATAAAACTAAATCAAATGAGAAGTGTCTAAGCAAAAATGAGTGACAAGGTTATACAAATTTCGAGAAGCAACTCTCATTTAAAGTTTAAATAGTGGAGATCATTAAGAACATGTAATGTGGGCTTTTGGCGTTGTGAAATTCAATGTAACAAAAATCACGTAATTTAGAAATTTCACTAATCTTCATTAATGTTTGAGATTTCGTCCAATGTGTAATATATTAGTTGGTAATTGTACATAATGAATCTTACAGATACATGCATCAAGTTAATAAAAAAAAAACTTGTTTATATCTTTTTCTTGTGTTTGTGAAAATGAAGATTCAAAATGTAACATATATTATGAAACACCCTGTACTTAGAGAGATCAATCGAACTCTTCATGTCGCCTCTTTTTTGACAATCCCTTTCAAGTATCAAAGCTGTGTCGCCCCAATTTTTAATTAAGTTTCTTTGCTTTAAACGTTAAACAAAAGTATCTTAGTGTAGCTATAAAATAACATGCACAACCCTACATTATTTCATTGATTTAAAGAAATTTTGTTTTCAAAAAAACCCTTGATTTTTGAAAATATCAAGGGGTTTTTCTTATCTTAAGAACAGTTGGGTCCTACACACATTAAAAATTTAAGTCGTTAAGATTGCTTGCCAGTATTATTTTGTAAATCTCAAAGCTAGATGTTTGGTTTCTTAAAATCATAAGCAGAGATCCATGCCTCTTAAGAGATCCGCTCCTCATGATTACCTTACCCTATTGATAGAGATAATTAAAATTAAGTTTTTAAACACTTCATTCGATTTTTTTCTTAAAATTCATCGAATGTATTTACATTTATACCCTGTAATGTATTTTCATTTCTAATTGAAAATCGTTGCGAATATGTCGAAATAATTTTCTCTTTAAATACTGAGATGGCATCCGCCTCTTTTAATTTTAAACGGAGATTCGCTCCTTCCTTTTCAATAAAAGAGAGATCCGCTCCTCTATTGACAATCCGCTTCTCATTTATCAATGATTGTCTGACGTCATGGCGTCAGACAGTACTAGATTTAGCCAAGGTTTGTTGGTCAAGTCGTTCAATAGAACTCTTTTGATAACTTGATCTTGGAAACTTCACACTATCTTAATAACTATCAATTGGAGAGAATGAGGAGTAATGGAAACATGCTAAACACCCAAAACAAACCAGAGCATTTGACCTAATGTCATTATTACATGTGTATCACATTACAGGTTACATAACATTTAGCCATTCTCGAATGAATCAGCAAAACAGCAGGAAGAAATGAAGATTGTCAGGTCAACACTGACTTGTCGCATTTTTGATCAGATTAACTAATGGATGTTTATTTTCAATACAAACTAAGTCTCTCTACCTTTAGAATTTTTATAGTCTTCACATACATGTATCCATAAGTTGCAGAAGTTTGATTTAAATTCATACTTTAAAAAATCTGAAAGTGAAAGATGTTGAACATTCTTTTGCTTAAATGCAAACTAAAGTTGTTAGCTCATTTGTAGCACGTTTATTTATTTTTTTTAATTATATAATTATTTCATAAGTATAACAGGTCCGTTGGAAGAAATTTCAGGAGGGGGTGCACAACCAAAAATGTTCAGTTTAGGGTGTGCACTATCAAAGAACAATGCCCTTTCAAGCAGAAAAAAGTTATCAGACGTTATTATTTACATGATTGAGACACCAGCATAAGTAGCTATGCATAAATTGACAACCCCACCTCCACCCCGGTTCCTACGGCCATGAAAAAAGGAAATTGCAAGCAATAGAGTGTATTACAGTATAAATTCATGTCCAAGTTTTTTTTTATATGTTGATGCCACTGAATTGAACTTTTCTTGTTTCTTAGAAAAAAAATCATTCTGGACTCAGAGTCATGTTGATACACTGGATTAAACTTTTCTGAAGTCTTCGCGTATAATAAATTTGCTCACGTCAGACAAGCTTTTTAGGGAAGCTAATACTTGTATAGATTCCTATGGCTAGTGTCTACAGAATCCCCCTGGCTTGTTGTCCGTTCACATGTTGATTCTGTAGTAGTGTGGAATATATTTATTTAATAAATGTTTTGAATTAAATGTAAATAAATTAAACTACCATAATAGATCAAATGTTGGATCCACCCCTTTATTTCCCTAGCCCTACCTGTAAACTTGTACACCTGTATATAGATAATTAGTTACCTTAGGGCAGGTCAGAGGTTTTGGTGTTTTATTGGTTTTCATTGGTAGTTTGTTTATAAAGTTGGATCTCATTGGTTTTATTCTTTTGGTCATTGGTTTTACCGCCAAAATATTCATTCTTTGTCTTGTTGAGAGATTACCAAGACTTCATTTTATGGACTCTCTCATGACCTTGACTTGGAGACTGACTTTTTTTCCACTTTTGGTAAGTACTAACTTTTCTTTATTGCTAATAGTTAATTAACTTGTGCAGTCTGTAAATATGCAATTATAATAAATCCCTTCTACACTTTATATTAATAGAATGAATGACCATGAGAGAAAGATATTTATTTTTATGATTGGAATTATTGATTTTGAAGATCAGTAATGTTATATATTGAAAGTGTAAATTGTTATGTTCAAATTACACTATATATTTTATGACCAAGATATTTGGTTACTTTGTTCAAAGTGAACAGATGATTTTTTTTATTTTAATGGAATATATATTTTAATGTATACTGTATTAAATTACAGAATCCATATACATGTTTATGACATCATACATACATGTGGTAATTAAAGCCTTTTCCCACAGAATGGTGAGGAACTATTTGTTTTAATAAGTAATATTTTTTATGCCTTTATATGGGAGAAAATATGTAAAGTCTATGTATCAGTTGTAAGAGTTATCTCCCTTAATTGAGAGTCAATGTACATATAAAGATACATCTTGTCTATAATATATCATTATCAATATGTTATCTATGAGAGCTAGATGTATGTATAAATGATGCATTAATAGGATTGATTTGATGTGATATAATATTGTTGTTTTATTATATTTCAGGGCTATGTTAATATATACTGCTCACTGTGTCAATAAAATAGACCTGAACCTGACAGAGGCGTGCTTGTTTATTTACACAAATCCCTGTTACAATTTGGCGCCCACGTTGGGACACAGTGATGTACAGCAGTGAACGGAGAGGACTGGAAATCGTGTACACCATGGTATTCCAAGGAGACGTAAATTACGACTGGTACCTTGAATAAACAGCGATTCGTGCACGACACTTCAGAGTGAACACTGAACAGTGTATGCGATTCTACGATCAGAACATTTACACTAGTGTGTTTGTGATATCAACTGATAGTGACAGTGTAATGATTCGCATCAGCATGCATGCTTCATCGGCCTGATTGGTGCACCGGAACCAAAGACAGCAGTAGATAAGATTTTCTTTAGATAAGATTTTCTTAGTTTGATACATGCATGTTTATTTATTTTTGAGGTAGCTAGCTAGCATATATATATATAGATAGATACACGTGTTTATTGATCATGACCTGTCTGTCCGTCTGTCATCTTATTTAGCTTGGGTTATATTTGTATATACTGTGCACATTAATTTTTATTTGAATTAATTACTGGACTGAAAGCAGGAGTGCCAGGATGGGTAAGTGGTATAATTAACAGTGCACATTATAGCCCTATACCCTTGAACCTACCAGGTATTAATAACTACAATATTTAACTGCTATATCTTTTGACATTTGACTGTTTACAGACAAGACATAGTTGTTTTAGTCTTTATGTAGTATTTTATAGCAGGTGTCAATAAGTTGAGTGGAAGTTTAAGTTTCATTTATTGTCAGTGGTGTTTTGTGCTGTTGGTTCATTCACGTGGTGTTTGTAGTGTATAGTAGTCTAACTCACTAGATATAGTTAAAACAGCTCTTTTAAAACCCCAAATTTCCCACTGTCTTGTATTTATAAATTTGTGTTTTGAAATTACCGCCTTTACGCTTGTATTCATATCGAGATCGGTTTCTTTATTTACGCATTTTCGATCGAGCTCGACCTGCGCGAAATTTGTTTTCAGTTTGCAGCTTCCTGTGTAAACACGTTTTTGGTTTGACTTAAAAATTTCCTTTATTTTCTAAGTGTTTGTTATTTATTTGAATTAATATGTGACTTTCAGGTAAGAATTGGGTTTATTGCATTGCATTCATTTACTCTTTAGGTATTATTTAAACGCATATTTCTTGATTTCAGTGAAATTTGACCATACTTGCACTTGTAAATTTTAGACTGTATTGTTGATCAATCTTTCCTTTATTTATAATCTTATGTGACTTGCATAGTTCAATCATTTGACCGGAAGTATATTAAGTTAACCGGAAGTAGAAATTTATTTTTTTTTTTCAGGTTTATAAATACGATACCACATTTATTTTAGTTCCACATGTGAACTACCCTCCTGTATTAAAAAGTTATTCTTCAATATTAGTCTAGCATTTCATTTGTTCAATTAGAACAACCCTCCCTTACATATTGAAAATTATTTAAAGTTACATCTGGAGTGAATAACTGAAATTTTCCATTTTTCAAATATTTTGAATGTAATTTATGAACTTAGTTTATTGTTTATTGTTTTCTATCACACTCGTCATCATGTCGAACACCAAGGAAACAGACTTAACACAGAAAGAGGAAATATCCTTCACACAGACAGAAGTTCAGAATATTGTAGATGCTTTATCAACAATGAAAATAAAGCCGAAAGCCGACACTCCACAAGACTTTTTACAGTGGATGGAATCCATGAGCAAGTTATCTGAAGTGAAAATGGAGCCCCAGTATGCTAGTGGTACCACAGCAGAATCAAAATCAGTGGTTAACATCCATTATCCAAAAATCTCATTCTTCTCTGGAAACACCAAGACAGACACAACCTACGATGTATGGAAATACGAGGTTGAGTGCTTACTTAGAGAATCGTACAAGCCAGAAGTCATACATCATGCTATTAGACGTTCTCTGAGGGGAGAGGCAAGTCGAGTTATTATGCATCTTGGCCCAGGAGCTTCCATCGCTGCCATTATGAATAAACTTGACAGCATATATGGAACAGTGTCTGAAAGAGAAGATATACTGGCAGAGTTTTATAGTGCTCATCAGAAAGAGGATGAAGAATGTGCCACATGGAGTTGTCGTCTGGAAGATATCATCAGTAAAGCACAACAGAAAGGCCTAGTAGGTTATATAGAATCACAAGAAATGCTGCGCACTATGTTCTTTAAAGGACTACGCCCAACATTGAAGGACATTTGTGGTCATTTATATGACAAATGCCTTACATTTGACAAATTGAGATCAGCGGTCAGGAAGGTGGAATTGGAGCATCAGCCACCAACTGAAAAGAAAAAGCTGGCTACTGCAAAGTCTGCAGTTCCTGCAGATTCATCAACAAAGAGCTTTGAAACTCTTGAAGCCCAGATCCAACAACTGACTAGTGAGGTTAGGGGAATGAAGCAGCAATATAGCTATAGTTATAACCCACAGATGCCTCAGCAATACCGACCAACAAGACAATCCTTCCAGCGAGGAAGAAGGCAGGGAAACTATAGAGGAAATTCCACTCAGGCAGTTAGGATGCCACAGTCAGATGTTGTTTCAGACACACCTAGGTATAGGAATGAGTATGAAGTCCCTACTTGTTATAAATGTGGGCAGAAGGGTCATATAGCCATTGGATGCCGTGTACGAATGGATCATAGAAGAGCGTATTTAAACTCCAAGAAGCCAGCGTCTGGGGACAAGGGGTTGGCAAGAGAACAAGGAGTCCCAAAGTTCCAATAATTGGATCATCGAATGAGATCAGAGTGTCCATCAATGATATATCGTGTACAGCACTTATAGACACAGGAGCTACGGTCTCAACGATTAGCGAATCCTTTTATTATGAGAATCTTAGCAGAGATGTTGAGCTACATTCTATAGAAGAGGCCATAAGAATAGAATGTGCAGATGGACAACTTATGCCCTACATTGGATATGTCAGTGTTAATCTGACACCATTCGGCATCCCTGGACTAGACAAACTACATGATTGCTTGTTCCTTGTTGTGCCTAATAGTACATACAACTCTCATGTACCTGTATTAATAGGGACAAACATTTTACAGAACCTTATTGATGTGACCAGAGAGGAACATGGTTCTAGATTTCTACAGGAAGTAGCTATTCAGACCCCGTGGTATTTAGCCTTCCGTTGCATCATACTCAGGGAAAGAGACCTACAGAAGAATGGATATGCCTTAGGACTGGTGAAAAGTGCCGAGACAACAAGAGTTATAATTCCCCCTAACAGTAACATCACCATCACTGGCTATGTGGATAAGAAGATTCCATACCAAAAAGTTACTGTGATGATGCACCAGTCGTCTAAGTCTTCCATACCAGATGATGTTGATATAGAGGCAACACTACATCCATATCTATATGATGAGTACCAGATATTGCCCGTGACAATCAACAATATAACAACTAGGACCATTTCCATTTCTCCCAAAGCAGTTGTCTGTGAGATTCAGCCTGTGGTCATAGAGGATCCTAGTAAATTCTCTGAGAGTGAACCAACTGCATCACCTGAGTTGGAGAGAATATTGAACAAGATTCATTTACCAGATGACATCACTGAAGAAGAAAGACAGGCTTGCAGAGACTTAATAGATTCCTATCAAGACATCTTTTCAGCTGGAGATTTAGACATAGGAACAACGGATAAAGTAAAGCACCGTATTGAATTATCTGATGAGACACCATTTAAACAGAAATACCGGAGAATACCACCAGCCATGATAGAGGAAGTGCGGTCCCATATCAAGGAGCTCTTAGCTGCTGGGATAATTAGACCATCTCATTCTCCTTTCTCATCAAATGTAGTCTTAGTCCGGAAAAGCGATGGTTCACTACGCCTTTGCATTGACTATAAACAACTCAACTCTCGGACCATAAAGGACAATTATGCACTACCAAGGATTGAGGAAATTTTGGATTCTCTCTCTGGTAATACCTACTTCAGCGTCCTTGACATGAAGTCTGGCTACCATCAGATCGAGATTGAGGAACATCATAAAGAGAGAACCGCATTTACAGTAGGACCTTTAGGGTTCTATGAATTTAACAAGATGAGTTTCGGTTTAGAAAACGCCCCAGCCACGTATCAACGTCTACAAGAAGAATGTTTAGGCGACTTACATCTCAAAATTTGTTTTATTTATTTAGATGATTTAATTATTTTTTCTTCTTCTTTCAGACAACACCTTGACCGACTCCAACAGGTTTTCCAACGTATTCGAAATTATGGTCTTAAACTTTCTCCTAAAAATTGTTCTTTTTTCATGAGCAGAGTCAAGTATGTAGGACATATTGTCTCAAAGGATGGGGTTGAGCCAGACCCAGATAAAATTTCCAAAGTCAAAAACTGGCCAGTACCTACTAATTCTGAACAGGTTAGACAATTTTTAGGTTTTGCCGGATACTATAGGAAATTCATCAAAGACTTAGGTTGCTAGACCACTCATTGATGTAATGGCGGTTGGTAAGGAACCCAGAAGCAACAGTAAGCAAAAGGCAGATCCCAAGTGGAAATGGAATCAGGAACAACAAACGGCATTTGACATCCTCAAAGAGAAACTGACATCACCACCCATCTTAGCCTATCCAGACTTCAGCCAACCATTCAAACTGCATACAGATGCATGCCAAACAGGATTAGGCGCAGTTTTATACCAAACTCAAAGTGGGTCAGATAGAGTCATCGCCTATGCCAGTCGCGGATTAAGCCGCTCAGAGAAGAATTATCCTACACACAAACTTGAGTTTCTGGCGCTGAAATGGGCAGTCACCGAGAAATTTGCAGACTATCTTCAAGGAAAAGACTTCACCGTTTACACCGATAACAATCCCCTTACTTATGTTTTAAGCAGCGCTAAACTGGATGCTACAGGACACAGATGGATTTCATCTTTGGCTAGTTTCAACTTTAAAATTCTCTACAAACCTGGAAAAACCAACATAGACGCTGACAGCTTATCTAGACTAAAGGAAACTGAAACCATTTCTTCTGAGTCCATCAAAGCCATATGCCAGATAGGTCAACCTTATGCAGAGACATTATGTGTAGATGAAGAGATATGCCAGTTTATGCAACCTGTCAGTGAACCTGGAGAGCATTTTGATATTGTTTCATTACAAGATGATGACACTACTATTTCTTATTGGAAACAGCAAGTCCTCACAGGAGTAAAACCTAGTAAGAACTCGCTCCAGACTGAAAGTGACCTTATTTTTCATCGGAATTTTTCAAAACTAAAGATAAAGGATGGAATATTGATACGAGAAGTTAGAAATGACGGAAACACATTAGAACAGCACATCATTCCAGCCTCATCTATTCCAACAGTATTGAAGTATCTCCACAATAAGATGGGACACCTAGGCCGTGATAAGACTTTATCATTGGTACGACAAAGGTTTTATTGGCCAAGAATGCAAAAGGATGTAATAACTTGGATTGAGAATTGTGAGAGATGCATCAAGAGTAAGAGGCCAGCTGAGAAGACAGAGCTAGTAAACATCACTACATCTCAGCCGTTAGAGTTAGTATGCATGGACTATCTTACTTTGGAACCATCAAAAGGAGGAATCCAGAACATTTTAGTTATTACAGATCATTTTACTAAATTTTCTATTGCAGTTCCAACAAGAAACCAGACAGCTAGGACAACAGCAGAGGCCATCTTCAACAATTTCATCATTCATTATGGAATTCCTGAGAAACTTCACTCTGATCAAGGTACAAATTTTTGTAGCAATATTATTAAAGAATTATGTTTACTTTTAGGTATTTCCAAATCCAGGACCACTCCATACCATCCAATGGGAAACGGAATAACCGAGAGATTTAACAGAACATTGTTGTCCATGTTAGGAACACTAGAGAACTACCAGAAAGCTGATTGGAAGCGACACATCAATAGCCTGGTACATGCATACAACTCTACCGTAAATGACACAACAGGATTTACACCATTTTTCTTGATGTTCGGGAGAGAACCGAAGTTGCCTGTTGATGTAATTTTTGGACTGTCAAAATCCTATGATGAAGACAAATGTACTAGCAAATATATTGCCGAGATGAGAAAAAGATTGCAAGAAGCATATAAGCAAGCGCAGACAGCTATAAAATCTTCTCAGCTAAGACAAAAATCCAACTACGACATAAGAGCCAGAGCAGCCACATTGAATGTTGGAGACAGAGTGCTCGTCAAAATTGTGGCTTATGATGGCAAGCACAAAATATCGGACAAATGGGAAGATGTACCATATGAGATTCTATCCCAACCGAACAAGGGCATTCCTGTTTTCAAGGTGAGGCGAGAGGATGGCGAAGGACGATGTAGAGTTTTACACCGCAACCTATTATTACCAATAGGATCCAAGTTTACATCCTCTTTACCTCCAGTACCCAAACCTAGACAAAGAAGGAAGGCAGAGAAAAGAGAAGAAACTGTAAATATTAATACAAGTGATTCTCTTTATATTTCAGATACTGACAGTGAATTCTCATTTATAGGTAACCCTATATTGTCCGAGAATTTACTAACAAAGACCTCCTGTCAAGAAGGTGACGACCTTTCTTCGACCGGAGAAGCTTCAGCACCTGGTTCAGAAGAGGACGCTCTTCAGCAGCAGGAGCCTGCGAATCAGACTGAGGGTGAGGTTGAAGAAGAAGATGAAGTAGTAGAAGATGAAGTTGTTGAAGAAGCAGACGATAATCAGCCTTTTATAGATGAAGATGAACCAAATCAAGATAACCCAGTTCCTGCTCCGCGGAAGTCGGCAAGACAAAGAAAGGTTCCAGAATGGACCAAGGACTATATTATGATGACACAAGGTCAACCAGAACCAGACTGGCTACGTAGAGCCAACTTTGTAAAAGAGATGATGAAGGATGGATTATTACAGAGTGTGGACTCTAATTTGTGCCAGATGACTCTTTTAAATATTGTGTCATCATCTCAGTAATGTGTTTTTAATATTTGTACATATCTGTTATTTTATGCCGTAAACTTCACCGTTGAATGACGTGGACGTCATTCTGCAACCAGGGGGAGGTTGTAGTAGTGTGGAATATATTTATTTAATAAATGTTTTGAATTAAATGTAAATAAATTAAACTACCATAATAGATCAAATGTTGGATCCACCCCTTTATTTCCCTAGCCCTACCTGTAAACTTGTACACCTGTATATAGATAATTAGTTACCTTAGGGCAGGTCAGAGGTTTTGGTGTTTTATTGGTTTTCATTGGTAGTTTGTTTATAAAGTTGGATCTCATTGGTTTTATTCTTTTGGTCATTGGTTTTACCGCCAAAATATTCATTCTTTGTCTTGTTGAGAGATTACCAAGACTTCATTTTATGGACTCTCTCATGACCTTGACTTGGAGACTGACTTTTTTTCCACTTTTGGTAAGTACTAACTTTTCTTTATTGCTAATAGTTAATTAACTTGTGCAGTCTGTAAATATGCAATTATAATAAATCCCTTCTACACTTTATATTAATAGAATGAATGACCATGAGAGAAAGATATTTATTTTTATGATTGGAATTATTGATTTTGAAGATCAGTAATGTTATATATTGAAAGTGTAAATTGTTATGTTCAAATTACACTATATATTTTATGACCAAGATATTTGGTTACTTTGTTCAAAGTGAACAGATGATTTTTTTTATTTTAATGGAATATATATTTTAATGTATACTGTATTAAATTACAGAATCCATATACATGTTTATGACATCATACATACATGTGGTAATTAAAGCCTTTTCCCACAGAATGGTGAGGAACTATTTGTTTTAATTAGTAATATTTTTTATGCCTTTATATGGGAGAAAATATGTAAAGTCTATGTATCAGTTGTAAGAGTTATCTCCCTTAATTGAGAGTCAATGTACATATAAAGATACATCTTGTCTATAATATATCATTATCAATATGTTATCTATGAGAGCTAGATGTATGTATAAATGATGCATTAATAGGATTGATTTGATGTGATATAATATTGTTGTTTTATTATATTTCAGGGCTATGTTAATATATACTGCTCACTGTGTCAATAAAATAGACCTGAACCTGACAGAGGCGTGCTTGTTTATTTACACAAATCCCTGTTACAATTCCATTACACGGAATAAGAAAACTCTAATGAAGCGAACACGGGAATCACGTTAGGAGTCACAGAGGGCGCTCTCAGGAGACAGAGATACCCCGATCTCATCTGACAGCGTGGGAGATCTGGGAACTAGATTTACCCCGCTCTAAGTAAGGACCCCGCCCCTGTACGCCTTACTTTAGTACGGGGTCGTAGGTGGCATTCATCGGACAGGTAAATCCAGGTAACTTCAGAGACACTAGGGCCCCTGGCCTGCTTCTGATGAAATCTTACTGGAGGGGATTCTGTCATAGGCAGAGGTAAGTCCGGGGGTCGGGTAATTATTTCTTAGGTCTAGCGGGCAATAAGATGCACCAGATCACCGCACTAATTGATCTCATTTATTATTCAGCATCTTTCATCGCGTGAAATAATTGACTACAGCCGAGGTATAATTATTACTGCATGCTGGAAATATTACAGAGAACGCTATACAAACTTTTGACCATTACTCCGTTGCCAAGACAATATGCATTTCATGGGAATTAATTAAAAACGAGACGTATATAAACCTAAAGGTAAAAATGACATAAAACTTGTCTACATAAATAACATATTAAAATCTGACGTCGTCTACCTGTAATTATGGAGTGTGCGTTCCCGCCTTCTACGTTCAGGTAAGCTTTACTTAAGGTATGTCACTCGTCAGCTTTTGAGAAAAGTTTGATCAGAACCTCTAACTTCAAAAATATTTATTACAATTCAATCTTAATGACATATTTGAATTAAACAATTAAACAATGCAAATTATACAATTTTCAATTTAAAAACTTCTCACAAAATTGTGAGGAAACAAGATTTATGGGGGACTATATCTTGTGGTGGAAGGATATTTAGAAGAAAATTCTTCAAATCTACACATTTCTTGGATTTAATATCTTGGAACTTTAGCTCTATATATTTTTACTCAGAGAATTTTTTTGTGTTATCATGTGCAGGTTATATTTAATATAGGACTCAATTAATATTTTAAAAACAAATTTTACACATTCACTAAACAGACTTTACCAAAAAATGAAGATATATTTAAGAGGCAGTCCACCGAAAAACCAGGCAGTATTGTATTAATAGGCGGCACATCGAATGTGAGGAATATTTGATATTTTATTAAAAACAATATCAATGTAGCCCAAAAGGAATAATGTAATTGAAGATTTGTTTAATAATTGCTTATTTAGTAAAATATCCTTGTGTTTTGTGTTTTTGAATGCCCCTATATAAACCATTGAATGTAGGTCAGAATCAAAGAACTGTAATTTCTAAAACATTTTTAACAGGACTATAATTCACACTTAACTAAATCTAGAAATATTTCAACTTTTTGTTTAAAAAATAAAATCGGTGGGAAAAACACTTTTGATAGTAGGTTTCTGGCAAAATATAAGAACGTTTTTATGAAATTTTGCGATGCAAGAGTTATCTCCCGTGGCATCGGTAAATCTGCTCAACATCTTTTTATCGGAATCCTAGTGAAATATTTAGAATCGATACACTAAAGAAAATAATTAAACAAAAAACTAAATAATTTATTTTCAAAATATAATTCATTTTCGCCTCCAGACGTAATATTTAGATTAAAATTGGCTCTATTATTCAGGATGAATCCACGTTTCCATTGATGTATCAGGGACGTCATATACCTGACTAATATTGCGTCACAATGAAATAGTTACAAGTTTCCAGAGAAGTTTGTAAATTATTTGCGTAAAAGTGTAAAGAAAAAGATTTTTAAAAAATGATTTTTCTTTTTCTGTTTAATTACTCTTCAGGGTGCATTATTCTAAATGTTAAATAATATTTTAATATCAAAATGTATTTTATACACGGGCGGCGTCTCAGCTAGATGACGTTTTGATAAGTAATTTTATACATGTGTGAGAACTAATTTTTTTTAACTGATTTACTTAAGAAATAAATAACAAGTTTAAAAACTTCAATGGGAATTGAAGTGGGTCGGTCACGTGATCAAATCCTGTGAAGGCCGAAGGCCTTCTCAGAAGATTTGATCACGTACCGACCCACTTCAATTCCCATTGAAGTTTTTAAACTTGTTATTTATTAATTATATATACATTTGAGACGGACAATCGAATGTAATCGAATATAAATATTGCACTAACTGTACGTCGTAGATTTTGACAAATTACGCTAGGTGTAAATCGGCTTGAAAAGCGGTTACTCTTCAAATTCACCTGACAAAGGACTGTTTTGAAGGGAATATTCTGTGAAAGGCTACTTGTGATCAATTATTATAGTGAGCATGTGTCTGGGAATTTTTGTATTCATGAGAACCCATATTCGATGTTAAGAAACACAAGAAACAAGTCCGATGTTTGATACTAAAAAGTTGGAGGAATTGCGGTCGGAAAGGGATGGATGGAGACACTTATCCGGACCAGATAACTTGAAATCAAGTACAAAATTTGATCAAAAACATAAAATCTACGATTTCAGTAAGGCATATTTATTAATTTATGATGTTGACATGGAGACACTGGCGACAGCTTACATTGTTAAGACAACGTCACAACGATCTCGATGATGGAGGTGTGCCTACCGAACTTCCAAAGTGCAGTGTTTGTCAGCTGTTTATGGCGTGATTGCATTACATTGATATTTTCCAACAGATTTTCAAATATATTGTGAGTAAAGTTTAATGGGAAAAAAATTATAGCATTCAGAGGTCTGCGAGAAAAATAAGGGTAAACGTTGAGACTATGCAGCTCAGACATGAAACTTACAACACGTAGTCTTCTATTCTCTATGTAAAATCGATCAAGAACTGTATTAAATACTCGTTTACATTGTAAATAAAATGATTATTATTTTACTTGCGTATTTTGTACATTTTTATGCATGAAAAACATGCTATATTGCTTAGTGGAGTAAGTCTTTTTATGTAGATATTACTGCGCTGTGTGATTAGGTCACGTAATGACCTATGACCTTCGAAAAACTTCATACAGGTATGAAGTTATTTGCTCTCTGCATGTTTATATAATAGAGAGATACCACAAATGTATATATTAGGATATGCGTAAAAATAATTAATGAAGTGTTTATCATGAACATTTCTTATAAAATTGGGAATCAATGATGAATGTTTTAGATTTACGCAACACTTAATTCAACGAAGTGGAGATGTTTACTTCATGATATTTGTAAAAACTTAAATATATTTATCTATGCAGTCAAATCAAAATAAACAATCCCAAGTACGATTAAAAATGAAAAACCCCCCAGAAAAATAAGTTATAAAAATTTATTTATTAAGTTAAACTACTGCTGAACTCCCCACTATAATTTAGCACTAAAACGGAAGATGGTTTAGTGAAACATTTCGTTTTTTTTTTTTTTATTTTACTTATTCATTTTTTTAATTTGGCGATTGAAACAATCACACACTCACATTTAATATGGAGTTTAAACATGTGACTATGTTGGCCAATTCTAAAATGTTTTCACGTTCATGAAACCAATTTTTAAAAATAATGATGTCATGACCCCCCCCCCCCCCGCTTTTTGCTTGCGATTTATCGGCTCTTGAATAATGATACTATATATATGAAAGAACTTATTTTCTTATTTATATAAAATCAAATTTTGTAAAAGAGGAAAAGGCTTTACAAATGACAGGTAAGAAAAAACTTGGATAAAGTCGAGACTGTACACATAAAAATATTTCCTGTATTTAGGCAAGTTTAATTTCGCCACTGATAGAATTTACTCTTTAATTCCTGAGGAAATAAAAAAGAAATTTTACTTGGAAATAAGATAAATAATAAAGCTAGAAAGCTGTCATCTCTCATTTGTTGCATAATGCATGTACAAATACTTTTTTTAAATACCGAGTATCTATTAAGAATTCAATCAGATGTTTTACATGTAATCTTCATGTACGTAAAAGACATTAGTAATTTAAATAATATATAAATTTGAATCTATGGTTACAGTCATTTAAAAACGGTTAACTGACTGAAAAGAAATAAAAGACAAGCATATTTTTTCTGATAAATTAAAATGAAGAGCCAAATTTAGGAAATGTTTCTAAATTTACAGTAAAAACCGATCCCGATCCGATCGAAAATAATGCAAAATTAACAAATTTATCAAACTAAAGGCACCTGTCACCTATATAACATGTTAAAAAAATAAATCAAGTAAGTTTTTACTTATATTACAACAAAAGAGCCAAATTTAACATTACAATTATAGTATTTTTTTCTTTATATAATTCCGGTCGGGATCGGTTTCATTTGGGAAAATTATAAAAAAAAAAAAAAAAAAAAAGGTAAATTTGACTCCTTTTATTTCTTTCAATATACCTGTTCCCACTGATTTTATATAGTGATTCAAAAGTTTGTACTTTGTATTCATAATAACATAAGAAAAAAATCTGTCCTTGTAATGTATTGGGTTTTATAACGTAATGAAAATTGGATAATGAATTCAAAAAGTTACTTGCTTAACTCAAATTTGGACCATATAATTTTTTCGAAAGATGTATAAATTGGAGTCTTATTCATTAATAAAATAAAAGATAAGAGTCTATGCTATAAATAATATTCATCGACACATCCAGCTTTTGAGTATCTGTTACATATAAAACAAAATAAAAACGTAGTAATTTTTTTACCCTTATGTTGACCTTTTTGCACTTAAAATTAAGCATTTACCAAAAATAGGACTAGAGGAGCACTAAAAAATATTTTATGTTGTCATGTGCAAACACTTGCTTTAATAAGTCTACATGCAAAAAATAATTAAAATCCATGACACGATGTGCCACTCATTGCCTGGTTTTTCGGTGGACTGCCTCTTAAGAAATCAAGATAAAATGCACATTGTTTTTCGCCTGAAAATCGCACATTTTGTCCAATATCTCGAAATTTACATCACTTACCCCATCTTTTTCTTTCTTTATTTTAAATGACATGATACAATCAACGAATCAGCACTTAAGTCATAAAAAGCTTGATACAAGAAAATATTTTATTGCCTATCTAGATATTTAATACCCCAAATATGATATTTTTTCAGTGCAAAAAGGTCACACAATACTTTACGCGCATTATTTTGCAGGATTTTTTCAACAATAAATATTATTTAAACTATTTTACATGAAATAAGATAATATTTATTGCTATGATTACGTTAGTAAAATATGACTAAGGTAAAAGTGATTAACCTAAAAGTTACAATTTAAGTGCTAAAAGGTCAAGTTAATTGTACTGTTGCGCAGTAAGATGCACACTGACCCCCACTTTTCTTTGCGATTTTGAGTCATGCTATATGAGTAGTTATCTAAAATACACTTCTCCAAAAATCCTTGATATAACTCATATCAGGAGTGACATACCTTAAGATCGGGATTCTGCCGTATTAAGAAAACTTTACATTAATTACAGGTATGAATTAATCACGGGTTTTGTCTTATTTTATTTCACCTGTAAAGCCAATACCATTTCTTCATCCCCGTTTTTGTAATTAAGATTCTCTTTTTTTCTGCTACAGGATACATGTAAATCAGAGGTTTGTCACGTCAGACATGGTTACCATGACAACTCTAATGCTGTTTTGCTGCTTAGGTACATTTAAAACACAGGCGCGGATCATTTTTTTTTACTTTTACAGTAAATTTCCATTGACATTTAGAAATCTAAAATAATCATTGAGAAATGTGAAATTTTTCCCTCACAGTACTATGTATTAATAAACTGAATTTTAACACGTTAGATAAAAAACTTGTATTTTCTTTTTATGGTTTGTTCTTTAAAGACTATAATAACTTTCTATAAATTACTCTTATAAATTTTCATTGAAATTCAAAATATGAAAGTATGGTAAGATTTGCTTCGTATATGAGTCTAATAGGATAACAGACTATGTAAAATTTCACAGTGTTTTTATTTCTTTAATTTTTTTTTCACTTACGACACGAGATACACGTTTATATAATGAACGACAGCTGTGAATATTTAGTCGTTGATTATCTTAACTAAGTACGCTCTATGTCCTTGCAGTGCAGTATCAAATATTGCTCCATAAATCAAAATGTGTGTATAAACCTATAAACCTACTTGTAAGCAATTCATAGGAATGTTATTAATTATAACGTAGCATGGTGTTATTTATATATTTAAACACAACGATACCAAAGAAAAGGGGGGGGGGTTAAAAGATACACCAAGGGTCTCTGTTTGTACATACGCGCATCACAATGTCATATATTGTTATTTCGTATTTATTGTATGTCATGCCTTTCTTTTTTTTTTACAAGTACCTGTTGATTGCTTATAGAAACTTACTGCGGTAATTGGGGAAGAGTTGTCGCCCGTTCCCCACAGCATCAGTTCTCAACTGTCATTTAAGACATTCTCTGCGTCACCCTTGATCTTAAAATTAGAAAAAAAACCTAGCAGACATTGTTAAAAAGTGTCACCTGAGTATTTTTTTTTTAATTCTGTCGCTATGTGTTGCGTCACGGAATTAAACTTCGCAGTGTGACACCAGCTCAATTTCCAACTGTTTCCGATTGTATTCTTAACCTGCAAATGCATACAAATCCAATGTATAATGCACTGTTTATATGTACAAAGCATTTCATCTCAGTGTTAAGACCACCTTTGATAAACCGATTTTTTTAATTGTCCCGAATTCAATAGAATAGCAAACGTAAATAGCGACTTGAGCTGGATAAAATAGTGGTTTTACATGTATATAAAGCAAACATAAAGGAGATGGGTGAACAAGGCGCGCAGAATGCCTATAGCTTTAGATATATAAAAATCATAATGAATTTGTGAATGTAGTATTTAGAGTAAAGTTCTCAATATTGAAATTTACGAAATTATGATAAAACTTTTCTGAGGAAAATTTTATAGGCAAAAAATAATCTGTTATTGAAAAAATGATGTGATATGCGTGAGGCTCGAAACTTAGCAATAAAAATCCTGAGTATAATTTTTCCTTTGAGTCTAACGCGCTAACCACTACGCTACACAGCTCTTGATAAATTGTGACATTGTGACATGACTGGGTTTAACTGGGCAACATGCAATCTGTTGGACCTATGACAAGGCCTAAACTGTTTGCCCGAGGCCGTTAGGCCGATGGCAAACCGAGAATCGTTTACTTTGTATTATGATGATTTTTGCTCCCTTCCACGTTTGCGACAATAATGATATCGGGTCAATGCTGAAACTATCAGGCATCTACTACTTGGTTAACCCATATGATGTTGACGTTAAAAATCGTCAAAGCGGTCCAATATCTAATCGACCGGTCCAACATCTCATCAAGCGGTGCTTAATAAAAAATTTGGGACCACACGGCGTAACACCCTAGTAATTAACATGTTCATTTACATGAAAAATCTATTTACCTTTTCAAAATGAGCACAAGAACTGAGTTTTCCTGTTCTTTCAAAATGAGATCATGCACCCAGGTCAGCCTGCGGTCCATATGATTCTGGCAAAGACTCTGTAAAACGCATATTTGTACTGTGTACAAACACATGAACAATATGTCTATAATACGTATCATATAAACTTTGTAATCTTTCTCAAGATTCATTATTTTTAATGTTTTACATTCAGCCAATTTTTACAACAGTATACTGTGTATGTCATGCATTAGAAAGACCAGGTGCATTATTACAACATTAAAGAAACCAACTACAATGGAACAATGAGACGGTATTCCAAAATGTTCATCCTTATAATACCCTGTAATTTTCTTTAATTTGTATATACATGTATTTAGATGACCTACATCAATTTCTCTCATCAGAATAAGGACAAAAAGGCTAAAGTGCCGAGTTTTTGGATAAGTCCTTAAACACCGAGGTCCCGTAGGTAGGCGTTGGCACGAAAAAGAACCCTCACTGCTCAATGGCCCTGAGTGCCGGGTATAGGGCTAAATTTGAAGCCCTTCACCTACATACGTTGAAGTCTCTATATGAATGAAAAATCCTCGAATGGGACGCTAAACAACATACAATCAATCAATCTTATGCGGCAATATACTTTTACCGGCATACGGAGTTTATATCTCTCAAATGATTCGATACGCTAGAGCAAGCTCTACGTATGAACAATTTCTAAAACGAGGTAAGTTATTGACAAACAGGTTGATGAAACAAGAATATCAACAGTCTCGTTTAAAGTCATCATTTCGTAAATTCTGTGGTCGATACAATGACTTAGTCAGCAAATACAATCTATCATTAAGTCAAACGCTGACTGACTTTTTTCATACATATTGTTAGACCATTATTTACACATCGAATTGTCGACGGATTTTCCCGTTATTTCCCGATCATGACAAAGAGCACATGGCTGGTGTGACCGGTCGGCAAGGGAAGCTCACTCCCCCATGACACCTGATCCCACCTCTGATGTTTTGGAGGTCCATGTTTGCTCTGCTCCATAATTTGTATTGTTTAATGGACTTTTGAGCTTGAATGCTGTTCGTTATCTCCATATATTTTATAAACGACAATATGCGCAGTGGGGTAGGTACACATATTGTCGCCGGCGGCATTATTTGAACAGGACGACAAAATGTAGCGTCACAATCACGCTGAATGATATAGAACACGAGACCAGTCAGTGTGATTTACACACCAATTACATTCACAAATCTACACAAAAAACAATAAAAATATTTAAGTAACAATATATCTGGAGCGATAATATGTACAGTGACGGTAAGTCCCAGAGCAGTCCCACAGCGGTCCCAGCGCTCCAAGAAAGAAGTTCGAGCTGTCCCAGAAAGCAGTCCCAGTGGGCTGGGTAAATTAATTTAATGGGCGGGGCATACTCAGAAATAAGATTATTAATAAACAATGTACTATATAAAGGCAGTTGAAATTAATGATGCATTTCTTTCCTGAGTAAAAAACGTGCTTGAAATACATGTACATATATCAACAAAGATTTAGAATTCTTACGCGTCATAACTGAACTGTTAACAAAATCCCAGTACGCGTATATAAACAAAAAATAGTTACTGAAGGAAGAAGACGTTCACAAAATATGAACTGTAATATTTACAGATAATCAATGTTGCTCAAAATGTTTCCCAAATTCAATCAAAAACATTTGGAAAAATTATTACTGATGGGTTCACTGTTTAGAACCAATAAGAAACATTGGAAACAAACTCGGCTAGCTAAACATGGCAGAAGGCCTGTAGATACCGAAAGAATCATAAGCACGAAGAAGGTTTTTCATTGCATAACTATTCTTCTCATGTAATGGTATAGCCTTACCAATCCCGGTGACGAGGGGCAAAGGTGTTACAGGTCAGTATTATTTAGTATGTTATGCTTTAAAAAAAAGTTAAAGAAATATTATCATGAGCGACGCCCTGTGTCAGGATTTAAACATGTTTGTCTACTTCATGATAACATTTCAACGCATACATCTGAGCTTGTGAAGCAATTTTGAAGTCGGAGAAGTTATCCGTCTTGCAACACACACAACACTCTCCAGACCTAGCACCATGCGACTTTTTCCTGTTTCCAAAACTTAAAAAGTTCTTATCTGGATTTCGTTACAAGTCCCGACAAGCCCTTGGCTCAGCCATCAGTCAGTGCCTAAGAGGTCTACCTAAATCAGCCTACCGTAACACATTCAGAGATT
Organism: Saccostrea echinata; assembly: GCF_033153115.1. Lineage (NCBI taxonomy): Eukaryota > Metazoa > Mollusca > Bivalvia > Ostreida > Ostreidae > Saccostrea > Saccostrea echinata. Next base: position 1,023,957 of record NW_026889785.1, read on the forward strand.
GAAATTATGTATTGTAAACCACGGAGAATATTTTGAAGGGATGTAATGTTCGTTTCACTATTTGAGTCGAGTGCTTTTGAGATATCGTGGTGTATTGGTGTTGCATGGCATTGTTTAGAATAGGGCAGAATACAAACTGCGATTGGAAAGGTTATGATTTAGACATTGGAATGTTTGTTGCTTAAGGAATTTCATAGGGGTTTTCCACTTGGAGTTGTATGTCAATGCCAGACTGACAACAAGCAAAAAACAACAAAACCAAGCACAGGAAATAAAAATCTACAGTATAAATCAATTCCCAAAGGGCGCCTGCTTCCAGTATCATACAGGTAAATACTGTCAGACAGGACTGTCCTGTCGTTTCCAACAAAGATGCTAAAACTGTGCTTTGGCTCTCCTATTTATTTATTTATTTTCAGTACCAACAAAGCACCCGTTTCGGGTCATGCAAAAAATATCAAAACCAAACAGGTAACACAAAAAAACAAAACAAACAAGGACCCAACACCAATCAAGTTAAGTAGACATTCTCACTAGTGATTTGGTTAAATGTGAAACTAAAAACCTAAATGATGGTTTTGCAAATGGAATGTATTTAGGATTTGAAAGATACTGCCTGGAATAGCGTCTAAGAATTGGAATTCTTCTCTTGCAAAACCTGAAATTATTGATTATAAAAAATACAAAAAATAATTTGGCTGATAGAAACCAGAGATATTTGGAAGTGAGCCAACTCCTAATTTACAATATTCCCCATTTGGTTTAATTTAAAAGAAAGATCAAGATGAATATAGAACGATTCATCATTTATCATACCCAGAAAACCAAACACTAGTAGACCCCCAAAAGACCAAATTTTGAAAAGTGTTGAAAGCAAATCAGTTCGCTTTGGAACAAACTAAGTTAACATTAAAAGAACTGCAGTCAACGATTGGTTTATTGAATTTTGCTTTTAATGTAGTGTTGCCAGGTAAGGCCTTTTTAAGAAGATTAATAGATTTGACCATTGGAATCAAAACGTACTATTACAGAATTAGTATGACAAAAGAAATTAAGCAGGATTTAAATGTTTGTTGGATTTTCTATGCCATTTCAACTATTCTCCCATGTTTCTCCCCGAAAGATGGATAAGTTGAAGTGAATTAAAGTTATATACAGATGCCTCAGGTGTCATTGGATATGCTGCAGTATTTTACACCAGTGGTTTAAAGGAGAATGGAAAAGTAGTTGGCAGTACCAAACATAGCTGTCTAAGAATCCCGTAGTTCTGGAAGTACAAGTCTTGACTAAATATATGACTAATAAGTGTATTTTGATCAACAGTGACAATCAAATACTGGTTATTGTCAATAATCAGCAAACTTCTAAAGATAAACACATTAAGTTTTTTTTTGGCAAAAACTAGCATTGACATGCTTACAATTCAATATTTTCTTCAGAGCAAAGCATTTGACTTTAAGGAAGGTCCATACTTTTACGGATTCGGCTTTAATTTTATACACCGATAATAATATTCTGGTTATCAATTGTCTATCGAAATAATTTATTTAAACAATACTGCAAGTACGTAATTGTTTATTATAGTGTCATTTTGCATACACGATATATAATGTATATTATTTATGGAAGTATTTTTATACACACAGAGACATAAAATTCTTAATTGCCTGTATGGACCAACATTTTTAGGTTTTTTCATACAAATCGCCTTGAGGTCTATTTTCATTGATTTTACGGTCGTACCGTCTTATCATATTTTACTTTTTTCTAAATTTTGCGAAGAATGATTGTAAAATTTGATATCCCCAAAATGGGGGTATACATGTTCAAAAGTCTGTTTTGTAAAATTTATATGGTCAATCATGATAAAATGTTTTTGTTAACCTTATAGATATAATTCTTAATAATTTTAAAGAGAAAAATTGCATGTAAACAGTTTAGATTTTGAGAATTATTCAAAATCAATTAAGAAATTTTGTAATTTTTATATGAAGGACGTGGGCAGATTCAACATCAATTTGTTAATGTTTTCCAGTGAAAATCTTCAAAAAATTCTCCAAGCAAATGAATATGTTTGATTTTCATCAGTTTTAATCTACATATGATGTGTTTGGTACATAACTTAATAAAATATGAGATCATACATCTTGGCATTTTAATTTTGAGAGGTATTTACTCTGAGACAGGCAAAGGTACGTGCTTTATTGGATTTTTAGTTAGTTTATAAGTAATTTAAGGTATCCAGATGAAAAAAAAAATATTAGTTTGACAGAAATATTTGAAAGCCCGGACCTTCCTTAAAAGAAAATTTACTAGTATGTTATTGTCTTTGTCGCTCTTAGATAAACCAGTTCTTACAGCTGGTTCCATGAGCCAACAGAAAGTCAGTTGACGTGGCTCCATTTCCGCAATTGTTGAATTAACAAGTGAAATGCAGAGATTACGGCATTCCAACCTCAGAAATTCCTCAACAGCTCCATATTCTCAAGCATGGACAGTTTTTCAAAAGTTTGCAAAGAAAGTTAGTTAAACAACATTAAATTCATTTAGTGTGTCGCATACTTCTCTTTCGAGGGACTGCAATGTATCAACTATTTCATCTTACCTCTCGACTATTTGTTACATTTATAAGCATAACAACTTTGATGACCCAAGGTAAACTTCTTTAGCACAAAATTATTGTTATTAAACCGCAAACTTATACATTCACAAGATGTAAGGATACCAATTACCAAACATATTTTACAGCAAATTTGCGACGTTTTACCATTTACAGTTTCCAGTGCACTTTAATCAGTCATGTTTAGAGCAAAGTTTTTGTGGGATCTTGAGGGTTGGAGAATAAACATCTCACCAAAAAGTGATCAGTAAGAATTTTCTCCATATGAATCAAATCTGTATAGAACAAGACACGATTATTATTAAATTTATTACATACAAACACCACATGTGTGAGAAACGTGACATGGTAAACTGCTTGCATCAACCCCTTTTAAGAAACATGAATAACCCAGTATATACCCAGTATTATGTGCCTTTGAAAATCATTAGAAAGATAAAACTGTTTTAATTAGAAAATGTTGTTTTTAACATTTAATGCTGTTTCTTTTTTTTAGTAACTTCTTGAATTAGAAGTAGAAAAATAATATGCATAAATTAAATTTGTAAATTGATAATACTCTTGTCCGAGTAAAGGTCTTTCAACTTTACAATACATGCTTTCTTGCCCTATAAATTTAATAAAGTGAAAACTGCTTCATTTCTTTTCTATGATGACAGCTATTATATCAACATAACCTATAGCCAAGAGCAAAACAATAAAAAAAGAACAAGAAAAATTTCTCTCCATATTTAAATCGAAGACGTTTTCATAGGATATAAATGTAGGATTTGCATACAATAGGTATAGTAACACGACAGTTTTGTGCATTTGATAAGAACTAATTCATACAAAATTAGAAATTAGTCCAAAACTCCGTGTGTAGAAACGGACTAGGGTAAAGTGCCTTACCCTAATCCAAGATGGCGACAGACAAGTACGCTTCAAATTTTCTTGGGGAAATATTGATGATTTCTTTTGTAAAGTTTACTTTACTAAGCACCGATATGTGTTTCTATGATCAATTTTATATACTCAGAAGGAGCATATATTCAGGGATGGGGTAATGGTAATGTGTATGGTAATTGACAGTAATTAATTACAAATTTCGATGTTATTGAAGGTCATGTGTAATTGGCCTAATTTACAATTACATGTAACTGTAATTTGATTTATTAATTCCGCTAAAAGGCATGCACATTACAATTACTTTCAATTACACTCAATTATACTGATGTTTAATGAATGAAAAATAGCTCACCCTCCCCATATACACACTATTCAAGAAAACTTAACTAACCTTTAGGAGAAAATATTTTGATGGTTATTTTTTTAAAGAAATTTATATATTTATTTTATATATATTTTCCCCGTTTTAGTGACTTGCTGTTTCTTCATGCATTTTCTGCAAACTTTTGAAGCAAAATAATCTCTCTATGTTTAATTTACAAATGAAATTAATAATTTTGATCAAATTGTTTATGAATTGACAGTTAAAATACCTAGTCCAATGGTTTCTAATCCTTATTTTCCCAAGAAATGATTAACAGGTGCTAATTAGTACCCTAAGGTAATGTACATATTGACACTGAACTTCAATAGATATTTTACACACACATATTTACTTTACATTTCTGGTACTTTGACAAACAATATACCAACATTTTTAAATGGCTTAGAATGCAGAAAAAAAGGAAACATCAAGGTAAAAAGAATACATTGTTTTACATAAATATATATCAGAAAGCTTAAAAATGACATCAAATTTTGCAACACATAATTATGAATTAAGGTAAAACATGGGTAAACTTGATACTAGTCAGTATCTATTCCTGTCACATGCCCGAGTGGAATTTTTTTTTTCAGAGTGCCAGGAAAAACGTTCAAACCTTATAGATGTAGGTTAGGGGACACAATATTTGATTATTTCGTGAACAATCAGAAAATGTAAAGGTAAAAAAGATGCATCTAAATCTCGTTTGAATATAAAGGAGCGTTCATGAATATTTTAGTGCTTTCGATTCTTATGCCCTGTTCAAACGGAGAGTTTAATTCGCAGTAAATTAAAGCGAAGTAAAATAATGCAAATTAGACTGATGCGTATTAAATTGCGTTCACACGACAGCTAATGCGAAGTAAACTAATGCGAATTAAAATTTTATTTCTATAATAAGGCTATCCAGTAATGCTATTATAACGTCATTTGCAAATCACGTCACATTGTGTAGAGCAGATCCACTTGACGTTATGTCATAGTGTTTGTCCACATTTCAGTGATTGACATACTTTTCCGTTGCTTTTTACTAAAATAATAGGTTAAGTACCTATATCTGACCACCGGCATGTGGCATGTTATTTAATTTTACCAATTCGAATTAAAAAAAATTCGAGCTCATGGCAAAGAAACACTTGAAAAAATGCCACATTTAGGATAAAATTTTCACGTATTGTCATGATTGGATACCTATCTGTGGTAGCGATTTGGGCGTATTTTGAGGTTTCATGATATTGAAAAAGTTGAGATTGTATATACCATGCTGTTTGGCGTGTAAATTTTGTGCAAATTTAATGTAGTCGGAAAATGCCTGTTACGAGGTTGTAATTTTGTTTGAAATTTTCCTTCTTCTAAAAAAAAAAAAAAAAAAAAAAAAATATCTTGTATAAACTAGGCTCCGCCTCAATTCTTTAACCGTAACATTGCCAGGTACGTTAACTTTGTAAAGCCACGTGCGTCTTACAATTTATTTTTTAATTGTTGAAACCTTTGATTATTCATTAATTTACAGTTTGTGGTGAAATTTTAGCATCAAATATGACAAAAAACAAATACCAAACCATTAATCAATAAAGCCAGAGATCACAAGAATAAATACAGGAACATTATTTCTGTATATTATAAATATATCAATGAGACATTAGTACCATCTTAAGTATTATTTCAATACCAAAAGTATTGTTACGAAGGATGATCAAAAAATTCGAAAACTAATTGAATTTCTTCCACAAAAGAAATCAAATTAGGTTTTCATGTTTATTATTTTTATTGTAGTCCCCTCCGGTTTTAAGGGACATCTGTCACCGTTCTGCCCATGCGCAAAACACGTGGTTCAGGCAGTTACGTGACGTGCTCCGTAGCGTTCTATTCACAGCAGCTGAAAGATTTTTCCGAGACCTTTATTTCTTACCATGCATGTATTTTTTATCATATAAATAGGCCGAGACCCGATGATAGGATGGGTGGATAAGAAAATCTTTTTTCTAGAATGAGCATGGTGATTATCCCAACCCGATTCCATTTTCTTCCGTGCGTCGTTTATTTGATGTGGATCACGTATGGGCACCTTCTCTTTATCATATCTTTATTTTTAAAGTCTATAGAAAATGACATTTTAGGGATTTAATAACTATTATGTGCCAACTTTCATTCTGACCTGAATTTGTGGATTTGTAAATATAGAGATAGTTCGCGAACATTTGATCACTTCTCGTAAAGATGTAGTTCCTTCTTCAAACCCAATTTCCTTTTGAATTTAAATCAACAAATTTATGCAGTTGTCTTCATAAAATATATCATTGTACAACTTGATTTTTTCTTTAAGAAAGGTAAGTCTATTTCAAAATATTGTTGTTTAGAATCAATGTGAAGGCTACATAATGGAGGCTGGACCAAATTAATATGAAAAAAATTGACTGTGACATTAAGCAAAAGTAAAAAAAAAATATCATAAAAAGGAAAGTCTTTAAAAAAAAAAACAAAAACAAAAACAAAAAACAATTGTTAATGGATACACAGTACCCAGAATGAAAACTGCACAATTATTATATGTTTTAAAAATTGTCAAATTGAACGAAGCTTTAAAATGAAATGTTTTCGTGCAGCAGTTTTCTATTTCATTGTTTTTTGTTTTGAACATATTTTATTTACAATCAAAAGGATAAATGACATTTCATTCATTTTAGTATATTTCAGGGCTTTTTGAAGTCTTAAAAACGGTCCTGTAAAAAGTTGACTTTATCGATGATTCAATATGTAAATACTGAAGTAACAATTAGAAGTAAAGGCGACTTCTTGCAAGCATGGGGTTTTAAATAGGTACAACATTTATGTTTATTTGAGTGAAATTGAAATTTAGTCAAACTCAAAAAGATTTTTTGTCTGTAAAGCTCTTCAGATGACGCTAAAGGTCTTTTCATTCATAAGGAGTACGGCAAAAATTGGTAATTTTGAACATCAAAGAAAATTTGCGATTTCTTAATATTTTACGAATTTCCTGTTGAAATCATTTACAGTCTAAATAGGTATAAAAATAGTTATTGATTAATGCATTCAACTTTGTTTGTAAGAGTGTCTTTATAGCCGAATAAAAACAGGCTTAGATGTTGTTATATGTTGAAAACATAAAAAGTTTGGAAATTACAATTTTTTTTTTATTATTATCCATTGTATAACATACAAAATCAAATTAAATTAGCAGCAAAATTACAATGGATATTTAGCACTCACACACCCATTCATACATCCATTTGCCTTTTAAATTAATATGGAGGTTGCTTCATAGTAATCAGCTTATCAACAATTGTTTCTATCATAAACTAAATATCAAAAACTTGTCACATTATCTTACATTTGTTCAAAAATATTTTTCCACAAAATCCATTGTTCTTCAAAATAAAACAGTTTTGAGTTACTAATAGACATACATCTTTCAATATTGTGTTTCTTTTTCAAATAATTCAGTAAACCAGTAAATGAAGGTATTTTTGGTTGTAGTAAACATGAAAAAATATATTGTTTTGTATATAGTATCACAAAGTTTTCAATTCTGTTGTCCTTAGTAAGTGGTAATTCACCTAGGATGATATTTTTGACATTGAATCCAACTCTTTTTGAAATTGTTCTGTATATATGTAAACTCAAGTTCCCCCATAAAGATACAATATGATCACAACTGACAAATACATGCAGTAAAGTTTCAGTTTCCTGAGCACAGAACTTACAAATGTCAGTGGATTTTATATTGATTTTCTTAAGACCAGAATCTACAGGGAGGATCCTATGTAGAATTCTATATTGTAGCCACTGTACAGAAGAATCGGAGGTAGTCTTAAAACAAACCTTAAAAACATCTTTAATACATATATCTGCCACTCCATAGGGAGATAAGTCTTGATTCCACTTTGGAATTGCTGTAGGAATTATATCATTTTTGTTTATATAATTGTAAATTTTCTTTGTACATTTTTCATAGTGAAAATATTTTCAAAATAAAAAGGTAAATTAGGTTATTCTATCTATTGACATATTCTTTAAAAATTTAGAAATGGCAGAAACTGTGCTATTATACTGCATTAAGCTTATATTGGAAATACTGAATTTTTCTTGGAAGGCAGATTTTGATAAAAATTTACAATCTTCTGACAAAAAATCTCCAATATTTTTAACTCCACTTATTTACCAATTTTCTATAAAAATACTCTTATTATCTACCTTAATATTTGAATTATACCATATAGGAATATTACAAGCCTTGTATTCAATATGAACATCCTGATCTACATTCTTCAGAACATGTAGCCATGAAGTAAAAACATCAAACCAGAAAATATTGTTTTGAGGTATTAGACTATTTAAAATAAAAGCATCACCAAAATCCATAAATTTGTTTACAGCATCATTACCATTAATTCCAAAAAATATGTCTAGCCATGGCTTATTACTTTCTGTTACCAATCTTTTGACCCATGTACATTTCAATGATTTTATGAAGTAATCAACATTTAACATCTTTAATCCTCCAGATAAATAATCTTGAGTGACTATATCTCTTTTAACTCTATCAATTTTTGATTTCCATATGAATTCAAAAAGGTCTTTACACAATGAAGATATTTTATCATAGCTAGGGGTAGGAAGGGAAATAAATAAATGAGTAAGTTTTGGTAAAATGAGCGTTTTTACAACGGTGACGCGACCAATAGGTGTAAGTATTCGTCTTTTCCATTGTTGTATCATTGATTTAATTTTTGGTAAAATAAGTTTATAATTTATGTCAATAATATTTTCTAGCTCTACAGAAAAAGTTATACCAAGCAAATTAAAAGTTGTGGATCCCCAATCTAGTTTCCATCTTGAATGATGATAAACTTGACTTGAAAATTTTTTCGAGCCAATCCAAATAATTTTTGTCTTTGAACTGTTTATCTTTAAACCGGATATTTGTGAAAATAAATCCAATGTATCAAGAGCAGCAAACAAAGATTTTGGTGAACCATCAAGGGCAAGCCAGGTATCATCTGCATATTGAGAAATTTTGTGTTCTTTTTCATTTACTATTATACCTTTTATATCTCTGTTTTGTTTTATGAGAATAGCCAAAATTTCAGCACAAAGGAGAAACAAATAGGGAGCAACAGGATCTCCTTGTCTACAACCTCTTTGAATAGAAAATTGTTCTGATAAAAATCCACATTGTAAAACTGAAACTTTAAAATTTGTATTTAGGATCTTAATCCTATACAGAAAGGGCCATGAAATTGAGTCAAATGCTTTCTCAAAATCAATTAGCATCAACAGACCAGGGATATTATTTAACTCTGTGTAAGACATTAAGTCATAAATAAATCTGGTATTATCCCCTATATATCTACCTTTAATGAAACCTGTTTGTGTATCAGAAATAAGAAATTCTAGCGTAGACTTTATTCTACAACTTAAACATCCAGATATAAGTTTATACAAGACATTTAATAAAGTAATTGGACGCCAATTCTTTAAAAACTGTCTTGGTTTATCACCTTTGGGTATACAGGAGATAATCCCAAGTCTTTGAGAAATTGGAAGTTCTTTCTTTGAAAAAATACAATTAATTGCATTTAAAATATAACATTTCAAATCTATCCAAAAGAATTTGAAAAACTCAGCAGTAAAACCATCACTTCCTGGTGACTTATTATTTTTCATATTCTTAAGTACATCTAAAACTTCACTTTCTTCTATATCATTCTCAAGACTATTAGAAGTCATCTCGTCAAGTTTTTTAACTTCAGCTGGATCAATAATATCAGTTAAATCCATATCAATACATTCTGACTCTTTATTTGAATACAGATCTTCATAGAAAGATTTAACTTGGTTTAAAATTTCAAATTGATCATAAACAGTATGTTGTTCATCTATCTCAACCCTTTTAATAATTTTGTTAATATAGTTTCTTGATTCTAAATTGCAAAAATATTTTGTTGGTTTTTCACCCTCTTCTACCCACCGAGCACGTGATCTGATTAAATGGCCTTGCATTTTAACTTTTCTTAAATTTTCAAGGGTAGCTTTTTTATCTTCCAAAATATCTGTATTATTATTATTATCATTATTTGTTTCCAATCTTTCTATTTCTCCTAATAGGGATTTTTCTAACCTCTCTCTCTCATTTTTCTTAAATGAAGAATAAGAAATAGTTATTCCCCGTATTTCCATAAGAAGAATTTCAAGGAATAAACGGTCATCCATACTTTCAACAAGAATAGCATTTCTTTCAATGTCATTTATGTTTTGTAAATATTGACCCCTAACCCTTTCTATAGTTTGCTTCACTTTTTCAACATATACCTTGTCATTCAGTAAACTATTATTAAACTTCCATAGACCACGAACTTTAATGAAGGGATTGAATTTTAATTCTAAAAAAACAATAGAATGATCAGACCTGTACCCTGGTTTAACAGTGAATTCTTCAACAATATTAGATAGACCTTCAGATATTAAAATATAATCTAAACGGCCTTGTTTGACAGGGTTTTTTTTCCTCCATGTGAACACTTTCTTTTCTGGATTTAAAATCCTGTAATAATCAATCATTTGTAAATCTTCCATAACTTCTATCAATTTTTCGCGAGCCATTGGATTATTAACATTTGCATAATTATATGTATCTATTTCTGGATTAAGAGCAAGATTTAAATCACCGCATAATACAAAAGGAAATTACAATTTTTACTAGCTTATTAAATACTTCCGTGTAAAACCCAACACTGTTAAGTGACAACAGGAAACTGATGAGCAGGTTGACTGTGAGAGTTCAAAAACTGATTGCATCAAAAAAAAATTTACACGAGTAGGAACATGATGTATTTATTCATTAATTTCAAGAAAAGGCTCGTAATTAGAAGCAAATCTTATGTCATAAATGACTTCAATAGCCTCGACTTGACGCAGTACCAGTGATCCAGAGGAGTGGATCCATTAATTTAATAAATACAGAAATGCTAAAATAAATATAAAAGCATCGTCAATGTTTAAATCTAATCAAGAAATTTGAAAGGAAATAATTCATTTAAAACAATTGTGTAGATTATCAATTTATCTAGGTTCTATGGAGCTGCACAACGACAGAGAATGTAAAGAATATCGCTAACACGATAAATGTATTCCTAATTAACCTCAAAAGTGCAAGGGCATAGAGTAGACTGTTTGAGCTGAAACACGGAATATCGATTGCTTATATCATGTACATTTTAAGAAGTGCTGGTAGCTGATTCTGGTCGGCGTAACATTATTTTTATTCATGATAGAATATAAGCGAAGTGGTAATTTTTAGCTATTGTACGCATTTTCAACAAAATTACGAGCATTTCCGAAACAGTTCAAACTAGGAAAACTACAGCAAAATCTGCAAATTCCTTAAAACTGTGTTTAATGCATTTATTTGGGTCTAGAATGAATAGTAAGTAATGATTTTGTTATTAATCATCTATTATCAGAAAGCTAGGGATAGGTTTCTCAAGATGATATGCTGTGTATAAATTGTATGTAAATTGTGCATATCTCATGAAATAATTACAGAAAAAAAACCAAGGGATTTCGAAGAATAAATACCTCATTACAATACAGAACGAACATGGAAATTAAAAGTTCTTAAATATATGTTTAATATTTTGTGAAAAATAAAATATTTTGCTCATAAAAATGTACAATTGTTTTTTTTTTTTTATTCTAATAACCATGATTGCCTATAAAATAATTGATGTACCTGTACCATGATTGCTGCAAAAACAATTTGATAAATACTGAAAATTCTATTAATCCGAACAGGTTATTGCTGACTTAAAATTTACTGACCCAACTAAGTCTTTATCAAGCTAGTTCTTTGGGAACACAGTTTACTGTGCTTTGCACTTGTATATTATTCATTAGATACAGGTTTGTTTAATTAATTTTTTTTTTTTTTGAGGGGGGATGTTTAGGTTTTTTATTTTTTATTAATTTTTTTGTACCGAGGAATATAGTGTATAAAACTAGATGAATACTACTCTACTTTTTCATATAATGACCAAAAAGGAACCCATTGGATTGAAAGGTCAGGATCACAAGGTAAGGCCCAAACTGTTTTATACCAGATACCATGGGTACTGAGACAATACAAGAATATATGCTTAAAGTAAATCATCTTTGATTTGATTTAAAATGTTTTTTTTTTCATTTCATGCCTGGTACAGTTTGAATTATACCGTGGAGGGAACATAAGACTGTTCCAATTTAATTCTATGTTTAATGTTATCCAGACGCGTAGGTTTCGAAAAATTGACTCTTTGAAATCACACACACACACACACACACACACACACACACACACACAAATTGATATTTTTTTAAAGTTTGTATTCTGGCTTGGTTTTACTATTAGCAACTAAAACTGCGTTTCATATGAGAAAGACAACATTTGGCCCCGGGGCCATAAAACTTAGACGAGCTCACTTTTGTCTCAATCTCACTTTTCCACTATATATTCCTTTTGTAAAAGTGAGACTTAGATCAAAAGTGAGCTCGTCTCAATTTAATGGCCCCGGAGCTTGGGCCCTGTATGAAAACACTAAATGGTCATGCAGGTCTGTTATATGCATGTTTAAAGGTATACATCTATCTGTTGTGACACGATAAATCAGACAGGGTTCATTATTTCTATTTGAAATATTTTTCAATTATACTTAATTGATTCAGGTATGATATTCACAAGCTGAATAGAGTGTCATAATGAATACTAACTATCTTGAACTTCAATTTTGATCGCGGTGATTGCATGTTTAAAGTATAAATTTAACACCTTATACATGTACATGCCTTCTTAATTATTTGGTGATGATTGTTTGAATTATTATTTAAGTAGGATAAAATCATCACAGCTGTCACAAAACAAAGACTAGTGTTTAGAGAATGGGTTCAAACTTTGCACCAAAAAAAATCGGGCAGTGACTTTCATCTCCAGTGGATCTACGTTAAGCACTTTAAGATTACAGTTTAATGTTTCAGTATAAGAAACTGCTAAACAAATCGACGTAGGAATTTGACATCCTCATGTAGTTAACATGGCAACTTGTCTATGGTATTTTTTTGTGAATGTATTTTTGACGTAAATGATAATATATGGTTTAAAAGATGTGGAAATAAAAAATTGTTTGGAAATTTCAATCTTTTTATATACATAAATATACATATTATATTACATATAGGAGACTGTAAATAAAAAAAAATCCTTTTCTGTATGCAAGTAATAAAATAATTTCCAGATAATAATCATTTACATCAAAATGTTGTATTCTTTTATTTGCCCTCGGCTTTTATGTTTTTGAATATAGCATGGACTTTTGATTAGATTGTTAGGTCTCTATATTTTTGGATAGCGGAAAATCCTTTAAAATTTATATTTTCATGGTTTTGCACATTTGAATATTTCCCCTTTTCAGTTTAAAATTAGAACATCTTGCTGCTCGTGGAAATATTTTGCTTAATTATAAAAAGTAACTTGTGTTATATTTGGAGTTGGAGATAAAAAGATTTTTTTTTAAATGTCAAATTCGAAATGATATTTTCATGTCTTTGCATGTTTGGATTATCTTCCCTTTTCAGTTTAAAATTAGAACATGTTACTGGACATGGAAATATTTTGATAAACTGTGAAAAGTAAGTAATAGTGCTGTATTAGAATGATAAAGAAACATAACTGTGATGTCATGTTTGATTTTATTTTTATTTTAGCTTAAATATTGGCATTTTGCCTATTTTTAAAGGAGTTATAATGTTTTACTAGCTTTGTGACTGTTATTGTTGTGTACATAACACAGACTTGTCGAGTTGGTATTTTTCATTAAGCTCTCCAGCACTTCATGACAAATATACCTACGTGAAACGATTGATTGTATGTATTTTATGTCCCATTCAAGAATTTTTTACTCATATAGAGACTTCAGCGTATGCCGGTGAAGGGCTTTAAAGAATGGGTGGACATAACACCCTATTTTGGATCTTTTTGCGACTACTACTCTACCAAGCTCTAAATGAAGTGAATCCAAAATATATTACAAGCAATAGGAAGAGTTACTTATACATGGTTATATTAGGTAGAACATTTGTACAAAAGCAATGCCCTGTTGCCATGAATCAGAATTGAAGCAACGATACATTAGTGTCGTCTTCCGGAATTTGGCATGTACCCGGAGTGGTTTTTAGGTCACGTAATCAATATTAATAGGAGGCGGGGCTATCGATCGGCATCATTGTTGACATCTCTCTCTCCCTCTCTCTCTCTAGAAATTCGAATATGTCTATGGCATATTACAGCGATGTCAATTTGAAATTTAAAAAAAAAATGTGTGGACACGCAAAATTAAAACACCATATAATGCTAAATTCTGAAAACGGGAACCAAACACGCTCCAAGACGTGATTTAGATCGGTCAGGTTGAAGAATACAATGTAAGTTCCGTTTTCACGAGTACACTCGCAGGTGGACATCACGTGATGAATTGTAATATTTACATGTAACAGGTCAATCGAAGTCAAATCAAGGTTAATTCAGTCATAACAATGGAAACGAGAAGTTTGGTTTGAACATGTTTTTTGTTAAATTAAGTGTGAGCGCATGTTTGTCGGCTCTTCTCCTTTTAATATGACATTATTTTGTTCAATATACAACTACAGTTTTCTTAAGAACAGCCGACAAACATGCGCTGACTATGTATTCAGACGATGAAAAACGGGTGACCCTGATTATGTGTTGATATTCAAGAAATCTTCAGGCACCATGCCTTTGATATTTATTTAGTTTAGCTCAAAAAGAGCGTTTTAAATTCACATCTGTACCATGAATACACGGTTCAGATATCGGGGATTTATATGATGGAAAGAAATAAACATTTTATGAAACTTTAATTTACGGCATTTTTTCTGGCCAGTTAAGTCCACCCATTCTTTGAACCTATACTCGGCACTCAGGGCCATTGAACAGTGACAGTCCTTTATCATGCCAATGAAGGTCTCATCCAAATTACACGTTACTTTCACTTCTAGTGCCAGGAGCTTGGCGAAGGAACAGTCACTACCTATGTTTACCTTCATGAAAAAATGTAGAGAAATAATTTCTCATTGATTCGACGCTACCAAGCTCGGTTTGAATTGAAAAACCTTATCATTTCGTGCAGCCTTATTATGCTTATACAAAAATACTTTATAACCTTAGCAGTATTTGAAACTTAAAGTGAATGCAAAAAAGTTACAGTTAGACTCTAGAAAATCCATTAATGCTCATTGAATATGATGTCGTGTGTTTATAAATTTCCATATTATAAAAAAAACACTTATAGCTACTTAAAATATTTCCGTTTAAGGCGCCTCAAATGTGGAAATACCACAGGGAGCAACTAAAGAGTTGTCTGAAATCGACAGGTTCGAAAACTAGATACATCAAAAATTACTTCGTACTTTTATGCTCGTAGAGATTAAGGCCACTTGCTAGAAGTTTACTCTTTATCGAAATTTTTGTTAATAAATCTATATTTTACGTGTAGAATGAAAAAAAAAGTTAAGACAAGAAGGCTTTTTTTCAAGAGTTTTGAAAATATCACCTACAAAGTGATAGAATTATTTAAAATTATGAGGAGAAGCGGGAAAAGGTTACACTTTATTTTGAAACAAAGAAATTCTACAATATTTTTATATTTAACGAATTGGAGATTTGCATCAATTACAAAGAATTTGAGCCCCAAATGCATTAAATAGATGTAGGAGATGCCCTAAAAGGCGACAAATACTCACCTGAGATGATGTCATGTTTACAAATTGACCATAGTGTGAAATGACAAATTTATATGTCACTGTATAGCTTAATATATAATCAATTTAATACACAAATTTCCTGTAAATCTTATATTGGTCAAAGGGCAATTGATACTGCAGACCTTTAAATTATACTTTAATTGGTTGATCATTTGTTTTATTCTTTTCCGCTATATTTCGGTTAACATTATTTACGCACAAATTATACATTAAATGTTGGTTAAAAATTCAGTACGTTTATTGAAATTTAGAGTTATGATTTTTAACTAAAAATTGGAATCCATTTTGATTTTAGTACAATTCAACTCATGAAGTAAAGGAAGGAAAAACAAGATTTCTTTTTTATTTCAGATTCCTTCCGTAAAAAATATAACAAAAAAATAAACATTTATAAAATCGGTGACAGGTTCTTAAGCAGGGATTTATTTAGGATCATTAACGTAAAAGAGGCACGAAACTATCGCCGACAATTTTATTTTTCCTAATTAGAAGAGCGTGATATACCAACATTCCTCTCAATAAACATAGATTATTCAAGTTCTATGCATGAGATATATGTATAATCATCGCTCAGGTCCCCGTGCTATGATTTTAAACCTATCGGTATTATTTCAATCAATTAAAAGTTATTGTGGTTAATGGCAACCTACCTTCAAAGAGGGAACGAGATACAATCTTAATGTTGCGAATGGAATTGCCTCAGCACACCTTTAAAGGGGCTGAAAACAGATTTGAAGCTCATATTTTCTCAAATCTTCTAAATAATATCATGAATTACATTTTACTAGAGCCCATCACACCAAAATATATTTGAAAAGCGCTTAGAAACTTCTTTTATCTGGAAATTATTAAAACTACGAATTTCGGAACGCGTTTGATTGACACATATCATTGCACTTTCACAAAGTAAACTTTATCCATAATACTTAAAAAAAAGTACGCAGCACAGTTAAGGTGCCAAATGGAAATATCGGCGAATTTTTTAGATAGAAAATACATTCTTTACAAGAATGGGCATTTCTTTTTAGAACTTTACTATTATCGAACAAATGCAATGTGGTTGAAAACTAAATGTTGAGGACGATTAGATTTCGTATTAAGAATTGTCACGTGATGTGGCAGTCACGTGATTTTAGCAAATATACCTGAAGTATTGAGGTCATCTATAAATTCTAATATTGCAAGGGCATAACCAAGTTAAAAATCTAAGTTTAACATATAATTATTTTCAACACTCATTGTAGTTTGTGAAAAGTGCTGCGAACCTATATCGATTCTACTATCTAATTGCTAAAATTACATTTGTTATACCGAATGTTGAATATTTTGCTGGTCAAGTACATTAAATATAGATATAATTAATTCATTTGCAAGATTTCAACAGGTTCGCAGCACTTTTCAAATATCTTCATACTTCTTGAGTTTATGTGTAAAACCTTGTCATAATTCATTGAGGGTATGCCCTTGCAATATATCGATTTATTACGACCCTTCTATAACCCTTCAATGAATCTTCATACAAATATACGACAGTATCGCTTGTCTAGGGAATGTACGGGAAGTATATGAATAAAATCATAAAACAGACATTGCATCCAAGTTAATGGCCTCTTATACATCTACAATTTGTATTTTATTTAATTACAAAATACATTTTTCATTGTATAAATATAACTTGATCCGCCTCTCAGTGCATACAAACTGCGTCAAATTTTCCGATATGACGTCACATTGACAAGTGCATTGCGATCAGTGAATTGTTTATATATTGCTGTGTGGGATTTAACCAACGACAATAATGCATGCACTAGTTAGTATTGATGTAGTTAAAAGCTATTCATAAGTTTAAAATAGCAAATCATTTCATTTTGTGGTAATTTGAAGAACTTATATTTTTGTGTGATGTCATAGTAAGCATTTCCCGTATAAATTAGGCCCCGCCTCCTTACTGCAGCCTTAACTGTGCTGGGTAGATTTTTTGTGTATTTATGAAAAATATGAAAACTATAATCCAGAAAGTTAAGAGTAAAAATGCTAGAAAGCAAAACTAACTCATAAGTATTGTCAGTCCGCGATCATAGATGTGTGCAGACTAAGCAAATTGCACATACCCGGTAAAAAGTAAAATCTAGCAATAATAGAGCTCGTGTCCTCTTTACAAACGCAGGTGTTGATGTGAGGTTAGGAAAAATGTCATTGTCATTGAATACATAGAATATTCATGTAAGTTCAAATCATTAAAATGAGGTTATTTTTTGAATAAAATAGACATTTAAATTGTAAACAATGAAAACTGTGTCCAGGCCCCATTAATATCAGCACACCTCTAATGTCATTTGACAAGCATGTCAATCAATAAATAATATTAATGAGAGATATTTTTCTCTAACCACTAAAACTTTTTTGGCAAGCATGTTCACCAATATTGAAGAAAATTTGCTCATTGATAAAGCATGACACCCGAAACATATTGAAAACAAGATTTGTTTGCCAAGTGTTTTGGTGGCCCTGGTCAAAACTGAGGATTTCTAGCTACTTTAAATTTTTTTTTAGCCTTAATAAAGACTAAGGAAACCACATGAACCACTCTCACAAGACAGTGAACATTTGTCACTTCATTTTCGAGATGAAGAGTTATGTAATGAATAAAGTAGATTTCCAAGATTTGCATTACACTGCTCAAAGATATCCATTACTTTCATTTTTGCAACTGAGAAATGAAATATGGGTAATATTCTGCATTTCACTCAACTTTATTATTATTTCTAGCTGCTTGTAATAGTCTAAAACAACATTTATAATTTCCATTCCAATTGTTAAGTTCAGAAAAACGAACATTTCTCCAATTTAATAGAATCTCTACCTTACAAGTTTTAGTTATCAATTTGGCCACTCTACATTAGTGATGCTAATGGACATAATATATTGCATTGATCAGACCTTTTCAAAAAGACAATTAGGATAGGACATTTAGTTTTTTCTCATTCAGTAAGGTATGTGAAAATGACATTTTTGGCACCGATATCAACTTGGTAAAATATATTTTGTCTGGTGACTAATATTTGAATTTTTTAATCCATTACAGAAGTAAGTAGAATTTAAATTTTATTTGATTTTTACTTAAGATTTAATTGTAAGGTCGGTCACTCACCAATAATCGTAGATGACATTATTTGATAATAATTACTTTTTCTGCATCTGGCTTTTTATGTACTTCGAATCTTTTCATTCATATATAAGCATCAAAAACTATATGAACATTTAACACCCTAATGCATTTACTCATCACATGCCACAATAACTGGCCTACAAACTTTATTTATATATTTTTTAGTCAATTATGAGAGGGTGTGTTAGTGCAGAAAATTTGAGACATTAAGAGCCAGTCTGCGAGAAAGCAGGTAAAATAAAAAAAAATGGTCCAAATAGAAGGTTGTGACTTATAGTTTTTTAGTGGCTTAGAATTGTCTACATAAAAGTAGAAGTCGGGGGCTCGTTTTACAAAAGAACTTACGTCTAAGACTAACATATAATTCCACTTATTACTTTCTTTGGAACATTTATTTGAAAATGGTTTTAATATTTTTAAAAAGAATTTAGAAAGATACGTTTATGCCATAAAGTTTAAATAGAATAATCAATTTTGAAAATTTTTACAATGAACTAAAGTATTTGGTCTTAGTCGTAAATTCTTTTGTAAAACAGGCCTCAAGAATATCTAAAAAAAATTGTTGAACCTCCCATCTATTTTTAGTAACAGTTCATTTCCATATTTGTAGAAAATTACACAAAATTAAATGGAAACTGATCGATTCAAAAAAGTGACTTTCTGTCATCAGTTTAGATTCTAATTTTTTTTATTTCAAAATTATGGTCTTATTTGCATAATTAATGACGAAAAAAGGAATTCAAATGTATGTTTTATTTTCAAAGATATATTTATAGATCCTAAATCAATAAGTATGATTTTTTTTAGCCATTTTGAGATGCTTTTTTTTTCAAGACCAAGTAAAAAATTATATTAGAATAAGTGTAATCTTTAGAATGATCTTAGATCTACCATGAATTAAAATACTGAGCTTGGGAAATAATATCTAAATTTTGTAAATTAAATTTAAAATACCATACTTGCCTACAATTTCACATATTCTTAATAATAGTCTAATATTATGTATAGAATATTTCCTCAATATCTAAATGAAAAATGAGGATTCTAAATCTAGTGTATATTTTTTTATAATAGGAATTACTGATTTAGATACTTCATATAACTTTTAATTGCTTATTTTTAGTCCCCTGCAACCAATTTCCTGGAGTTCAATTGTTATCTCCCCTTGTTGGAACTCTTTAGAATTATTGGGTAAAAAATGACAGGTATATCAACATGGAAATGTATGTATGATCATTTTTCATTAACCTAAGGAGTTTTTGGGAGCATCATTGCACTATGAAAATGAAAAAAGCTCATTTTTAAGATCTTTAAAATTGTAGGAAGGAAGCAACAAACCAGATTGAACAAGCAAACAGCCCCAGCACTAAGGCCTTTTATGTTGTACCAGTGTGTAGAAACGGAAATTGTGATAGACTCTACTGGGTAAACCTTTTATTATATGCTTTAAAACATCTGTGGTGGCGGTTTGTTTACTGGAAAGACAGCAAAAATTGTGCACGTATGCGGATAGAAGGATCATCCTAATACAAGCAAGGCCACCGAAAGTATCATGGTATACGTCTAGAATATTCCACTTGTGAAAAAAAACACATGGCTACAGCCAAAACAAATGCCATTTTGCAGTACAAACTGATAAGAATAAAAACCGTCTTGAATGTTGCATGTATAAACATGATAAGTGGGCAACCATTTCATTCAAATTGAAGGTGCGTGTGTCAAATTTTGTCATGTCATATTTATTTATATAATATTATAAAAAAAATTGTTGTGTGCTTTTTAATTGATTTATTTGATACTTTGTCTGAATAACCATGTTAATAATAATAATACCCTTGCAGGGTATTAGAAATGGTTGTTTCCTTCGAAAATGGATATGATAATAGATAATAATGGTTTATTGTTCATGAGGACAATTATACTAGTTCCACTGGGCAATTAAAAAAAAGGTATGGATCGATATTGTGAAATTTATCAGCTGTGAAAACATCCTAATGTACATAGGACGATTTACATAATTTTTGTAAAACTTTTTACTACTTTTAAAATATATAAACACAATTTGTATGCCTATTGTCAGTTTCAATGTAGTGAAGCAAGTTATGCAGTTGGATGTTAACCTAAGGAATTAATTATGATCACTGAATGTAATTTATTGAAATAATTTTGCTTACAGGTACACACACTTTTCACAAGACTGGAATATTATAACGTATAGTATTCTATGATCTGATATGTCTATTTGAACAGGACACAACAGAAGCCATTGAAGTGACAATTACGGATAACGGGGTGTCAACAGAGAATGAGGTGCCTGTTGATGACAGTTATATATATGAACAAGAGCAAGAATGTCCCAGGGTCAATAGAAAAAGTTCACGTAATATATACTGTCTCATAAGTAGAATCATTATATATGGAAGCATGTTTACAGCAACAAGAAAAATGCCAGGACATAGTAAATCATTTACAATATAGAAAATACTTGATAGCTAGTTGGTCAGAACTTACATTTATGTAAGTTTGAAGAGAATATTTCAGATAGTGATACCCATATCAGAAGGATGGGCTCTGAAGATAATCAAAATTCTTATGAAAGAAACTTAGTGCAAATAAAAGTAAAATGAAATATATGACGATAACGAACAGTATTCAGGCTCAAAAGTCCATCAAACAATACAAATTAGGAGCAGAGCAAACACGGACCTCCAAATATCAGAGGTGGGATCAGGTGCCATGGAGGAGTGAGCATCCCCTGCCGACCGGTCACACCCGCCGTGTGCTCCTTGTCATGATCGGGAAATAACGGAAAAATCCGTCGACAATTCAGTGTGTAAATAATGGCCTAACAATTTGTATGAAAAACGTCAGTCAGCATTTGACTCAATGATAAATTGTATTTGCTGACAAGGTCATTGTATCGATCATAGAACTTACGAAATGATGACTTTAAACGAGACAGCTGATGTTCTTTTTTCATCAACTTGTTTGTCAATAATTTACCTCGTTTTAGAAATTGTACATATGTAGAGCATGCTCTTGCTTATCGAATCAACTGATATATATATATACCCCGTATGCAGGTGATGAAGGTATATTGCTGAATATGTAAGGGAAGTTGACGATTGAAAAGTTAAAGTCAGCGAGTTTATCATAAAGCTTGGTTGTTAGATTACCATTAACGTCTTTTTCAAGTAAAATATCCAAATATGAAACAGATGTGTCAGACTCTGTGGTATCTTTTATCTCAAGCTCACAAGGATATATCGTATCGACATAAGAATGGTAATAGCCATTGTTAATTGACAATACGTCGTCGATATATCTAAATGTCGAGTTGAAGGCCACAGCAAGTGTTTTCTTCTTTTCACGTACAAGATTTTGGACAAATTCTGCTTCATATGAATACAAATAAAAGGTCTGCTAATAACGGGGCGCAATTGGTACCCATGGGAATTCCAATAGATTGTTGGAAGACCTGGTCTCCAAAAATCACATAGATATTGTCAATAAGAAACTCAAGCATCTTTTTAATGTCAACTTCAGAGTACTTGTGTGTACAATCAGAATGTTTTTTAACAAAATAATTTTGCAAATGACCAATGACAAGGTAAGTAAATTTACGAGTTCCATTTTTATTGAAAAGCAGCTGTCAATGATATCAAAAAGCCCAGACTTTAATTTATCGTGGGGAATGGTTGTGTATAAAGTTGAAAAGTCGTAAGTTTTTAAGCTGTTGAATTTGGTAAAATTTTGTGATTTCAAATTTTCCAAAAGTTCCTTGGAATATTTTAGTATCCACATTTGATTTACACCACTTCTCGAATAGATTGTTGCAGAGTACTCTTGAAGTTTCTCCTTCACCACTGTTAATATCTTAGTGAGGAGTAAAAAAAAGAGGCTTGGTTGAACATTTACTGGAACCCGTTTTGAACATTTACTGGAACTCGTTTTGTATCTGTGTTTGTAAGGATTTTTATGAAGTTTCGGTATCCAATATAAATATGGTAATTCAAATTCATTTTGGTTGTTTGGAATATTAAAAATATTCAAAACTGACATATGATTTTAAAGAATTGCTTCCTCAGAAAGGGAACCTTGAGTGTAAGTTGGATTACCACTTGTAGAATTAAATCCAAGTTCCTCTAAAATACATTTAATATAATGAGCCTAACAAACAAAGACAATGTTGTTACCTGCTTTGTCAGCAGGGACCAGTACGTACTGATCATGTAATCTATCTAACTCTTTTTTCACTTCTGGATTATTGAATACAGAAGGATAGATGGTTCTCATATTGCCCCTCAATCTTTTTATGCGCGATTTTAACATACATCTGATACATTTAATCTATTCTGACAAAGTGTTAAGGTCTTCTTTTTCATGTCTGGCCCATCACCTGACGTATTCCTCTGCAGAATCCATAATATTATGAAATTCCGACGCCAGTTGAAGGATCGCGGTTCCCTATATTTAGGACCTTTTAAAATTAGTGATCTAAGGTCCTCATTATTAACTATATTTACGTCACCATTAATAACGTGTCCAGCAGGACTATAGTTATAGGGTGAAGAAGATCATGAACACGATGGAGGATCATGTTTCAGATATTCGATATCCAGGCCCTGTAAAGTTTTCTTGTAATTAAAAAGTTTGGAAGCAATAGTCGATGTATATTTTTAGGAAATACAAGGTGTAGTCTTTAACTTGAAATATGGTGGAATACAAGACTGGAACCTTTTGTGATTAAGAATATTTCTTATATTAACCGCGTCAATTCCTTTGTTGGCATACTGAAGTTTAAGGAAAAAATGGATTGTTTTAACTGCATTTTCCTCAGTAAAACGTGGGGGTTTAAAAAGCCTATGATTTGCAATACCCATAATCACAGATTTGAGCCTATATTCTGGTGTCGAGGAATCAAAAAATGGACTTTCCTTGACCTTTTCAAGAAGACTATTTAAAAGTTTCAAAGGGACAGCGTAAAGTTTGGTGCAAATATGATGTAGACCTAACTGTTGATTTACGTAAGGTAGTAATGAATCAAAAGAGACATCGTGTATTAAAGGTTTATTATAAGACCGATGCCCATGACTACGCTTACGTCTCTGTGTATGATTAAAAAGTCCCATCACATTTACATTGTTACACTGTGGACTGGAAAGATTTCCAATACTATCGATATTGTCATTACATCCATAGGGAAAGGCTGTCCCTAGCTTTCTAATCCAAAATTCTTCTCGTTGTCTACGGAAAGGTTTATTCATTGATGGGCTGTTTGTGTGGTGGTAAATCTGTTCTAGAATTCTAATTTTCATTGATAAAATAAAATGATCAGGAAAATTAAAATGCATGTATAAAAGTTGCTGACCGCCATTATTTATCTGAAATCTAAGACTTGATATTCTTTTATTAAGTGATCCCTTGGTTTCACCAACATAAACAAGTCCACAAAGACTACATTCTATTCCGTAGACAACATTTGAAGATTTGCAGTTCAGATTTTCCCAAGTTTTGGCACAGAAGCTCTGTCCAGTAAGATTACTGATGAAAGAAGTGTTAGCTATCAAAATGTCACATGTTTTACAATTTTTCGCAGAACATTTTGAAATAGAAGACATGGGATCGGAAAAGGAATCCTCGAATATATCTCTAATAGAAACCTTACATTCTTTCAATTTTTTGTATGAATTATTGGTTTATACCAAAACTGGGAATCTGAAGACTGTACATATGACATATGTTTAATGTCCCTGAGGATTATCCGAGGGGCACCGAATGAACTCATTGAGTCTGTGTCCCTTACAGACTCAAAAGAGTGACGCCTTTGTATACTGGGCGACGCGCCTGCCGTTATCAATTCGTTATTCTGTGTACTCATGAATGAATAGGTACCGGACGACGAGTATCCTCGGGGACAGACTGCCCAGAAGCAGCGATACATGTTCGGCGGTTGACATGAAATATATGACGATAACGAACAGTATTCAGGCTCAAAAGTCCATCAAACAATACAAATTAGGAGCAGAGCAAACACGGACCTCCAAACATCAGAGGTGGGATCAGGTGCCATGGAGGAGTGAGCATCCCCTGCCGACCGGTCACACCCGCCGTGTGCTCCTTGTCATGATCGGGAAATAACGGAAAAATCCGTCGACAATTCAGTGTGTAAATAATGGCCTAACAATTTGTATGAAAAACGTCAGTCAGCATTTGACTCAATGATAAATTGTATTTGCTGACAAGGTCATTGTATCGATCATAGAACTTACAAAATGATGACTTTAAACGAGACAGATCATATTCTTTTTTCATCAACTTGTTTGTCAATAATTTACCTCGGAAAGAAGACTTATACAGCAAACATATGTATATGTTGAATGTACGTGACCGAAGAGGAAAAGGATAAACTTTTGACCACATTACTGCAAACTGAGAATGATAAGAAATGATCAATGTTCGAAACAGAGAAAATTGAATTGTTGAATTTTAATTCTTCTCAGATCAGGAAGTGATTTCAAATTTTGTGAAGTAAACTAAGATCCAAACTTATATGTAAAAAGTTCGTTTGAAAAACTTACGCAAATCTGGCATGTGATGAGGAGTTGGAGGGAAATTTTTTTGAAAGTTGTTGGAAAACACTGATTTTCAAGATGAATCCTCAGATTTATTGAAAGATATTGTGACCTAAAATTGTCAAAATATTTCTAAAAATTTATTTTTGAATAAAATGTACATAATTATATAGTTTTTCCATCATTTAATGCAAGTCAAAGGTCTAGAACTCGTGTTAACTAGAAAAATGCTAACATGTTAATACATGTATGTACAACCATGCAATGTGAAACCATGCAATGGCATTGTATATGTATTTATTATAATATGTGTTTTTTTTTTGTTGATCAAGAAAGGGTTTGTTAAAGCATATTTATACAAATTCATTTTAATTGAATTTTGAAAATATTGGTATGTTGAATTACTGGCTTACAGAATTAATGACATAGTTTAAAGATATGGAGTCTAAAACTGTTAAATCACTAATTTTTATTCAAAAAGAAAAGGGGGGGGGGGACATTGTGAGTCCCTTAAAATGTAAATTTTGGAATATGTAATACCTAAACACCTCAGAACCATAAAATCAAATCCCCACAAACCAAAATTATTTCCTCAAACTACAAAAATAAATTATTTTACAGTTTATCATTTTACAAAATCCATTTTAGTAAGATTATTAGAAGGAAAAAATACCCAGATTTTAGTAAAAACAATTCTTTGATTTTTACTTATGTACCTCATCTGTCAGTATCATACCATTATGAATCTACATGGATGTCTGAAAATTAAGTTCTATGATTTGAAAAATAATTGTTAAACTCCTTTATAGAGTCTTTTATATAGTATTTCATATCAGTATTTTGATAATTCAGAAATGTTATTTTTACAAGAGTGTGCCAATTTAAAATTGACAGAATATGAGCAACTTAACGGAGCCGGTAGGCTCAAATGTACGTATGTTCAAGTCTCATAATTTACATTAATGGTGATGTAATAGATCCCTTTTGAATTTAAATACATGTAAATTCCATTTTTTTAATTATAAACAATCTTACAAAAATGTAAGAGATACGATCATTCGATATGATTATTGAAATTTTGCAAGTAAGCCAGCACAATTTATCATGAATTCATTCCATTTCTGAACAATTGGCAAAATGCTAGTCCTCATATTGGGGGTAATTTTTGACATTTTTATTTAATTTTTAATTTTGACATTTCTTTTTTTATCAATTTTAGTTATGGTTATACAGGAAATGGTAACATTTTTCCTATCTAGCAAATAGTATCAATAATATTAAGTTCTATATTGGACTTTGTAACCCATTTGAGTTTGAGGAATTTTTTCGAAAATTGGCAATTTGTAAATATCTATATCTCAATAAATTATTAGACCCAAAGCTTAATATTTTGCAAAGATAATGTTCAGAATTATATTTCGACAATAATATAAAAAAAATAATTTCGTAGCTTGGTCTTGGAAGATGTAATAATTATTTCAATTCTTGAAAATTGGCATTGTGCCAATTTTTATGAGTTGTCTACCATTTGATATGCTGCAAATTTGATTATGATAAACGTCAGCTTAAGAAGAACATAGTCATGTTACTTTAAAATACCTTAAATGGAATCCAAATTTTGAGTAAAATAAATCAAATGTGATTTTTACCATTTTGCTTGAATTATTTTAGTGCATTTGCACTTAAATGCGCATAAAGAAAGTGGGGTTTCCTATGGCTGCCATGATGGATGATGGGAATTTTTTTTGGCATTTTTCAGTTATATGACTACCCACCAAATTTCATGAAGATATTACAACCTTCAATTTGGACAGTATTGCATGGTTTTCTCGCAGACTGGCTCTTAAAATTTGTTTGTTTGTTTTTTGTTTTTGTTTGTTTGTTTTTTTGGTTTTGTTTTGTTTTGTGTTCTATTTACGCTTTTTATACTTGTAGCTGCTGTTAAAACATCAAAGCCACTATAATTTGCTGCCATATTATTTTGTTTTGTTTTTTTTCTTACTTTTAGATTAAAAATTTTATACTGTTTTAGAATTTCGCCAATGTAATAAATGACAATTCACACCAATTATTTTCAATCAATCACAAATGATTGATTGATTGATTGATTGTTGTTTTACGTCCCATTGGAGAATTTTTCACTCATATAGAGACGTAACCATATACCGGTGAAGGGCTTCAAATTTTGACCTTTACTCGGCACTCAGGGCCATTGAGCAGTGAGGGATCTTTATCGTGCCAACGCCTGCTGTGACACGGGGCCTCGGTTTTTAAGGTCTCATCCGAAGGACCCGCAACTTTCATTTCAAAGTGCCGAGCGCATGGCGAAGGAACAGTTGCTACCCACTTTTTATCGACTTAGGTCAGTCGCGGCCGAGATTCGAACTGACGACCTCCCGATCACGAAGCGAGCGCTCTACCGACTGAGCTACCGTGAACGGTCGATCACAAATGAGAGGAAGAGCATACACTACTTCAACTGCTCAATGAAGACAGTTATAAAATACTTTGTTTTCAATATTTCTAGAACTTATTTATTTTTAACTAGAATGAAAACTTGAATCGATATTGAAAATATCTCTTAAGTCAAATAAATTGAAGATGAAACGTCAGATTACATATTTTTGTCAAAGTGATCGAAATACAAAAGCTGGAATGAACTGTTTCTCGAAATATAGATCCTTCCATCACAAACACTTGCTGGTTACCTAATAAGTATTCTTTTCCGACTACAGTATACGTTGCTTGAGTTGATTGTGCTGAAATATATTTTAAACAAAAAACAGGTGGATAAAACTTGTAAAGCTAAAAACATCGTTGACAATCCGAAATGATAACAAAATTTGTCAGTGTCTGGTCATAAGCCAAATATTTATATATTCGTTCATTTATTTTTGGTTCATATAATCCTTTATCAGAAGCTTAGGATAAGATTCCTAGAAAGTTGTATTTTCATATTTTTAACTCATTGTACAAAGCTAAGGGAAACTACTGTGGATTTAACAACGGCTTATCATAAAAGTCATTATAGTAAGTCTAGTATACTAATCAGATGTTTTTGTCAGTGTAAAGTCATTCAAGTCAGAAGTATGTCTTTCACTCGAATTTGAAAAAAAGTGTTAGTTTACCAACATTAAGATACTTGTGATAATCAAATTTCATCCCACACGAAAAAAATATTTTATTCTCAAGATTCATCCATTTTCTCCTGAGGAAACGTGTGCATTTTTACGTTTAAAGCTTCAAGTATAGGCCCAATAGGAGTTACAACGGTTTTGTAATCCGATGTACCGCCTACTATCATTCCAATGCAGTGAAAGCGATGTTGGTCGTTTTTTGTAGCTATAGGATCAAGCTGAAAAACGAGTCTCCAGAATCTCCAGGAAGGGCAAAAGATGTACCGGTTCCCAAACATTCCAGCTGGTAATGGTACACAAATGAATGCCTGGATGATGGTTGTCCTAGATCTATTACATCGTTAAACCATCTGACAGATATTCCATTTAAACGTAGCGCACCTCTTGTGAATCCAGTCTTTGCTCCCCATTTGAAACAAGGATCTCTCAGATGAGCAAAGTGATCCTCCCGATAATCCCGTATAGTACCTTCAGTATATTCAGGAATATTTTCCATGTTGAACCCTGTAAAATTATTAATTAATATAAATGATTGGAATAGATTGATTATTGGAGTAAATATTCAAACAGATTTGCATACAGGTAAACTTTGGTATTTTGGCTTCGACCATCAGTGTTATAGGAAAATTCTACCCGTACTTTATTGACAACACTGTGAAATGTTCATTATGTATGTGAATATAATAATATTCATGTACATAATGCTTTAAAAAAAATCCTCTCTATTATCTACAGATCGTAAAGTGTAATTACAAAAATTCTTTTTATCTTTTTTCTTCACTTCAGTAGAATCCCAACCTTCTTGGATATTTTCGAAAGGGCAATCCAAATGTAACATTTGATTTCGCTCACAATAGGATATGAAATGCTCCTTTAAGTTGACATCCCGCTCAATTTTTGCATTGCATACAACAAAGATTAAAACAATTATTAAACTATCTTTTTTTAAAGTTTCACGAAATTTTGAAAAGGGTTTAAATTATACCTGTGTTTGGAACTGTCCTTTATGGATTTTGTTTATAAAAATAGTTCTTTTTTCGAAAATTGATCGTTATTTTTCTTTGATTAATTACATTCCATGACTTTTATTGTAAATTTACTGCCTTAAGCATTTTTACCGTTATCGATTTGAGTGAATGCCTTTAATCAGCAATGCATCTTAATTGCTAGTAATCAATTTACCCTGCTGTGAACATGTGTCATGCAAAGTATACCATAGGCAATGCCCAAACATATCTACATTATACGGGTAATTGAGATAATGCAAGTTGATTAAAACATCCGTTAAAGAAATCAAAATGAATTGAAAAAGAAAGTCGACATATGTGCAGTATTGTTACATACCAGATGTTTAGAAGTAAATACGCATTTTAAACAAAAAAAAATAAAAATAAAAATAAAAAAAAAAAAATAAATAATAATAACGTTTAGTTAAAAATTATCGAAGGAAAGTTAGATAATATATTGATATTCATTTTATTCACATTTCCTCTCGTATTTTATGCAGAAATGTATATTTTACCGAGAAGAATATAAGTTATAGTTTTAAAAATAAAGAAACAAAATAAATAAAATAATTAATTAAAAGATAAATAAATAAATAAATGAAAACTCAATTTTAATTTAGCTCTTTAATGTTGTGATATAAATTCCTACCATTCTCAAGCAGGTCTTCAATACTTAGATCTGAAAACAGTCCTCTCTCAGGTATTCGATTTGTAAGTTTCACAAGTGAAACGTCAAGTGTGCAGCCTTTGAATGGTGTTGTGGGGAAACAGGATAATTCATGAATACCACAAACGTTGTTGGTATTTTTCTAAGTATAAGCAGGCTGTACGACATCAAAATGTTCTGTTTCACGGCAAAGACGTGATAAATCAAAGAGTACATGGGCACACGTAATGAATCCTATATTGCCATTGTTTAAAGTTACAAATCCTCCAAGAGTTCCTCCTTTTGAGAAATCTGTGTAAAACAATTCAGAGAATTTGTTTTTATGAATGATTTGTTTGACTGAAACATAAATTTAAAATGAATAAAAAACGAGGATGCGTGCGTACATAAACATATGAACATAAACCAGAGAGAAAATTGTCATGATATGAACTTAATTATAAAAGTTTACATAACATATCAGGAAAACAATAAGTGATATTGTAATCATAATAATTGTTGTGATAAACATGGTAATAAATTAAAAAGGACAATTCAAACGTACACAAAATAATACTTTATGTGCACTCACAAAAATTACATTTATTCTTTTCCTATTGTGTATTTTATATAACGTATAATTTTGTTCCTAGCAATTGTTTTTATTTGCATGTTATGGATATCCATGTGTATAGTTTATTTATGAATCATTTTTAATCAAAAGATGGAAACAAGCTTGGATCAAAGATGGATTATTGATGCTTAAGTAGTTATTAAAATCGTCTTTAAATGACCATTAAGCATCTTTAAACTATCTTAAAATTAAAAAAAATACTTCATCAATTAGCTACGATTAAGCCATCGCCAACTCTTTATAGGGTGATTAAAGGTAGCCTAAAGGTAAATTTTGATGCTTTAAGAAGTCTACAAAAAAGACTAAGTCGCTATTAAGACACCATTAAGCCAGATTTATACAAGAAGCTTAATGTCCAAACTCCTTGAAGCTCCCTCTAATCCATATGCAAGCTACCTTAAGCAAACATTACATTATTCATAAACAGTAGAAATTATACTCATTTTATATGGAACAATAACAAAAGAGGTTTAAGAATAATAACATATTACATTAATAACTTTCTTTTTTGAAAAACAATTAGATTCATTCAAAGGTTTAATGTATGAAAATATCTTCACAGTAGATTTCAGCAAAAGAAATACCCTTTGAGCTTATGCTTCCACCCATCATCAACGGATCAAGAACATCTGTGGACCTTTTGAAAAATCCATCATTAGGAAATTGATAAAAGAATCCCTCCCTAACGTCAGTGTTAAAACCGTAGATATTCCTCGGGAATTCTGATTCTCCAAACGGTATTATCCCTTTACAGGCACAATAAAACACAATGCATGGTTCACGAACAATTTCGTCGCCATTTTTCGTAGATCGAAAACCAGACGCACTGATGATTTCTAAATTTGAGTGTTTCTCAAAAAGAAAAGATGAGATATGCTGCATACATTTTCTAAATTTTAAATGAAGGGATTTATCAAACTCAATATCTTTTTCCATGCTTGTAATCTTCGCTCCTTCGGGTGATGGAAATCGAAATAATTTGCAAATTATAGGAAAGGAATTTCGGTAATAGTTGAACTTAGTCTCTTTTATTACTCTAAAATCGTCAATAACAAGGACTTTAACTTCTGTGTTCATTCTGAAAGTTCCATTTTCTTCTTCACCAACGTATAGTCGCTTAACTTTTAAGGTCTTGTATCTCTTGGTCAACCAATTCCAGAATCCCAATAACAAATTGTCTTTCCCTTTTGAAGAATCTGCATGTAAAACTAAATATAAAATACATGGTTACTGTCTTGAAATATAAGCGATATTTGGGCGAGGGTTAGAAAACGTGATAGAGGGCGAGGCTTGCCTCGCCCTCTATCACGTTTTCGACCCGAGCCCAAATATCGCTTATATTTCAAGACAGTCTCCATGTATTTTGTTTATCCTGCAACATATTTTTACATGACCTCCAAAAGGAGCTATTTTCAACCGATTTAGGTACATCTCTGCAGTTGAAACCAAGATGCCATGGCGTAAACATTGCAATATTCATGACGTCGGAATACATACACGAGGCTTTATTAGGGCATTGACCGAATTAAGCTTTGGTTTATTAGCTTACCTTTATTAGGTCAATACAAGAGGTAGTTGCAGGATAAAGAAGATTTATGTCTTCTCTAACAAATAATAGTATAGTTAACTACAGTTTACAATAGTAAACTATAGTAAATCATTTTTTTTAAGTTATCACTTTAGTAAATCAAAATGTTCGAAGCTATGACTATAGTGTAATAGTTTTCAATATAGTATTTCAAAGTTTTAATAGTGTCAAAGTTATCACTATAGTTAATTTAAGCTGTCAGAGTATCCATTATAGTAAACCAAATTGTTCATATGTAAAAGTTATCGCTAAAGTTAATCAAAGTTTTCATTGTGATCACTTTAATAAATCAAAGTTTTCAAAGTTATCACATTGTGTCATAGTTATCATTATAGTTAATAAGAGTCAAAGTTAACCATTAGATAAAGTTTTGAAGTTAGCATTATGGTGAAAAAAAGTTTAAGAGAATAACGATAGAAATTCAAAGTTTCAATTTTATTCCTACAGCTAATAATTTTTTGTGATAGAAGTCATTTATTGCATAACATGGTATATTGCAATTATCCAATTTTGTATATTGTCTCAATTTACGAAGAATATATGTTGACGTCTTCTATTTCCAATAATTCCATGCACTTTGCATACAATCCATTTTTTCGAATATGTTTAGTTTTATTCTTTATGATTTTTTGTCTCCAATGAATAACATATTTAAATAAATATTGTTTGTCTTTTATCTCAATTGACCTTTTTTTTTAAAATCAGTAGAGTACATCATTTTATGTTTTTTTTTCTTCTTTTTTTTAGATTATCAAATAAAACGTATAGTTATTATCTTATATACAACATGTACAATAGCAATTATTATTGTATTTGATTTCAAAGTGTCCATAGGTTCAAAGTTATCACCATACTAAATCAAAGTTTTCATAGTGTTCACTTGAGTTAGTCAGAGTTTTCATAGTGTCAAAGTTATCACTATAGTAAGATGAGTAGAGCAAAATTTTTATAATGATCAACATAGTAGATCAAAGATTTCATACTTTTCATTATACGCGGGTATATTAAGGCAGTACCCAGATCATTTTTCGGCGAATTTAGACTTTTTTCGTAAAATGTAACATTGATAAATCGGAAAAGCCATAGATAAGACATTAACCATTATTATCGATTGTATGGACGTCATTGAGTCTGAAGCTAAAAGAAGCACTCCACTACGACGTCATCACGTGACGTCTATAAATAGAAAAATTGCCTTAACGAAAAAGTGAAAAGTTCAACACTACCCCAGGGATAATTTATTTCTTTTTGTAAAAATGATTATGTAAAAACATCACTGGGCTATGAAAAGTGCTGCTAGAATCCTTCTCTCCCGAAAAGGAAAAAAATATTCCAAAGTTTCGCATGAAACCTTAAAATTTTCACATTTTGTACATATGATCAAGGAATTGTCATCAATTCATGTTAACCACACGATTCTAGCAGCACTTTCCAAGTACTATAGAATACAAGCTTTCGATACAAACAAAAATTATGTTTCAAAGTATGCGGCGTAGTGTTGAACTTTTGCATCTGTGTTGTTAGAACGGCAGAGGAAAGGCTGATCGGGATTTCAAAACGCTGCTTGTGTTCATTATAAGAAAACATGATAAGTATAAATCAGCGTACCTTATTCTTAATCTTTAATTCCTTATGAATCACACATGACATTCACGGTATATACTTTAAAACTCCCATTTCGTACATTTATTTACATGAATTCTCGTCACGTATAATTTTCAATCGGTAAATATTTGATCAATAGTTATGACGTCATGGGTTTGGTATTTAACTCCCGTGATAAATGCCAAGCTATTTATACCACCCAAAAACGATAAGATTTAGTTTATATTATGTTTTTGAATAATTCCATTCACTTCTTGGATCTGAAATTAAACTTTAAATATAGATATTAAGAAATCATTATTTCTAAAGTTCACGTCTTACAGCTTATTATGACGTCATACTGTAGAGGCAAGTAGGATATCTGAGTGCAGCCTTAACATACCCGCGTAGTAAACCAAAGTGTCAAAGTTATCACTATAGTTAACCATAGTTTTCATAGTGTCAAAGAAATCACTATAGTAATCTGTGCTATAGTATTTTTTATTAGGGCTAACTATTCTCGTTGTTTTTAGGAAAAGCAACTTTTAAATTATACATAAAACGTGTTGCAAGTTCCTCATTTAATTGACAATCTAACAGTATTTTGGATAATTTAGACATCCATAACCTTGAGAGAAAGATTGATATAGAAAAATTTATGTTCTATTAATTATATATATATATATATATAACAAACACTTATAGTAAACATCTTTTATAACGTATTTCAAGGGACTGTGATATATTCTTCGTTATAGTCGGTGTACGTTATAAACGGAGACCGGAAGTACTCTGAAAGTAAACACCTTTCAAACCGCTAGTGTGTTATTAATATTTTAAAAAGTATGTATATTATGTAAATAAATGATTTACCGGTATATGAATGATTTAAAGGTATATTTGGTTTTATTTCTTATATTAAGAAAGATAAATATTCAAAAACATTTTATCTTCACAAACTATATGTATAAATTATTTAGTGCTGTACAATCTTGATGATCGTCAGATCATTTAAAAAACTCCGAATTTTTTTTTTCTGTTTTGCCTGACGACATTTATTAACAAAAGTCTCGAGAGTTGCCAGTGCGGAGAAAATACTGTCGTCCACACATTCAAATGAATTTACGGAAGTTGTGATTTCGGATAAATGCCCTTTGATCGTCTGGGTAGATCGTATACACGTGTCGGGCACTGGCTCGTCGCCCTCGCTGTCGTAGCGGTCTATTGATTTTGAATCACTGTATTTTTCTTTCACTTGCTCAATTATGTCATTTTCAGTTATATTGCCTCTAACGATTAAATTTTCGTCTGCAGCGATGTAATCATTTAGAGTACATTCGATTTCAGGTTGTTTTTTTTCCAGCACAATCTCCCATTTTTCTGCCAAAGTTGAAAGTGGGATATCATCGTCAGAGTCGTACTCGGACGGGTCTGAATCTAGAACGGTATCTGTAAATTCAGAGTTAGAAAAGCAGTTTTGGATGCATTTACTAGTGACTTCACTCCAAGAAAGGTGAATGAAGTTAATAGCAGAGAGAACACTGATATCTCTGGTTTTATTGTTTTCTACACCCTCGATATACTTTGATATTAGCTGCTGTCGGTATTTGGATTTCAGGATTTTTATAATTCCTTGATCGCGTGGCCGTAGTTTTGAAGTTGTGCTTGCAATTGGAGGGGAAAAAACTAAACGAACGGAAGTCAACCCCTCCACTTTAGGGTGCGCTGGGCAGTTATCGACAATCAACAGAATTTTTCTTTTGTTTATTTTCATTTTTTTAAACAAACCGTTTAGCCCACTCGGTAAATAATTCTCCTGTCATCCAAGCTTTTTTATTGTATCTATAATCAACTGGCAAAGATTTAATATTTTTGAAACAGCGTGGATTTGCAAACTTTCCGATGACTAATAATTTTATTTTATCTGATCCGTCCATGTTGCAACAAACCATGATCGTTAATCTTTCTTTGTCGTGCTTTGCTCCATGGAATGTCAGACACCTCGGCCCAACGACACCTCGGCCCATTGACATCTCGGCCCAATGACACAATTTCGCTTGGGCCGAGGTGTCTTTTATATGGGCCGACGTGTCAAAAATCTTGGGCCGTCCTGTCAGGGCCGAGGTGTCAGACGTCACGGGCCGAGGTGTCGTTGGGCCGAGATGTCTGTCTACCGCTCCATGACAGCTCTCCCCTTTTAACTGTAATGTTCTGTTGGGCAACATTTTATAAAAGAGCTCTGTTTCATCCGCATTATAAATATCTTCTGGGGAGTATTCGTTCTCAATATTTGGTGATTTTGATTTCCAATCATTCACAACGTCGTCATTAACGACTGCACTTTCTCCGCTTACAACCCCCGATACGATGGAATGTCTATGCTTAAAACGTTCCACCCAAGAATTAGTATTAGAGAAATCTGTCACATTCAATTTTTTGACAGTCATTTGCTTTTCGTAAAAGAATTGGACCATTGAGAGGAATATTTTGAGTTCTTGTTGATTTGAACCAAGAAAACAGCGCTTCTTCTACAGCGGGATATGACGAAGATCGGAACTTTTTTCGTTTCGGACTAAGCTCACCACAGTCCCTAGCTGATGAAACACTTCCTTTAAGTTTGGCTTAATGGTGGCTTATAGGTCCTTAATGATGGTTTAATTGTTGTCTTTAAGTCACCATTAAGCACCTTTAAGCTACATTTAAGTAATAAATACACCACCATTAAGTTACCATTAAGCCATCTCAAAGTCCTTAATGGATGCTTAAAGGTAGCTTAATGGTGGCTTATAGGTGCTTAATGGTAGCTTCTAGACAATCATTAAGTCACCATTAAGCCACCATTAAGCCAGACTTATAGGTGCTTAATGTCCAAACTCCATTAAGCTACCATTAAACCACCTTTAAGCCACCATTAAGTCACCATTACGCAGTCGATAAAACTGCATTTATGGGTTAAATATTATTTTTATAATGATTTCTTCACAAAAATTACAAATATCGAGTTTATACATTTGTTAATTCAGCGAAAATAATGTAAAGGAAAGAAAATTAAAAAATAATAAATAAATGAAAAAAAAAGCGTTCCCAACAGGATTCGATCCCACGACCTTAAGATTGGAGGGCGAACGCTTTAACAACTGAGCTATCAAGGCTGTCGAAATTGAAATGAAATATAAAACCTTTATTTTTAACAAAACTTGTTTGGAATGGTTACAGGTACCTGTATATGTATTTTTTTTCCTGATGTCTATATTTATTAATCAATAATACGAATAATTATATTTATTTATATGTATATATTTTAAAAAAGAAATTTTGATAAAGTTTTATATTACGTTAATATTTCTTAACCGTGGACCGGAGTTCGGTGTGATCGTGTGAAACAACTTTTTGATTTTAAGTAACTGAATTCCTCGTTCTGTTATTCGCAGATTTATAAGCATGAAAAGACTGAAATTCAACAGATATAACAAATTTTTTTATTAAAAAGGAATATATCATCGAAAGAGAACGATTGGGAAAAAAAACATATTATAGTTCTTATAAATATGCTGCGGATATTTACTGTTTTTGACAATCTTTGCATAACAATTAAATAAGTTATAAAATATTTTTGTAACATATCATCTTCAGTTTTAATTCTTTTTATGTCATTATGAGTATCAAAATAATTGTCTTTTTGTGTACAATTATAATTTCTAATTTGTTATATGCTTGTGTTAATTTTAAGTTTTGTAAAAAAAAAAAATAGATCATCAAAAACTGTCACTGTACATTCCCGTGTATAGTTTCCTGTTAATTGACCGGGGACTGGTGGGGACACCTAATTAAGGTCTATTGTCTAACTAATCGATATACTGTACACTGATTATTTTACCCCGCTTCTCAATGTGTATAAATCTGGTCAGATACCCTGTTTAATCTGATCGGCTGTTCTTTTGAAAATTGATTTTGAAATAACAAACATTGAAGATTGACTATATTTTGATTAGTTCTTACTTCTGCATTATTTTTAATAAATTCTTACTTCTGCATTATTTTTAATAAATTCTTACTTCTGCAGTATTTTAAAAGAAAGGAAAAAATAATGGCACTTAACCACGAATTAATTCAAATTATTCATGAATTAATTCAAAGATTGGCAATATAATCTATACCTATATATTTTTTTATATCTTAAACATTTCTCTACCCAAAGAACAATTAAGAGACTTAGAGATATTCCAGAAGAAAATGACTCTAATCACATTTCCTATGAATTCGGCAGTGGAACGTGGCTCTCCAAACACGAAAGAAAAATATGTGATTTTTTTAAATTAATATATATTATGTATTTATGGATAAAAATAATTTTAAAACAAGTATTCAAACAAACTGATTTTAGGGAGCGAAAATTTTAAGGCATTTGGTGAAGCTGTTCTCAGTTCCCGAGTTTATACGCATTGTCAAAGATGTTAGAAATAATAAGAAAAATTATGAATTGAATAAGTATTTGTGTAAATGATACTGAAACAACTTCAAACTTAACAAGTTAGTTTAAAGACTTGATACTGGATGCGTTAAGGTGGTTTAATTAAGTTTGGGCATTAAGTAACCATTAAGTTGCAGCTTAAAGGTGGCTTAATGGTAGCTTAATGAAGTTTGGACATTAAGCACCTAGAAGCTGCAGCTTAATGGTGGCTTAAAGGAATTAACTTCTATAAGCCACCATTAAGCTACCATTAAGCCACCATTAAGCGATTGCTTAAAGATGGTCTTTCGTCCTGTGTAGCTTCCAGAATTTTTTCCTTCTGAGTCCAAATCGTGCCTAATGTTGTAGGAGCAATACCAAAATCCTCTGCAATTTGTTTTTGGATTTGGATCCCGCATTTATTGCTTCATTTATTTGCAATTTCGTATCGAGAGACACAGCCTTTCTCTTATTATTTTATTTTATTATTATATTATTATTTGTCAATACGCTTATTTGATTTTCGTCCCCTTAAAAAAAATTCATTCATATTTGAACGCCACCAGTTGCCAGTTAAAGGCAGAGAAATCAGACATGTTCTCCGTACTTTGATCCATTGAGGGATCTCTTTCATGCCATATCTACTGCCAATAAGAGATTTCGGCTTATATGTCTTCGTTTGCGTCTTCGTGATTTTAGAACCGCAATGCGAGAGGAGAATCCTTGCTTTTTCACTCTAGAAGAAAAAGCTACAACAACTGCGATTCTATAGAAATTTTGACTTCAAACACTTTCTCATACCATAACATGCATGAAACTTTCATTAATATTTACCAGAGTTTTTTTTTTCTTGTATTATTTTTTTCTTCTGGAAAAGATCGAAGACTGTGGATGCGATTTTTCAGCGATCAATAATTTAAATTCAACGACGATGCGCAATACTCTATATTTTCAATAAAGGTGGTTGAAATGCACTACGAAGTTCTAAATTATTAAACCAATTTATTCGGCACATATTTCGGCATTTTAACTTCCATAGAGAGAAACCTTCTTCCATGTAATCTAATGATTAAAAATGGATTTCAAAATATTTATTTAATGCTACAATAAACGCTTTTTTCTTTTACTTTTTTTTCAACATATTAACAATATTTTTGTTAAAAATAAGTTTTTATTTAATATTGACAAATACATGGCGTTTTTTTTTTATTTTTATAAAAGAATCTTGCATTGTTAAAATGGACTACAAAAATCAATCGCTTGTAGAAGTTATTCTTTCAGTGTATAGAACTTTTTATACAACTGATATACTTTATGTCAGTTTAGTGAACAGAGTAAAGTTAAATCATTGTGATTTATTCATATAGTGATTTTGTTTTGCTTGAAGATGCTTGAAGATGAAAATATCCGCTTAACTCCTATAAAATAATAATCCTGCTTCAGACATATTTAAAAGCAAATAAAATAAGTATCTACACATGTACGTGAGATGTAATTCAAACAATGGTGATAGTTTGCAAAAAGAAAAAATATAATTGTATTAATTATCATCTATTCTCATATCTCCATATATTTCATCTCATAAGTTTTTATATTTTTTGTTATAAACCCACTAAAAAAAAGAATTAACTGATTTTTTTCTTTGTACGGATCTCAGTTTGGGTTTAATTTGTAAGGATTTGTATAATTTTTTTTTTCTGATTTGTACAAATTCTTAAAGGAAAAATAGGATTTTTTAAGAGCTGTGAATTTATGAAATAATTAGATTTATTTTATTTTAAGAGCTTGTTCAATAAGATAGGGCTAAGTACATAATAAAAAAAAAAAAAAACACATTCATAAAAATGCTTGTGTAAGTTGCATGTTGATGTACTTGTAATTCAATTATTTTGAAAATACTGCTTTTTTCCCCTTTATACACAAGTTTATTCAAGATCGATGCTTTGAAATCGCAATTTGTACAAATTGTTATTCAATAACTTCTAACATCATAAAAGATAGGATTTGGTGCATTTTACCGTGTAGCTAATAATTTTAGCTTTAATGACTTTAAATCTTTAAATATAACACAATTTTAAAAATAGTTCTTGTCTAATGTTAGCTGCAGAACTCTGCTTGAGAAAATTAAGTCAGAAAAGCAGAAAGCTACAGATTCAAGCAATGAAAAAACATTCGATTTACGCCGTCGCCTTTTCTCGCTTGCTTTGGGCATTATTAGACCCTTACCGGTGAATCTGGAGGGAACTATAGGTTTACTCTGCGTCTGTCCGTCCATCTGTCTGTCTGTCTGTCTGTCCGTCCGTTCCTCTGTCTGTCTGTCAGTCTGTTCCACTTGGTTTTCCGCACTTCTTTTCCTAAACGCTTGAAGATATTGAGCTGATTTTTGATGAGTTACAGATCAAGTTTGCATTTCGTTACGCTTCAATGATTTTTGACGGATTTACGACCTTTTTTTTTAATTTTTAAGAGTTTTCCGCAATTTTTTTTCTAAATGCTTGCAGACATTGAGCTGATTTTTGGTATGTGACTTGACCTTGAAGAGTTAAAGATCAAGTTTGAATTTTGTACCGTTCACTGATTTTTGATGGAATTCTGGCATTTTCAATTTTTAGTGGGAACCAAATTACATTTGCCGGCAGGGGACTAGTATAATTGTTAATGCAATGTTCTTAGAATGTTTGTTTGTTTTTATTTTCGATTTCTTCAATAATACGACATTTTTTTTTTTAGATGCAAAGCTTAAAAGAAGATAAAACTCATCAGGGTAGGGTTGTGATGGTAAGTAATCTTCACGTGTAATATAAGGAATGGACAGGTCTCAATCAAGAATTCTATATAGCAAGGAATACTGTTTACTTATTTATATGTCACTTATAAGGGTTAAGAAAAATACAAAGTTAACATTTTCAAAACTCTTCATTTTAACATTAAGAAAATACATACTTTGAATTTTAGAAAAAAAAAAGATAGCTGAAGGAGGAAAACATTTATTTCCTAATGAAACCACCAATTCATACTTACCCTTTGAAAGTTCAGGAACTGTAAAAGACAATGAATATATATTAATTAAATTTAGCGATGTGATAAAAAATTATATCGACATAGTAAGCTTTTTGAAACTTGTACAATGTTCAGGTTATTGCAATTTATCCTGCATTTAAAAAAGCAACATGTTCATTTACATCTGTATAATAATGGTATTTTAAGTTTTGAGTTTAAAAAGCGACTGCAGACAAAATGACTGACATTTATTCTTTTTTCCTTTATAAAAACTATATAATTTACCGCCTTTTGACCTTCCCGTCTTTCATAAGTAAAATAGGGTTGTGTTTTAAAAAGAGGAATTTGATTGATTTATTTATTACAGTCCCTGAAACGTTCTACTTTCCCATTTTTCCGTTCGCTCACCGTTCGTTCACCGTTCGTTCAGCGTGCGTTCACCGTTCGTTCACCGTGCGTTCACCGTTCGCTCTCCGTTCACAGTTTTGCGTTCACCGTTCACCGTGCGCTCGCGTTCACCCTTCACAAAGCGTTCAGCGTTCGCTCTTCGTTCCGTTCACTTTGCGTTCACCTTGCGTTCAGCGTTCACCTATCGTTCAGTTTTCATTGTCATTCGGAACTCCGAAGTGAAAGGACTTACCTTTTTGTAGGGAATGAGTTACAGGTTTTTTAATTTAATAACTAACATATCGTGTTTGAAGAATCATTATTTCATGTTGAAAAATATCTACGATATATATTTTTATTATTCTAACTTAGCTGTTAGGTTATTTATTAAATTACTCTGGAAAATAAATGTTGTTATAAGCACATTCTGTATTATGTAGAACGATGCTGAAATATTAAATATAACTAAGGGCAATGTGCAAATACTTCAAGCACTGCAACATTTTGTTATTTTGTTAAAGACGACAAATCGTTAATGGTGACATAATTACATATGTATGTAAGTCAAATAATTACGCAGCAAAATTACGAAAATATTTATTTCTAACACGGTTTTTTTTTTCAATTACTACAGAAAATATGATCGAACTAGTTCTGAGAGTTATACATAGTACTGCGGATATCCTATTAATTTATTATCTTTGGAGCGAATTAAATTGATAATGTGGTTACAGGAAATATTTATTTGAAATGTACTGCACTATAGAATTTTCTCTAATATAATATGTAAAGTCTTTAGTTATAGAGAAAAAAATCTTTCTTCATCGTAACTTTATATGTTTGCCATTCGATATGATTAATCCCCCCCCCTTTTTCCCCTAGATTGGTTACTTAGTCAGTACTGTATTTCCAGAATATTTTAATCAACATTTTTTTAAAAATAAGTTAAGGTCTTTTTTAGAACAAA
Source organism: Saccostrea echinata (assembly GCF_033153115.1). Lineage (NCBI taxonomy): Eukaryota > Metazoa > Mollusca > Bivalvia > Ostreida > Ostreidae > Saccostrea > Saccostrea echinata. The sequence continues at coordinate 1,066,805 of NW_026889785.1, forward strand.
AATTTCAGTCTCAAAACAAGCATGCATCTAAAAAAGTCACAAAACAATAGTAGTTTAAAATGTACACGTGTCGGCGGTGGTATTTGAAATTGGCAGAGAGTATGTTTCAAATTCAAGTTTTAATGCCCATTGTATTTTATTCATTTATTATTCAAATGTTGGGATCAAATCTAGAAATGATAAAAATAAATGTTATAACTTGTTGGAAATACTCGCACTTCGTCTTCGATGTGACGAAACTTTCACACCTGCACAGTGTCGAATGATTTTGATTGACAGGACAAGCACGTGGACTTCGTGTGAACTTGAAGCAGGAAAATAAAAACGAGTATGACTGTCAAACAAATGTATATGATTTGTTGATAAAAAAAAAAGTTACTTTCACTGTCTGATATATTTAGAAAAAAATTTCAGAGTTTTTGTTTAATATGGGTACAAACATTTAGTGAAGCCTGAAAGGAGGGGGGGGGGCTAAAACGGAATCTCTCTCTCTCTCTCTCTCTCTCTCTCTCTCTCTCTCTCTCATTTTTCTGTTTAATAAAAACTATAACACCATATTACTTAAATATCAAGTTCGGAAAATTGAATTTATAACAAATAATATGAATATGTATCTTTGTATTATCTTGTCCGAGTATAACCACATGTATACATGTAGAAGTCTGCTCAATAAATCATCATGAAAAATAGAAATGACCCATAATATATTATTGTATTAAAAATTTAAAATACGAGCATATAAATGCAAAACATCCACTGACCTTTGTATTTTTTTTTTTCATTACTTTACACGAAATCGCCCTGACACGGAGATATATGAATGGATGTTACAACCGCTTTAATTCATTCTGTAAGTCAGAAGTTTTCTCTGATTTGTTTATACTTCAGCGTTCGGCAACAATTGCAATGTTTTAATGCGATAAGAATCATGTGATTAAAAACTTAATGTGCATGCATCGTCTTTCTTAGGACAATTTTGGAGATTTATTTTTTGACTTATTTATTCATTCATTTATTGGTTTACTTATTTATTATTTATTTATTTATTTATTTTTTGGCACCTAACATTTTAATACAATAAAATAGTTTCAATGCAGGGAAAATATCAGAGGCATTCCGAATATATCGTTCATCTTGCGTTCACCGTTCGTTCACTTTGCGTTCGCGTTTGCGCTTCGTTCGCGTTCTGCGTTCGCTCACCGTTCACCGTTCACACATCGTTCACCAAGTTGCGTTCAGCGTTCACACATCGTTCACTCACCGTTCGCTCTGCGTTCGTTCAGCGTTCGTTCACCGTTCGTTCAGCGTTCGCTCACCGTTCAAGTGGGAAAGTACATGTACTGAACATGTTATTAATTCCCATTTGGGGTTTTTTTTGCATATAGATTCGACACTGTATGCCAGGGAGGACAGTTAAAGAACTATATGCGGTATATGCATATTTTCCCCCCCTCCAAAAGTCATATTTTGAAAAAATTTTGAAATGTCCTGAATTTTATATATTGTATGAGAAATCTAAATGAACAAAAAATACTATAGTTTCAAAGTAGGTTATTGGCAATTTTTGTTTCTATAACGTCACAAACTATTCGGATTTTATGTTGTTTTTCAGAAAGAGGGAAAAAATGGACAAAATTTGTTCAATTTTTTCTATAAAATTTATAGAGCGCAGGTCTGCCCAAGAACAAAATTTACATATTTCATTGATATTATCATTCTACACATTATATTAAAATATTGAGTTTGAGCAGGCCTGCGCTCAGTGATTTTTACTCAAAATATCGACGTAATATACACCTTTTTCTGTGTAAATCATGAAAAAATTTGAATTGACGTCATTTTCCTGACGTCATATCTAACATATGGCGTCATGGCTTATGAAAATATTCAGTGCTTTGAAGTCGGCAGATACCCCCCTGTTTTAAAACATAAATAAAGATTTCTCCGACAAAGTTTGATTTTGGGGGGGGGGGGGGGCAAATATTGGTCATTACCGAATATAGTCCTTTAGACTTACACTCGGCATAAAGGGACATTGAGCAGTGATGGTTTAAAGCCTACCGTGACGCCAGACATCTGATTTTAAGGTCTCATCCAAACGATCATTGATTTTCACATCTAATGCCGAGCGCATAACAAAGAAACAATTACTTCCTGTTTTCTTCTAAGGTTTGAGGGCCGCATTTTGCCTGAACACGAATCTAACATGCAACCTCGAAATTTCCCAAGGAAAGAGAACTTAATGTGCTGAAGGAAATAAGGGACAGGACCATGAGGAGAAACGTTAACATTGTCACCTATGAAAAACAATTGGTGCACTGTATGGAGAAAGTGTCACAAATCATATTTCGCAGTACAATTAAGGTGCCAAATGGAAATATCGGCGACGAATTTTTTAGAAAGAATATACATTCTTTACAAGGACGGGCGATTTTTTGGGACATTACCATTATCGGACAAATGTAATGTGGTTAAAAATTATATGTTGAGGACGATTAGATTTCTTATTTAGACTTGTCACGTGATGTGACAGTCACGTGATTTTAGCAAATATATCTGCAGTATTGAGTGCATCTAAATTCAAATATTGCAGGGGCATAACCAAGTTAAAAATCTAATTTTAATTTATAACTATTTCCAACATCTTTTGTAGTTTGTAAAAAGTGCTGCGAACCTATATAGATTTTACTATCTAATTGCGAAAATTACATTTGTTAGACCTTATGTTGAATATTGTGCTGGTCAATTACATTAAATATAGGCAAAATTCATTTTCAAGATTTCATCAGGTTCGCAGCACTTTTCAAATATTTTCATACTTCTTGAGTTTATGTGTAAAAGCATCTCATAATTCATTGAGGGTATGCCCTTGCAATATATCGATTTATTATGACCTTTCTATTACCCTTCAATATAAGGCAGTATCGCTTGCCTATGGAATGTATGAGAAGTACATGAATAAAATCATAAAATGGACCGTATCCAAGTTAATGGCCTTTTATATATCTGCAAATAATATTTTATTTAATTACAAAATACATTTTTCATTGTATAAAATATAACTTGATCCGCTTTACTGCATACAAACTGCGTCAAATTGTCCGATATGACGTCACATTGACAAGTACATTGCGATTAGTGAATTGTTAATATATTTCTCTGTGGGATTTAACCAACGACAAAAATACATGCAATAGTAAGTAAACAGTTTAAAATAGCAAATCATTTCATTATGTAGTAATTTGAAGAACTGTGTGTGTGTGTGTGATGTCATAGTAAGCATTTTCCCTATAAATTAGGTCCCGCCTCCTTATTGTAGCCTTATCTTAACTTGGTTACTATCACAAAAATATACAGTATAAAATCATTCTTTGATATTATATAAACTGATAGTTACATGTATAAATATCTGATATAAAATTTGTAGTCCCTTTTTTGTGTTCTATACGCCCCCTTACACTGCAGTAGAGGCCATTAAATATTCTCCTCCCATTGTCTAAAAAAGAATGTCTCATATATATAATGTATAACAAAGGACACATTTCATTCTTTTTTTTTTTTAATTTGTCAATCCCTTTGGTAATAAATAAGTTTTATGAAAAGGAGTCCATATTTCCAAATGACTTCCATTACCCTACAATGACGGACAAGTAACAAAGTTTCAACATATATCCAAACTTCTAAACCATGGCCATTTCAGGTTTATTTTTAATATGCTCAACTAATATAGTTTTCTTTATTTATATATAAAATACCGACCAGACACAGCTTTAAACCATAGCGAACACCAAAACGAACCTCAGGTTCCATTTTTGTTCATTCGGGGTCCGCAATTTAATAATCTGAGTGCGTTTTGGGTGCGGTCCGGGTTCGCTTGGGGTCAGTTCTGGGTCTACTAGAGCAAACCCAGCCTGAAACGGACCCCGTTTTATCTTACCGCTTGTTGGCTCCACCCCTTACATATTCCAAATATACAATAGTTGAAATCGTTCATTGGTGTTAAGAGTCGATCGGAAGTTCGTACACGCATGAGCCTGCAAACTACAATTAGAAGACATGCATTGATGAAAATTTCAAAATGTCACAATATATTGTTTTACGGATTATTTTATAGACTGAGAATTCGGGAATTGGACATTTTTTTTTTTTTTTTTGTTAACAGAAATATTTTGTCGCCTGCGTGGCACGGTGGTAGAGCGTCTGCCCCAGAGTCGCGGAGTAAGGAGTTCATCCTTACGTCGCGGGTTCGAATCCCACTATGGCACGTGGAGACCGGTACTTCGGATGAGACCGTATAAACCGAGGTCCCGTGTCGCAGTAAATGCTGGCAAGATCCCTCACAGCTCAATGGCCCTGAGTGCCGAGTATAGGTCAAAATTTGCAGCTGTCCACCGTCAAGTGATGGAGTCTCCAAATGAGTGAAAAATTCTCGAGAGGGACGACAAACAACAATCAAACAAACAAAAACATAAATATTTTTATAACTGAGTGAAAAGTGGTTGTTAGAAAAAATTCGCAGTCGGTAATTTACAGGAAAATAGATTTATATGTTAGGTAGTTGAATACAAACGTGATTAATGAATTGAGGATGAGAAAAAAACCCACGTGCATTTACAAAAAGAAAAGATATATATATTTCTTCTTTTTTTCATCTTTGGCGATCAATCTAAAAATTGTATTAAACAAATTGAGCGGCAGACTAATTGGTGACATACAGGTATGATTGCTTTTAAATTTCAGTTTTGGTTAAGTTCAATGATTCTTTTTCGCCTGAATAGGAAATGCATGTATATGTATAAGCGTTAAATTCTTTAGCATCCTTTTTTGTCAAGATATGCTTTGTTTCTTAATATTCCCAATTAAACTCCTCTTAATTTTCCCTATAATGGAAAATGCGTAGTCTCGACCGACAAACAATTATTTATTTAATCAACATTTGATCTTCGTAAGTTCAAGATTCGAAATGTAAACAAACGTTACCCGGAAAATTTTAAAATGAAACAGATCCTCAATTCCCTACCCCGAAAATGTATTTTATAATAATTTGTTTTGAACGACTTTGTAATAACGATTTTTTTATTGCATATATTTCAGACTTCAGGCGCTTTAAAGAACACACTCATGTACATGTTTTCATCATTTTCAAACGTTAATTTGAGAGTTATACAAATAAATGATACTTTAAAGTTTTTTTTTCTGTATGGTAAAGAATTGTTAAAAAACAAAACAACAGTTTAATAACACCTAACCCTACACACCTACACCCCAGCCCCCAAACAATAAGAACGACTTTATAAAAAAATAACGAGGAACATTATCGCTAGTTTAATTTATAACCAGCATATTTAAATAAACTAAAATAAATAAATTAATTATGAATTGATGGAGATTAAGATAAATTAAATATGACATGAAATAAAAAAAAAGGAACATTTAAATATGTCTTTGCATCCCTAAATAAAACAGCTTCATGATATAGATACATGATGACATTTCATATTCTTTTAAAATTGTTTATAATTAATTAATTAATGCATAAATTAATACAATTTAGGAAAGAACAAAAATTTCAAGGCGTAGAAGAAAGGGACTTCAATGTTATAAAGAAAATACGCTCTGCTTCTAAAATAAGTTATGTATTTTCGTAAAATTAGAAAAATGAATACGAATTATGAAAAATAATTTTTTAATGACTTAGAGCATAAATAGAAACATTTTTTTCTCCCTTGAAGAAAATAATTTAATTGTAATAAACGTGACTGGGAAATATAATTTCCAAAATATTTAATGAAAACAAGTTCCTTAAACAATGAAATAGAAAAGAAAAGTTTGATGGTGATTATGTTTTCTATTTGTAACCATTGTTATCTTTTTTTTCATACAACGGGCCAGCCCTAGCGAACCCAAATCGAACACAGAAAACGAACCTGAGGTTCGATCGGGGTCCTTTTTCTCTTAGGTTGTGTCTTGACGTTACTATATATATTGTTAAAATATTTTTTTCTTGCAGAAAGTATGCAAGATTTTTATTTATGATGGCAAAAGTAATATTATCTCATTTTCTTTCTTTCTTTCTTTTTTTTATTTATTTTGTGTGTGTGTGTGTGTATGTGGCAAATCCGTTCCTTAAAAACGACTGAAAATGTAATGTTATTTTCAGCATATTATTGCATGCCTTCATAGACGTTCATCTCTCAGGCAAGAAAAATAACCTTTAAAATTATGATTTATCTTTTCAAGTTCCACAATGCTATTAGAATGAATATTTTTACTCGGGCACGAGAGACAAAATAAAACACAATACAGTTTATTGAGAAACCAACAGCTTTTTTTCTTTAAATCATACCATTGATGATAACTCATCGCTCTCAAAAATTCATTCTAACAAAACAAATCCTGACAAATCAATCAAATATGTTAATACTCACGAATTGAACTCCAGTTGACTGAAATATACAGAAAGTGTATTTTTATTTGAATTACAATACCATACGAACTTTTTTTTCGTGAGTAAAATTTTGTGCTTTGAAGAAAGAAATCTGGTTCGTTGAGATTTAATTTCCTGGTTTAAAAATGTTGCCTTATGATTTATTTGGAATTTTATGGAGGACTGCATAAATCTGTTCATACCATGAGAACAAAAATAATACCCCCCCCCCCCCGAAAATAAGATATACTGTATCATAGTATATTAGTAAACCTTTGTAGATGCTATATGAAGCATCTATACTTATAAATTAATAAATTTTGCAAATAAACTCCGAAACGGGTGCACCAGAGTTCTTACTTATTCCTCTAACAATACACTAGATACAAGATGATGTCCGTAAACTATATTTAGATTTCACTCGCATAGTAAGTATCGTACATTAAATTGAAAGTCTACTTTTATTTTCTATAAACAGCCATGAAATAGCAAAAACGTGAGTACGGTGGCGTTTCCGGTTAGCGGATCTAAGTTACTGGCAATTTTTAAGGAAACTGACAACAAGCAATCGTTTATTTATCATTGAGTCAAATGCTGACTGACGTTTTTCATACTAATTGTTAGGCCATTATTTATACACTGAATTGTCGACGGATTTTTCCGTTATTTCCCGATCATGACAAGGAGCACACGGCGGGTGTGACCGGTCGGCAGGGGATGCTCACTCCTCCATGGCACCTGATCCCACCTCTGATGTTTAGAGGTCCGTGTTTGCTCTGCTCCTATTTTGTATTGTTTAATGGACTTTTGAGCTTGAATACTGTTCGTTATCTCCATATATTTCATAAAACGTCAATCTTGATTTAAATGATATAAAAGAAATAAGTTGTGATAACCGATTAAAAAGGGAAATGTGTCAATTATTTTCGTCATTCACCAATCTTAATATTGAAGGAAGCTTCTAAAACATCATATAGCATCGAGCCCGATGTTTAAAAAAAAAAGGCGCTTATAGCTGCACAACATAAGGCCAAAATAAAAAATAGGTTTGTTTCCCCTAACGCGACCGACCCACTTAAATCGTGCCGACTGAAAAGTTTTTTTAATAGGATTATTCAAATATTTATTTTTATTGTTTATCAACGTTATAAAATACAATTTCATCAAAATTCGTTTTTATCAGAACAGCGGCTTTTGTTTTACTCTCATTTGGCGCCCACAACATGTGGCCACAGAGGGTTACTTAGTGTTATAAAACAACGGCGATGTATCAATCTTAATACACATCTTTAACTTATTAGAATCCTACACTCTTGAAACATTTCGTGAATTCAATATACCATGACTAAGGAGTGTTAAGATGGTATTTACAAATGTGTCTTCTAAAATTAACGTACGTAGAAAGCATGACAAAGCCTGTCTCATGAGCAGATGACGGGCCCACTTTGTGTATGCATAACAATAAATTTCACTGCATTTCATTCGTTTCGATCTAAAAAAAAAAAACACTTCATGTATGATTCTATTTTTACTATATAGGACCATAGGAGTTGTAAATATATCTTAGTATAATAATTTCATCTTGATAAATATAGTTCGGATGTCCTTTCTTCATTCCTTTTATTTATGGGGTAAACTTCGTGACTAAAACATTAGATAAATGAAACTTTAATCATTTTAGATATGGTTTGGTTGAATTAAATATTGTTTATACAGGTATACTCTTTTCAAATAGTGTTGAAATCTTTAAAGGACTGGGTACGTTAAGTATAACAGAGCGGCCCTGTCTCCAAATTTGATTTCAGTTTTTTACAAACATGCCTACGATTTGTCCTTTCAAAATCATTTTATTTTTTTTAATTATCACAAACCGTTTTTCCACCAGAGGTCTCGAAAAATGGGGAGTTTTCTTTAGAAATTACAAATTTTGACGTGAAAACGTCATCACGGCGTTACTGATTTTAACGTTAAAAGAAATATGTAAATTCTCTGAACCGGAAACTATTTACTTTAACCTGCCTTATGTTCTAGAAAAAAAATTTGAACTTTTATTTCAATTCATCGTAATGTATCTTTGATAGCTGGAAGGAGTAAAATAATTTAAAGGAAATATAATTTTTGTAAAGCCCGAGTCAGTACATTTGACAATGCTTTATTCCAGTGCGTCATGCACATATATCTCAATATATAGTGAAAGCTACAACAAAAAATATACGAATCATAAGCTGACAGCCCTTAACTTGATGGACATTATATCTTTACACAAGAAATATGGCGCGAAAAGGATCACATGTATGATGTACTGGTTTGACATTAACTACAGTTCTAGATCACTATTTATCACTGACATTATCAAATACATATAATAATTCAATCGATTATACTGATAAAAGAATAAACTTACACTTTGATGGGCTCCAAATAATCAAACAATGTTACGCAAATAACTATAAATACATGTGCCCACTCGGGCGGAAATGCATGACCTAAAAATAATTCGTACCAGTAATGATTAACTCGTACCAAAAATTTTCTTAACAACATAACATTACACTCCCCGCCTGATATGCTAATATCACAACATATATTGCAACTTCAATCAACATCACTACTAGTGACTAGAATAAAAGATACCTATTTAGAAACATCAATCTACATGTGTACAGTTTGCACTTTATACAGACAAGAGTTTAACAGTTTCACACACAGGGCGAACATACACAGTCTTTGCATCACCTCGAGCAACCTGTACTTCCACCTTTCGGACTAAACCATCCTCGCTAGGGAACACACGCACTACCACTCCTAGTGGCCACTGATTACGAGGTACATCTCGGTCGCGTAATAGAATGACGTCACTAAGTTTCAAGTTGTCATTCACAGACTCCCACTTCTGTCTCGACTGCAAAGTCGACAAATAATCCGACTTCCAACGCTTCCAAAAGGTGTCCGCTAGAATCTGAACGTATTTCCATTGAGAGCGATACATCTCCTTAGTATCCAACTCCACGGGATGCCGTGTCATGGTCCCAGTTTTCTGTGTTAACAGAACTGATGGTGTAAGTATAAACGGTGAGTTTGGGTCAGTAGAAACTGATACGATAGGTCTCGCATTAATAATTGCGCTGACTTCTGCCATTAAGGTGGATAGAACTTCGTGAGTCAGGTTTTGATTGGCTGGGTTTCTGAGCATGTTATCCAAAATACGTCTGGCTATCCCAATAAGTCTCTCCCATACCCCACCCATATGGGATGCATGAGGGGGATTAAATCTCCATACTGTTCTGTGGTCTTCCAAGATTGAAATCAGTTTGGAGTCCTCTACATTGATAACCTTCATGTGTAGGGCGTCGGCGGCGCCAACAAAATTGGTACCTCAGTCCGATCTAAATTCTTTGACCTCACCACGAATAGCATAAAATCTCCTCATAGCATTGATGAATGATCCTGTACTCATTTCCTCAATGAGTTCTAAGTGAACAGCTGAGGCGTTTCCCTCCAGTGATCCAGAATCCTGCCTTCCTAACGGCGCCTTCTGTGAGGTGTCTTCCTTGATGCTCAGTCTGTTCATGGAAACGTCGAACAATCAATGTAGCAACATGATGTTTTCCCGGGATCAAAACTGGATGTTTCTCACCATATGGTAGGTCTGATGTCTGGAGTCTACCTCCCACTCTTATGATCACTTGGTCATCTATAAAAGGTGCAAGCTTTAGAATGGAGCTTGTCCGCGGTATGGGTCTGCCCTCCATTAGAGCTTCAGTCTCTCTAGGATACATGTCTCGCTGCACTGCTCTAACAATCTGGTTCTCAGCCTGCTTGATGAATTCTGTTTCATTAGTTTCAGTGTCTTTGTTCTTGTTTCTAAATTTTGTCAAGAATCGCAACAACACTCTTATGGCAGATAAGAGAGATTTCCAACTGGAGAATCGCTTGAAACGAGATGTTCCGAGATAATCTACGGTTTCTTTGCCATCTGCCTTGGTCTTGCACGAGGTAACCTCAGGACGAATCTCTCGATCACTCTCAGGGTTGACAAGATGAAATCCTTCACTCAAATGGCTCTCAGTTTCTGTGTACAAGAAGTCTGGACCTTTCAGCCATGAACTTTCCTGAAGCTGACACGCCAACATGATTCTGGTTCCCGAGTCTGCAGGATTTATCTCGGATCGTATGTAATTCCACTGATCAGGTTGAGATGACCTATGGATCCTTGCAACACGGTTGCTGACGTAAATGTAAAACCGTCTACTCGTATTCTGTAAATATCCTAACACCACTCGACTATCTGAGTAGTACTGAATGTCACTCAATTCCAGTCCAAGATGTTGAGATACCATCTCACCGACTTCAACAGCCAACACTGCCGCACATAGTTCAAGCCTCGGTATGGTGTGGCCATGTTTTGGTGCTATCTTGGATTTCCCATATGTGAAGCCTATGTGAATAGCGCCATTACTGTCAATAGCTTGCAGGAATGCGACGGCAGCAATCGCTTGCTCTGAGGCATCTGAAAACACATGCAAACGTTTCAGAACACAGTCCTTGTAAGGATGTTGAAGTAAACATCGAGGAACCTGAAGATGTTCTAGAGATTTCAAGGAGTCCTTCCAATTCCTCCAGTCCTTTATGCGACACTCTGGCAATGGTATGTCCCAATCTGTAGTCTCAGCTATCAAGTCACGCATCAGGATCCTCCCTAGGAGTACGACTGGTGCGATCATTCCGAGGGGGTCAAATAGACTATTCACCACAGACAGCACACCTCTCCTGGTAAACGGCTTATCATCGTCACGCACACGGTATGTGAATGTGTCTAAATTGAGGTCCCAGACCAGTCCAAGACTGTGCTGCAAAGGTAAGTCAGCCTTAGCAATATCTAAAGTTTTTAAGTCACTTGCTAAGTCCTCCATGCAAAAATTATTCATTACAGTTTTACTGTTGGACGCTATCTTATGAAGCTTGAGTTGTCCCTCTTGATAAAGAGTCTCTTGTGTGTTCCGTAACACCTTTATAGCTTCCTCTTCTGTTGGGAAGGATGCCAAACCATCGTCCACATAAAACTGGTTGTTAACAAATTCCCTCACTTCTGGATCTTCAGACTGTGCCACGCAACGACGGAGACCATAGGTCGCAACCGCCGGAGAAGGAGAATTTCCAAAAACGTGGACACACATCCTATACTCAACTAGATCCTTCTGGGGATCGTGGTCCTGGTGCCAAAAGAAACGCAGGAAATCGCGATGATTCTCTGTCACGAAAAATCCATAAAACATCTGCTGTATATCCGCCATTACAGCATCTGGTTCCTTGCGGAAGTGATGTAACACACCAACTAGGCTGTTCATAAGCACAGGTCCTGACATCAAAACAGCGTTTAGTGAGATTCCCTTATAGTTAGCTGAAGAATCGAAAACGACTCTAACTTGGTCCCTTTTCCGTGGATGGTACACTCCGAATAACGGTAGATACCAGCACTCCTGTTCTGTATCAAGTGGTGGAGCCACTTCTGCATGTCCATTATGCAGCAGCTTTGTCATGAAAGTGCGAAAGTGGTCCCGTTTCACAGGGTCTCGTTGGAGGTTCTTCTGTAAGATCCGTGCACGTTTGAGAGCTTCCTCTCTGTTATTTGGTAAAGGGGAACGCGACTCCTTAAAGGGTAATGGTGCTTCCCAATGACCATCCGGCGTTTTCTTAAACTCCTTACCCATGATTTCCAAGAACTGTCGGTCCTCGACAGAGTATCCGTCTTTCTCATCATCCGTTGTCCGAATAAACACATCCTGTCCAATTCCGTCACTTTTCACAGTATTTATCGAAACAGCTAAGTGATGATCACATGGTTCAAATGCAGATGGTCGTCCACTACTCAGGATCGTAGTCTTATTGACGCTAGCTACAGTCGATGGTGTACATGTGTCTCCTAGACATACGTTACCAATCACAACCCAACCAAGGGGTAGCCGCTGGGCAAATGGAGCAGTCCTAGGCCCAGTTTTCTGTTCCAATACATGGTGTACTTCTGGTAAGTCTCTTCCAATAAGAAGTAAAATGTTTGCCTTCTCGTCAAGAGGAGGGATCTGAATACCTTTCAAGTGTTCAAAATGTGTGATCACATCTGGTGTGGGGATCTCTTGGCGATCATTTGGAATGTTATTGCATTCGATAACTGGTGGAAGACCAATTCTAAATGTCTTATCTAACGATTCAATTGTAAGTCCAGACATCTGTCGTCCAGTAACAGATGAGCGTCCAGCACATGTAGATAGGGTATATTGCACAGACTCTGTCTTAGGGCTACACAGAGCATCAAAGAGCTTTGAACGGGCTAGTGTCCTATTGCTCTGATCGTCGATAAGAGCGTAAGTATGGTAATAGTTCTGAGGTGTGTCAGTGGAGTATATACGCACAAGTACTGCTTTCCCACAGGATTTCCCAGAAAATCCTGGTCCACATACTTCCGTACACAAAGAGGTTTGTGGCTCCCCGCCATGGAGCTCGGCTGCTACACTGACCCTTGGCTCAAGATTGCTTTGAGTTCTATGGGCAACACCAACATGCAGTGCTGTCGTATGTTTATCACTCGAACACACTCTACACTTAACCGGCACAGTACAATCCTTTGCGCGGTGATCTGTAGACGCGCAACACTTGAAACACAAATTGCGGTCACGCAAGAACTTCTTCCTTTCTGTCATGGAGAGCTTAAGAAAGCCTTTACAGTCCTGTAAGCTATGATCTGCATTATGTATTGGGCACTTTGATCTCACAGAATTGTTCGAGTCCCCCACAGCAGTTTTTCTGTTATTTACACTGAGTCCCCTGTTTCCTGTTTGAACTGGCTGTGGATTACATGCAAATACAAATCCAGGGTCATTCCAGATAGTGCTCTGTTCACGAATAAATTCACTTAACTCTCTAAACGGAGGAAAAGCCACATTGTGTCTGTTTTTATATTTGACGGCTCTGTCTCTCCATTTGGACTGCAGAGATGGTGGTAACTTTGCAACAATAGGTGTTGTCCCAGAGGAAGTGTTAAAGTACGATAACAAGTCCCTGAGCTGTGGGTCCTCCATGGCTGATTCAATCTCTGAGAGAATATCCGAGAGTACATAAAGTTTCTCCTTTTCTCTAACACTGATTTTAGCAAAGATTTCCAGTTTCCGTTTTAGTGCAGCTTCTATCACTTGTGGGCTGCCATACCTCTCATCAAGTCGACTCCATATTCTGAACAGACCTCTCTGGTGATCCAACGGATTTGACGAACGCACACTTATCGCCTGAGGAGTTGAACTCGGGCCTAAGAATTTCACAAGCAAGTCCAGTTCTTCTGATGCACTTATGTCAAGCTCCTTCATCACTGACTTGAAACTGTGTTTCCAGGCTAAGTAGTTCTCAGGTCGGTCATCAAACTTGGAGAGTCTTGTAAGAACAAGATCCTTTTTGAGAAGGAACTTAGCAAAGTCGGAACACTGATCTACAGGACGAGTCCCTATAGGTGGAATATGATCTACTTCGGGAGGAAGTAAGTCCCTATCAAATGCTGAGGTAGGTTCCGGAGAGAAATCCCATGAATGAACAGAGTCTTTCCATCCTTGTTCTGGTAGACAAGGTGCTCTATGAGTGTCATTGAGTCTGTTATCACGCGTGTTAGCTCGTAAAGGTATGTATGTGGATGATGTGACCTTCGGTCGACCTGGGAACAGTTCTCTAGCAGACGGGTCTGTTACCACTGGCTGTGCAGGGTGAAAGGTGAGTCCATCTCTAATACGCTTAGGTGCATGTGGCTCCATATGTCTAGGAACAAATGCTGGGGTTTCGGCTGATAACTGAACTGACTGAATATTCTCCTCTTGAGCTTTCACAGATATCGGCTTGTATTCACTTGAACACCACGAACTAACATCTGTTAAATCCTCTAAACTAATGCTGTCCTTAGCATACATCTCTTCAATTGCACGTTTTTCTGCTAAAAGTTCAAGGTCCATCTTGATTAACTGCTGTTTATAGATGATCTCAGCTTGTGCTTTCTTTAATGCAGTTTCCTCATCTGCGTACTTCATATGGATTTTGGCGAGTTCCGCGCTTACGGAGACGTCCGACATGATGCGTGAGCTGCGTACAAAGTCTTTCACTGTAAAGCCCGAGTCAGTACATTTGACAATGCTTTATTCCAGTGCGTCATGCACATATATCTCAATATATAGTGAAAGCTACAACAAAAAATATACGAATCATAAGCTGACAGCCCTTAACTTGATGGACATTATATCTTTACACAAGAAATATGGCGCGAAAAGGATCACATGTATGATGTACTGGTTTGACATTAACTACAGTTCTAGATCACTATTTATCACTGACATTATCAAATACATGTAATAATTCAATCGATTATACTGATAAAAGAATAAACTTACACTTTGATGGGCTCCAAATAATCAAACAATGTTACGCAAATAACTATAAATACATGTGCCCACTCGGGCGGAAATGCATGACCTAAAAATAATTCGTACCAGTAATGATTAACTCGTACCAAAAATTTTCTTAACAACATAACATTACAATTTTATTACAAACGATTTCATCAGACAAGTAATGAAGCTTGATTCATCCATACAGACGAGACAAGGTAGTACTTCTTTTAAAATTGTGCTCGTATCAAATTTATCATTTTTTTAATGTAAAAATGTCCTAATGATTTCTTCAATCATTTTCCGCATTGTCTATGAAGTTACATTAAAATTTTTAAAGATACATGAATCAGTATTAAAAAGAAAATTGGAACGTCCCATATAAAGTTGTCAAAATTGGATTTTTGGCAATGAAAGAGTCAACATCACTCCCCTTTTCCATTCCAACAAATGGCAGCGCTATTAATTTCGTATTTTCTATTTTTTTGTTTTGATATACGTATAAATTACTCACTACTACGGGGTTACGAGGTGTCTGAAACTGCGTTAAAAAAATTTTCTCTGATGTTAGGATTTCCTTTATAGATCGTTATTTATTCATTCCAGTGGATCCGCTTTACTGCACGGTTCATGTAAAATACCCTAACCAGGAACAATCACCAGTATACTTAAACACAATCTCTTTCAAAAGGAGACCGGTTATAAGAGTCCTGATTGATGAGGCCATTCCAAGTTTTTTCTTTGTTTAGCGTCCATCCTAACCTATCTTCCTATCCGAGAAAACACACAAACCAAAAGGGGAAAAACGCAGCATTTCAGAACAGTTATAGAATTTCTTATTATCATTTGAGACCTCTCCTCGCCATAAAACTTAGATAAACTACTAGTTTATTGAAATAAAAAAATTAATACACCACTTAAAAAAGAGAGATGTCAATCCCAAAAGAGTAAAATGCATTTCAGAGATTCGTATTTATTGATTTTAATTTGAGTTAACTTTGTGTTTGCGTTTCAAAGCTTTTTATTTATCAATTTTAATATGTGTTTGTTTTTAATTTCATAACCTCAAAATTAATTCGTCCGCGTACACTGCACATAAAAAAAAAACTTGGAATGGCCTTATCATAACTTGCGTTACAGACCTTGAAAAATTTTGCTTCAAATAAAAACCGTGAATCTCCGAAGGCTTAAAAAAGGGTGTGCGATTTGTTTAGATCAATTTTTCGATGAACAAAATATTTTATATAGCCAATGCTAATAATTTAATTTTAGAGACAAACACATTAATTTGCATGTACATACTCATTACTTGATTCACAAAATCGAAAATTATATGCCTAAATCTGCGTAGTGAATTCGACAGGAAATACACACGAATCCTCGGGAAGGGATTCAGAAGCCTGAAGTACACTCTAACAGGCATAATTCCCTAAAACTAAAAGCTATAAAAATAAGGATATAATATTATATGAATGATTTAAATATAGAGTTTATCCGCGTCAGCTATGAAAATATGCGCATGTCGTCTTCAAAACATGCAGCATGAAACGGCAGACACTTGCATTGATATCGATCAGTAAAAGATCGATCAACTGTCACAGTCCAGTGGGGAGCCAAAAGAAATTGGAAAGGGATGTATTTAGTTTTAAATGAAATTCTTGATATAATTTTTTTATTGGTACTCATTAATACAGTACATGTATAATTTGATTATCAGTAAGCCCCCCCCCCCTTCTATTTACATGAGACAAAATACAAATAATCGAAATGCAGAATAACAGAACACTCAAATAGAAGAATCAAAATTCACTTTCACGTCCCTTTTTATAAGCTACATAGAGATTTTATTTCTAGTTCAGTTATCAAATCTTATGTTATTTTGTTACTTGTGTTACTTTGTATGCAAAACACGTCACAGTGCTTCTTTATAGAGTTATCCTTGCCATTCCCGGATTATATCACTAGCTTGATTATGTTTCTTTTTCATGTAAGTGTCTGATAAATTTTAAAAAAATCTTTAAAAATATACCTAACAAACTGCTGACATGAATTGCAAGACGATACATCACGTCATCTACTAAGACAAAAACTGCATTAAAATAGATAAAGATGTTCTTTAGAACTCCTCCCTATGTTTACATGTTACACAACCGTAGGTAAGATACATGCATTTGATAAATTATTATTTCGGTGACAATGATAATTTTATCACTTCCTTTGGATACATTAACTCTCTGGGGCATTTCCTTGTGCATTTGTCCTTGTAGTAACGATAAAATACTTTAATTCGTTTTTTTCTGGAACGGATTATCATCACAGACGGACTTTGAATCTTTAAAATTTAGTGGTAAAGTGCACCGCCGTTTTCACAGAGGTGATATTGGACAGAACGCTCCTCCAGCCCCGATAAACATCTATTGGAATACTAAACATATTTCCTATGAAATATATTACTATTATTTTATGGATAATCTGGATAAAATCCATTTAAAAATACTCCCTTACTTCAAGATTAGCAATAGTGTACATGTAGTTAATATGTACATTCGTTTTTTATACAGATAAATATCTATAGAGTAATCTTTTTTCTTTTTCTTTTTTTTTTTCATTTCAGACTTGGAATGCCTTAAAATGTATTAGGAATACAATTTCTGGAAGAAAAAAATAACGAGTTAAACCATCGATTATGGAGCGGAAAGGAGGTGTCTTGTCCACAAGTAATGCAAGATCGTGTTTGTATTTCTTACAGAACTGCATAGGAACAGATAATCTTTATTTATAGACAATAAAAAAGGTTGATTGTATCATGTTTCGCTTAAATTTTCATAGAAAATACCGAAAGCGTACACCTCTGTATACGTTTTTTAAGCCTTATAGACTTGGTCAACATAATTATCTAAAATTCCTTGTAAATTATAAATTAAACCCAATTTTACTTGAAAACACTGATGTCAATATTCCGATCAGCATGATAAATGTATATATGATTAATAAGTGTAAATACATGTAAGAACTTTTCCATTCCCAGCTGCTGACCTTCAATAAGTAAATGTAGGTCAGCAGTGGCAGATTTAGAAGTATTTTGTCATATATAAAACACGGTTGAGGCTATCTGGTACCGCTTGCAGGGTGGCTGGCAGGAGTTATCTCTCCATAAGTGCGTACGAGTTATCTCGCATTACAACGGTGATAACCATGAATTTGTACCCTTATTAAAAAGTTCCACATCAATCGTTCTATAGAAAGGTTAATGTTTATTTAATATGTAAAACGTAATAATTAAGAAAAAGAAAGGGAGCGAGACAAATAAAGTCCTCTAATTATTGATTTGGGACCATATAGTGCACGGAGCCCCCCCCCCCCCCCCAAAAATGTAAGATGAAGTTTATTTTTTAAATTATTTAGTTATTTTTAGTTATATTATATATATATATATATATATATATATATATATATATATATATATATATATATATATATATATATATATATATATATATATATATATTATTTTATGCACATATTTTTATTATTTATTTATTTATTTATTTATTTTTGTAAATACATACCTTTTGTTTATCACTCGAGACTACGATGTTTTCAGTTACCTTTTGTTGTTATTCTTTTCTTTTGACAATGTTCACTCGCTTTGTCATTCTCGCAGACATATGGCACCGAACGACATTCTTCTTGAAATTGAAACTCTTATAAATTAAAGTAAAACAAATAAGGGAATTTTGAATCCCACTCCATGTATCAGCGAATGCCGGTATGCAAAGACTCTACATAGACCTTTTATTATATACTTATTTACAATCTAATCAAGGGTCGAAAGGAAGTGTTTTTGAATGTCTCCAAGTTATTAACAGTTCTCTCTGTCTCTGTCTGTCTGTCTGTCTGTCTGTCTGTCTCTCTCTCTGTCTGGCGGTAGTGAACCCCTGACTCAATCCGTGCTTGCTGTGTTCTACATTTATTCTAAATTTCAGACACTCTTTGTTAGCTTTCTAGTCATCATCTTCTAATTCACCGAAAATTTTTCTGTTTTTTTTTCTTTAATATATTTCATCCCATATTTACACAGTGAACATAACAATGCCATGATAACCTTGTACAATTTACAAATAATGATAGCGTTTATAACATAGGTCCAACTAGTATTTCAAAACTATCCCAAAAATATAATTCGGCATCTATATGTATGCCCTCCCCCAACTCCCTATGAAAAAACTAAAAATTCTTAAACCAGTATTTAATAGTGATATTTATTTTCTTTAATGCAAAATATGAATAGGGGAATGTTTTAACGCCGAGAATCAACATTTAATAGTTCTAAATATGTGTATAAAAGTTTAGACATACTAAAGTCACCTCTATCTAAGTTTTGCTAAGATTGTCAAATCTAAGCATGCTTTTAGTTACGGTATTGTTTGACACTGTACATTCTTCAGTCCTTCTTAAGCAAGGTCTTAGACTTAAGTACCCTTAATGTTACGACACCCAGAAAATGAAACTGCCCACCTCTAGCAGGTACTACATTACGTAGCCTGTAACTGTAAAATAATTACAGATATCGAGATATGATACTTCCTACCTCTAACAGGTACCAGATTACAGGACAACCTACCTCTAACAGGTACCAGATTACAGGACAACCTACCTCTAACAGGTACCAGATTACAGGACAACCTACCTCTAACAGGTACCAGATTACAGGACAACCTACCTCTAACAGGTACCAGATTACAGGACAACCTACCTCTAACAGGTAGCAGATTACAGTACAACCTACCTCTAACAGGTACAAGATTTCAAAGCTTCCTACCTCTAACAGGTACCAGATTACAGGACAACCTACCTCTAACAGGTACCAGATTTCAAAGCTTCCTACCTCTAAGAGGTACCAGATTACAGGACAACCTACCTCTAACAGGTACCTGATTGCAAAACTATCTTGTTCTATTACTACGGCTACTTATTTCTATTATGTACCTGATAAAGAATCTACCTACCTCAAACATTAGATTACGAAGCTTCTTACTTCACTTAGTAAGTACTAAGAGGTACCAGATTATAAAGCTACTCACCTCTAACAGGCAACGGGTTATAAAACTACCTACCAGCATGACGTACCAGATTATGAAGTTTCCTACCTGTAAGAGGTACCAGATTACGAATCTAAATACTTCTAACAAATACCACATTCAGAAGCTGCCTACCTCTTACAGGTACCAAAATATGAAACTTCCTTACTGTAAGGGGTACAGTATTATAAAATTTCCTATCTGCATGATATACCAGATTATGAAGCTACCTACCTGTCAGAGGTTCCAAAATATGAAGTAACTTACTTCTGACAGGCACCATATTATGAAGCTACATGTACCTACCTGTAACAGGCACTAAATTATGAAGCTACCTACCTGTTAGAGGTACCGGATTATGAAGTTACCTACCTCTAACAGGTACCAGATTATAAATCTACCTACCTGTAAGGAGTACCAGATGATGAATCCACCTTCCTGTAACATATTTCAGATTATGAAGGTGCCAACCTCTAGCAAGTTTCAGATTTTAAAGCTATCCAACCTGAATTAGGTACCGTGTTTTCAATTATAAATAGTCGCCTGCGTGGCGCAGTGGTAAGAGCGTCTGCCCTAGAGTCGCGGAGTAAGGAGTTGACCCTTACGTCGCGGGTTCGAATCCCACTGGGGGACGTAGAGACCGGTTCTTCAGATCATGAGACCGTATAAACTGAGGTCCCGTGTCGCAGTAGGTGCTGGCACGAAAGAGATCCCTCACTGCTCAATGGCCCTAAGTGCCGAGTATAGGTCAAAATTTGTAGCTCTCCACCGGAAGGTGGTGGCGTCTCCATATGAGTGACAAATTCTCGAAAGGGACGTTAAACAACAAAACAAACACATTATAAATAACGTATCTCTATTAGGTATAAGATTATTAAACTACTACCTCGAACAGGTAAAAGATTTTGAAACTTTCTGCTTTTGATTAATAGCTTCATCTCTTTTCTCATGTTATATATTATGCCAACAATTACACATACATAAAACAAATAATTAGCCTTAGTCTTACAATACATGAAAAATTAAATGTCATGGTTGTAAAGTTCATATAGTCGTTTGGTACATATCGTCAGTGACAATATGCACGTATCCTCATTGCACATAGTGTCGTCAATCGACAGATATTGTTGTCGGCTGAAAAAATTATACATGTATATATATATGTATATTATATATGTATTTTTTGTCGACATAATGAGCTTTCCCTTCTCGTACATATTGTCGCGTCACAGCTAGGGCTGCTTAATGTTTTATAGTTTTTTTTTAATGTAATTGCCGTGTAAATCACACAAGCATATCTGTCAAATCCTATTTTATGCAGCGCGATTGTCAAGGTACATATTGTCGTCCTGTTCATATTGTCGCCGGCGACACAAACCACTTGTACTAATGTGACGAGTGCAAATAACATGATATTATATAAATTCATCAAAAAAGACTATGCAGGAATCTCTCTCTCTCTCTCTCTCTCTCACTCTCTCTCTGAAACTTCAATCCAATACCCGCTTTCTGTCAAAAAAGAACTTTCATCACTTTCGTCTCACTGATATATAAAAATTGTCGACCCCAAACATCAATTACTTCAGTATATGTATAAGAATAAAGCTAAAAATAATTTCCGGATAAACATTACTATTGAACAAAAACTTTATTTCAATTTCCAAGTATATATTACAAGAAAAAAAAAGAATAGGCTCGTTTATCAGATATCAAATATCTCAAGAACTACAGTATCTTGACATATCATAGTGATGTACATAGTGTACACCAATCCTGGACCTAATTTTTCTGAACAAAACATTTTCTCCCTGCTGTATTGCAAGTTATGAAAATTGTTTACTTATTTAACTGGCGTACACTTTGTCTGTCCTTCTGTCTGTATGTCTGTGTGTGTTTGTATGTGTTAATCTTTCTCTCTCTCTCTCTCTCTCTCTCTCTCTCTCTCTCTCTCTCTCTCTCTCTCTCTCACTCTTTCTCTCTTCAAAACCTTAGTAAATATTCTTCAACACAATATATCGGCCACAAAATGTGCAAATGAACACAGCTAGTACATATTGTCGCCGACGACAATATGTGCCGATGCGCGACTGTACATTTTGTCGTCTATTATGCAGGATGAAAAAAGGCTCGGTACATATTGTCGCCTCAGTATGTACCGATTGTCGACAATATGTCCAGTGAGGGTAGGTACATGTTGTCACCGACGACAATATGTACAGAATGACAATATGACATGTTGACGTCACCAGGCACGTAGCAACAGGAAGGGGCAGAGGGGGCCTGGCCCCCTCTTTTTTCCAAGCATAACGTTTTACTATTGAAATGTTCATATAAAGGCCGGTTGCCCCCCCCCCCCCACCTTTTTGTTGTAGTAAAGTCAATTAAGAGTAATGTAGTAGTGTATGAATAAAATTTGGTACTGAAAGAACCTTACCACCCCCCACCCCCACCCCACCCCCTCCGCAATGGGATTTTCGAGTTTTGTCAATTTCCTATTTTTTTTTCTTGTCAAGCTTTTTCATGTTGGTTGAATTTTTTTCTTTGGCTGCTCCCTCCCCCCCCCCCCACTTTTAAAAACGATGCTACGTCCCTGACCGTCACAGCCCTGTCTAGCATTATATAACGCTTGACCCAGTGGCCAAGAATTTCACAGATCTTCACAAAACACCGTTACTCAATACAACTTTGCACTTTGTTTGACCCTAGATGCACAGGAGCAGAGAAAGAGATTTACTATAGGTTGACTATACATGTATAATCAATAGAGCCACTAAATAATCAACAGAGCCACCAAATAATCAATAGAGCCCAAACCTTAATACCGGAAATCCTGATCCAGAGGCCATATATTTCACAATTTTGGAAGAGGTACCCTTGCTTATCATAACTATGCACTTAGTTTGTATTATAAATACCAAGGAGTAGAGAATATTCTCACAGATGGGTTGGAGAATTTTAATGAAAGAGGGTGTTGCAGAAACTCACGATTATATCCTAAATCGAGAAAGACATTTAAGGAAGCTCTAAACACAAAAGAAAAAGTTTTTTTGACTTTGAGAAATACATGTATTATTTATATAAAGGTTTATACACTGAGTTTATCTAGTTTATTTTTAACATAGGGTACCTGTCATATTTCTCCAGAAAAAATGTTCAAAGACAGTAAAGGACAAATGAACAGAAATTACTGTTGTCTACTTACACTGGGAAAATACATGCAAATAATGTTTCTAATTACTTTATCTTGGTCTAATATAATGTTAAGAATACAATAATCTACCTCGTGTCATTTCCTGTAGATTTCCACGTATTCCTTTGCTCATCAAAGAGCAGATCACTCTAACTACATAAAACATTACCATAGATTTAGAACTTTTCAGTGAGCAGTATTTAGGGCCTCCTTAAATACCCACGAGTATGAAGAGTAATTTCGACCGAAGCTCTAATGTACAGAGAAAAAAAAACTATAGTCGAAATTAACTTGCGCCATCTCAAAGGAAAAAATCATAGATAACTCTTCATGCTCGTGGGTATTTAAGGAGGCCCTAAATACTGCTCACTGAAAAGTTCCCTTCACGTATACAGTGTATCTTGTAATTTTAATGCATGCTTAACAAACAATGACATAATGGTACATAGCTTGAGTACAAAGAAAATTTAATGAATATACAGCAACCACAGACATGTAGCATCAGAGGGGTCTGCCCCACCTTGTGCACACATTACTTTTCACTGTTCGAAATGTTCATTGAAAGGCTTGTTGCCCCCCCCCCCCCCCCTTCGTTGAAGTACAGTCAAATAAGGCTAATGTAGTAAAGTATGAAAAAAATTGGTAGCGAAAGAAGAAATTTTTTTTGCTTGTCAGGTTTTTTCAGGTAGGTTGAATTTTTTCTCTGGCTGCCCCCCCCCCCCTCCCCATTTAAAAAAAAATGATGCTACGTCTCTGACCCTACCCAAATGCATAATTTGCAGCTTTTATCATCCACATGTCTATACAGATATAACATATATCATGAAAGGCAGCCGAAAGATAAATTAAGTGAAGATTGCAACATAAAACATCATCCAAGAAGACACTGTCTATCATATGAATGCTCTTTTATTTCTTTGAAGTGATATTTCACATAAAGAAAAACCTACCCTTCTTTCTTTATGAAGTTACTTTTTCTTTTACTAGATACGGTATGGAAAAAAATTATTGCATATACATGCATTGCCCCATTCCACTTTTATAAAGATTGTAGTATATGGATCGTAGTATTCCATGTATTTACTTAAATGTATTGAAAATGGACATTTGATTCGATTAGTTGAGCTTCGACCCCCTCTCCCTCCCCAAGTACACAAACGTCTACGCGCGAGCACTTTAAAAATATTACGTTTTCCGGAGAAGTGCCAGCTATTTTCTGATTTTTAATGGTTGATTTCTGAAACGTTAGAAAACAATGTTACACTGTATAATTCATTACAACAATTATTGTCCATTGTGCTCTCTCTCTCTCTCTCTTACAAACACATAAATGTACACTTTTAAATACAAGACACTATATAAGCGCATCACCTAGTAACTTGTTGCCTTTGCATGGATTTATACAGGGTATGAGTTTAGACTTCATCCATGCTATAAAACGTAACTTTCCCCAAATGAACACAGCGCACACTAATATATATATGTATACGTATAACCACTGACGCATGACAAATGTGCTTCCTAACCCGTCATAGGTATTTTGGCGTATTTTCTTCTGTTTGTCCGCTTTTAATTACATTGTAAGTGATTACTGAAAATTAGACAGAAGAAATTATCATTTACAAAGTGATTGAAATACTGTCCGTTCTATTATACACATATACTTAATTTTTCCGATTTATTAATTTTAAACTAGGTGCAATAACTGGTCCCGGGAAAACTACCGAGATACGGGAAGTTAGGGCGAGTTACGTTCGTTCGTAAGATGTCGGTATTTCTCTAATATAGACATGGCCACGTAAATGGCCATTTATACGGCAGATATGTACAGCTTGTTATAACAAAACATTTCACGTTTTACGTTTATTTCATGCATAGTTTTTCCTAACATAGACTGGCGACCTGTTAGTAAACTTTTTTTTCACATCTATGGTCACTGTCGCCATATTGCACGAGAAAAGTTAGAACGATAAAAAGCGCACAATTAATGGCAAGTGCACCTCGCACATCATTTTGAAAGATGTACTGTAGATAGTGTGCGTTAATATTTTTCAATATATAAAAATATGTCCAATAATTACGCTATTGATGCAATATCCAAGAAATTCCATTGAGTCATTTCAATTTAGTTGTTTCAAGTCAAATCTGAGCCACTAATTAACAGAATAATAGCGAAACGAAATAAGTATGAAAAAATTAAATTATTCAGGAACTAAATTGTAATACCAAAAATCATCCAATTAAATTGCTTTGTTATGTTTAATTATTATTAAAATCAATTAAAATTGTGTTTTACTAGAGACTTTAACGTTTAAATAACAGCAACAAGTAAAGGAACTGGATTATAACTGTGAAAACCATATTTTTGCTTGCTGTACTAGATTCAAATGATTTCCTTATCTGTCGCTGATATATATTTTAATTACACTCTATAATCTTGATCAATCTTTTCAAAAAATTGAATTTTTCCTGTGATCTCAATTTTTCTGCATTATGGCTCTTGGCATAGTAACATGTAAGTAAAACTCTGGAACTTGTTACAGGAAGAGTAATCCACAATTTAGTAAATCTTAGGTAGGTGATTCATAATCTGGTACCTGTATGTGATAAATAACTTCAGGTAGCTTCATAATAAAGTGCTGCATAGAAGTATGTACATTATAATCTGGTGCCTGTTAAAGGTAGGTAGCTTTGAAATCTGGTACCTGTTAGAGGTAGGTAGCTTTGAAATCTGGTACCTGTTAGAGGTAGGTAACTTAGAAATCTGGTACCTGTTAGAGGTAGGTAGTCCTGCAATCTTGTACCTGTTAGAGGTAGGTAACTTAGAAATCTGGTACCTGTAAGAGGTAGGTAACTTAGAAATCTGGTACCTGTTAGAGGTAGGTAGTCTTGTAATCTGGTACATGTTAGAGGTAGGTAGTCCTGTTATCTGGTACCTGTTAGAGGTAGGTAGTTTAGAAATCTGGTACCTGTGAGAGGTAGGTAGCTTTGAACTCTGGTACCTGTTAGAGGTAGGTAACTTAGAAATCTGGTACCTGTTAGAGGTAGGTTGTCCTGTAATTTGGTACCTGGTAGGTAGCTTTGAAATCTGGTACCTGTTAGAGGTAGGTAGTTTAGAAATCTGGTACCTGTGAGAGGTAGGTAGCTTTGAACTCTGGTACCTGTTATAGGTAGGTAGCTTTAAAAACTGGTACTTGTTAGAGGTAGGTAGCTTTGAAATCTGGTACCTGTTAGAGGTAGGTAACTTAGAAATCTGGTACCTTTTGGAGGTAGGTTGTCCTGTAATCTGGTACCTGTTAGAGGTAGGTAGCTTTGAAATCCGGTACCTGTTAGAGGTAGGTTGTCCTGTAATATGGTACCTGTTAGAGGTAGGTAGCATCATTATCTGGTACCTGCTAGAGGTAGATAGCATCATTATCTGGTACCTGTTAGAGGTAGAGTGCTTTATTTTTTTTTATCATGTGGCGTAAATGTCTTCTCCTTTTTTGTGTTTGTTTTTTGCATATTTAGAATAAAATTACCCTCAAAATAATCCAGTTCTCGATACTTTTTTTCTGTTTAATCTTAATGTTTTGTTTTAATTTCAATAGAATGTATGAGGGGTTGATTGCTCAGCTATGTCCTAATTTCTTATAACAATCCTCTCATGTTTGGCCATATTTCTCAGAGTGCCAAATTTAGATAAACTTTAATAATAGTTGAAGCATGAGCTAAATCTGTATAATCACAAGCACTCTTTACCACCAATATATCGAATGATAGGAAATAAACCGATATTTTTGTCTAAATGTCCCCAGTTTTTTTTTTTTTTTATAGCATTTGATACCTTTTTAATGGTGCCAAAGCATTAAAAAAAATGAAATGAAGAATTATTCACTGAAAAATACTGAGCAGTTAGAATGAAAAGTTTTTTGCTTGCAGCAGCAAAAGTCCATAAATTCTAAAATAGGAATATTATACAGAGAATTATACCGTTAAACTATGAGCATTCTTTTTTCTTTTTCTTTTTTTTTTTTTTTGGTAATGCTGTTTATATCAAGACGCATCCCGTTCATAAAATTGCATATCTTGCATCAGGCGGGTTTCTCTCTTTCTGTGTGTGTGTAGGGAGGTGTGTGTGTGAGGGGGGGAGGGGGGTTGATATTTATTGGCCTGGGAATCGCGGCTCTCCATTGATCCAGTGTTGTGCTCTCTAGGCAATATTAATTAAAAAGTTTGGGAACAAAACCAAAGAGAAATTCCTTAAAAAGCCAATATATATGAATGAAATACATTGTAAATAAATAAATAAATACAACAATTAAATATTTAAGTAAATAAACTTCGTCATGCATATGTTTGGGGGGGGGGGGGGGTCCATAGCTCTGTTAAACACCTTTGTTTCCATTTTATTAATGTTAAAATTATTGTGACGACCCCTTCCCCCTTACCACCCCCAAGTTCGCAAGATCTTAAGATCAGCATTAATTAGAAAACATAAATTTCTCTCTCTCTCTCTCTTAATTATTACGTTTTACATATTAAATACACATTAATCTTTCTAGAGAACGATTGATGTGGAACTTTTTAATAAGGGTACAAATTCATGGTTATCACCGTTGTAATGCGAGATAACTCGTACGCACTTATGGAGAGATAACTCCTGCCAGCCATCCCTGCAAGCGGTACCAGATAGCCTCAACCATAAAACACTTCCTGATAATGCGATAAAACACTAAAATCCTTTCTGACATAATCAATTTTGTCAAATAAAAATCTGCAACAATACAGTGACAAGGATAACAAGTTTTGAAAAGAAATGTTCAAATGGTGACTGCTATACATGTAAGCCAAGCTTCCAACCCCCCAACCCCCCAACCCCCCATTGTGTTTTGACATTCATGAACCCCAGTCATATATAAATTGAAAACGAATAAAACATGCTTTAAAAAGGCTGATGATTTTCAATAAAAATGCTAAAAATGTTAAAAATAATCTCTTCTTGAAATCAAATAAAGTCAATGTCCACTATGAAAGAGACGCGCGTTTTAATTGGAGGTACATTGTACATGTAGGAATAAATGTAAATTGATTGTATGAACCATCCCAACTTATGTCGTTAAATTACTTTTTCACGCTGTAAATATTGATTGAATAGTTATCATAGTTGCGAAGACTGAAGAAATTGTTTCAAGTACATATACTTTCAACATGATTGCTCTTTGTGACGTTATTTTTTCAATGCATTGCGTCACTAATTTACATGTAATGTCCCATAGTAAATTTCACTGAGAAAGGTTTTCATTTGCCTAAATAATTGTATTACATTAATTTTTTTTTTCAAATGCAGGATTGAATTTAAAAGACAATAAAAAAATAATGAAGCCTTCAGATATAGAATTAAACAATTAATTTCTTTAAAAATATAGATTTTATTGTGGAGAAAAGGTGACGTCTATCCAAAAATGCAGCATTTTTTACTTCAATGTTTTGGAAAAACGGATGTGGCCGCACTTTTGTAAG
This sequence comes from Saccostrea echinata, assembly GCF_033153115.1. Classification (NCBI taxonomy): domain Eukaryota; kingdom Metazoa; phylum Mollusca; class Bivalvia; order Ostreida; family Ostreidae; genus Saccostrea; species Saccostrea echinata. The sequence goes on from NW_026889785.1 coordinate 1,095,422, forward strand.
GTTATTTTTTCTCTTTAATATTAAAAATCGTAGTGTATTTGTTCTTTCTGCAAAGTTTCGCATACATACTCGGATGCGGCCATATCGAAATATAGCCTTGAAGAGGAGAAAAACGTCCAAAATAGGGGAATTCCGGAATATTAGACCGGTTTTGAACGTTATATAAATGAAAGGGCACGTGAGTTGAGAAAAATTTGTTCCCATTTCACATACAGGGAAACCTTAACACTTAATTGATAAAATTGATAGAATGTAATCGTACGTTTAATTTTTGCCGATTTTACAGGGCTGTAAATCGGTCTTAACGTACCCAGCTCTTTGGCTTATGGTACGGCTTCCTGAGACGTCCAGTGTATTTTTCTTTTCTTTAGTTGGGCCTTTGAATATAGGTTGTTTCTTTGCTTTAAAATACCTTTAAAAATTGCTGAACATCTGCCTGGTAGAGGGCTCCTAATTAAGACTTTTTCTCGGCACTTATGGCCATTGATCATAAAGCATCAGTAAGGGATCTTTTTCGTGCTAACATCTTCATGTACATGTATACTGTGACACTACATGGCCCTACGTTTTTTACGGTCTCATTCGACTGACCAGTTTCCATGCCCCACGTCGGGACCTGTGACTTATAAGAATAAGCTTCTGAATTACGTCGTGACTCCAAAACGAAACACTAAAATTACTGCGCCACGCAAGGTCCTTGACATTTTATCTGTGTAAGCACTCGAAGATGATAGTAGGTTTGAAAAAAAATATATGCTCGGAGGGCCGATGGTTGAGTATTTGCGAATCCTGTCTTTTTGTAAAAAATCAATTTCAATAAATTTACGTTGGCCTGAGATATTTCACAAATTCAAATGAATAATATATGTGAATTAATTTACCATACATGTTGCTTTTTTATGTCATTTGTTTGATATTCAGTTTAAAAATCGGTTTCTTTTGTTCTTTCTTATTTATAGAGATATTATTCCATTTTCAGAATGTATTTTCAAAACTGCTGTCAGAAAAAAAAAATTACCTACCTACCTACTCAACTTGAAATTTTAGGGTCGGGTTAGGGGAAACAAATATATTTTTAATGATGGCCTAAAAAAATCTTTGTGTGATTGGTCATTGAAATAATGGTAAATCATTAATAAAACTATAAGTTGTGAATATATTTACATATCGAAAGACTATTACAAATATATACATGTATGTAGTAGGTTTTCCTAATAAATTTATCTGTAAAATTTGTATATATTCCTATTTGAGAGCATCGTGGCAACGAACCCGAAGTACAATTTGTACTTCGTAGTAAACTTGCTTACATGTCAAGAGAAAATTAATGAATAAGGTTTGTTCAAAAACAATTACAGATGTAAAATTTTGTGCTTTAATCAATACATTTTTTTTTTCTGAAAACAGTCTTCTGTATCAAATACTCGGCCTATTCATAGGGCGTTAAAAGCTAATTTTCCAAAGGTACTTGAGTCTTGGTTTATAAATATGTATGTGCCTTATTGATATGTAAAAAAGTAAAGTACATTATTTACATATCAAGGTACAAACATATTTATAAACCAAGACCCAAGTACCTATGAATTTTTAACCCCCCCCCCCAATCAATTTATCAGTAAAATATGCATATTCACTGCTTTTATCCTTGGCGGAAATGAAATAAGAGCATCTGAAGTACAATATCTATAACATAGTATATTAGGTTTCACAATAAACGTCAATTAATGAAAAGTTTTGTTAATTTTCAAGTTTTTACAAAGGGGGTAGGGTGGGGGTGGAGACGCACATCTACTTCATGCTAGATTTTGAACAACGTATTTCTTCCTGCTATTAGCCGGTAGGCTAAAAGGAGAAACTACAAAATATTTTCTGTCGGTAGTAGTATAGATCCAATTCCCCGCGCTTGCGCGGGATTTTATCTAGTGCTTTATAAAAATTGCTTTCTAGAAAATTGTACCAGAATTTTGGACATTTACTAAACATGAATATTTTTGAAAACAGTTTGTTTTCTGATCATTTCTGAATTTCTTTCTATATAAGGGCTAGCTTGAAAGAAAATTCTCTGTTTAGTAAAGTAAAAGTAGATAATTTTCCGATAATGTACAGTAAAAGAAGTGCAAAACACTTTTCCATCGAGAAAAATTTATAATTGTTCAATATACTATAAAAATCCTTTTCCAATATTTTTATATCAGGAAAAGACCCAAACAATACCTATCTTATTAAAGTTGAACCTGCTTTCAGTGAGTATTATGATCAATATGCAGAACAAAAATCAGGTTATTATGAAAAACATTTTCTTACATTTCAGCAAATAAGAATATAAATATGATAGAAACAAACAATTCCTTGTCTTTAATAGAATGGAAAATAAGCCACCTTGACAAAAGTTTTATACTCACAGCGTGTAAGCCGACAAACTGAAAAAAACAGGAAAAACGTATTCATAATGTACTGGGGAAAAAGTTTTCTACCGACGTTATAGGTGAAATTGAACATTCTAAACGAATAACTTTTTTTAAAATACGTTCAGGAAATATTGAATGCACTCTTTGCAGTTCAAATATGATTATTGAAGGAAACAGAAAAAAGGAAGTTTTTTTTTTTTTTTTTTTTTTTAAATTAAGCAGAACGATAATGCATGCATAGTTTTATACTTACTGTGTGAACGCTCTGGAACTGTAATAGACAAATGACATTTTTGACCCTCATTAATGTGAAGAAAAGGACAATGATTTCAACAGTTTTTTGTGTGTTGCTGTTGGCACGCTTAATTCTTAATGGGTTTGGGGAAAAAAATCTATAAAAATTAGAAATAGACAATTCTAAATTTCGAGATCTTCTAGGATAGGATACAACAATTTATTGCCTGCTGTAACATTCTTTTCTGTCTAAGCTAAATAATTTTAAAAAATTTAGTCAAATTTCAAGACCATCAGGTTGATAAAAGATCACGTTAAATGTACATACGTAAGGATTTGCCACAGGTTATGCAAATATGAAATGATAGGAGAACAAAAACGTACTACCTTTTCTCATTCAAAAGTTATTACAAAAAGAAATGAAAAGTAAGTGAAACTTTTAGATAATTTTTAAGGTAAATAGGACCAAAAAAATAAATAAATAAATAAATAAAATTTCGGAAAGTATTTGTTAAAATGAATGCTTGTTAAAATGAATGCTCATGCGGATCATATATTATATTTTTCCATTAAAAAAAATAATACAAACGTGAGGTCAAAAGAGAAAAGATAAGTGCATTTTGTAAGGGATTGTCACATATAATTGCAAATTCAAAACTTATAACCAAGGTTACGGTTTTTGTGACAGACTGACAGACAGACAAACGACAGAGATTATATTGTATACATGTATTTACGTTCAGTTAATATTTTATCATTTATTTCTTTATGAAGACCTAGTGCTTATCATTAACCGAATAACTTTACATAAGTTATATTAGGATTTTCCTTCAACCTACCTTACAGATCAAAATATATCTTTTATCGTTTATTCTCTCAGAACATATCATTAATAGATATAAACTTTAAATAAAACATCTGTCTTTTTCTAAACCTAAATAACGGGTTTACATTTTGAAGAAAAAAGCAATTGTAATCTGTGTAGATTTTTGCACTTTCCCCAACATATGTATATACTGAGGCAAGTAAAAAGTGACTTTAGACCCTTCCCCCTAGAAAACGTGTATCCCACCATTACCACCAAGATGTGACCCTTAAACAAGGGAATTTAATTAAGGAAAACAAAAGTAGTGGTTGCATAAAAATCTCACCAAGAACCACTGGGTAGATTATTACCAAAGTTATGCATGAGGATGAGGATATGTTGTAGATTAAATATTGTTCAAGGCATCATCCTTGTGTAAAGGGCATGGTCTCAAGGTCACTTCAAAGATGTCCTAAAATTGTCAATAGCCATACGTTACACCCCTAAAATTATCAAATTTATAATAATTTAATATTATTAAAATTATTGTTAATACTTCGATATTTTGCCCACTATAAGGACTTCGATCAAATTCTGTCAAGTGATGCTATTTAGGAAAAGTTTAAGCCATGTTGACTCAAATGTAGGTCACAGTGACCTACTTTTTTAATTTTGGAGATATTCATTTTCAAATTGACTTTGATGCATATCTTAGACATTTTCAGGCTATGATCATCAAAATTTGACTTATGCATCATGGGGCTGTGAACTGTGTCAACCAAAAAAGTAGGTCATCTTGCCTACTTTCTGAATTTATGGCTGATCATCAAACATGTTAATTCATTACTTCGGATACTGAGAGGTTTAGAATCATCAAACTTTGTAATTCGATGCATCTAGGGGCCTTGTAATATATTTCAGCAAAAGTAGGTCTCAGTAACCTACTTTTTAAAGTTTGCTGGTATTTATTTTCAAATTGGATGCATATTTTGGACAATGTGAAGCCTAGGATCATCAGTCCTTGTCGTTGATGCATCCTAAGGCCTCAGAGTGTATCAACCAAAACGTTCATAGTGACCTACGTAAGGAATCTCAAAGCTACATTTAAATATTTTGGATACTACATGTCTAAGAATCAACAAACTTTGTCACTTAATGCATCTTGGGTTCTTTTAATGTTTCAATCAAAAAGAAGGTCTCCTGGACATTTTAATATGTAGGATAACAGAGGGTGTCAACTAAAATGTAGGTCACTGTGTGCTAATTTTTTAATTTCATAGTTGCTTCTGAATATTGAGGGTAGAACAAGGTTTACAATTATCAACATTTGTTAGTTGACACACTTGGGTTTTGGGACTGTGTCAACCAAACTGTAGGTCACAATAACCTCCTTTAGGAAATTCACAGCTATTTCTAAATATTTCGGATAATAATAGGCTAAGAATCATCAAACTATGATAATGTATCTTGGGTTTTCACAGTGTATTTACCAAAACGTAGGTCATGGTGACCTACTTTGATAATTACAAGGCTTTATCTAAAATATTAAGGATACTAAGAGCTTAGAAGTGATAGGGTTGTACAATTTGTCGAAATAGTGATTGTAGGCCCTTGGACCTCTTGTGTACAGCCCAGTAGAACTCAATTACTAATACACAACAAAACTGTGCATCGAAATTAGAAAAAAAAGGTAAAAAAGATCATGAACATGTACTGGGGGATCTAAAATCTAAATGGTTTCACGTATCCTTTTGTTTGAGTCAGTTGTCTGTGTTTTATGCCCTGTTAACAGTTTTGTATTTTTTGTAGATTTTTTTTTTTGGATCGATAACTGTTCGTTATCTTTTACCTTTTTAACTTTTTTTTACTTCATACAGATCTAATATTCTTGGGAATGTCGAAGAGCTCCACTGTATTCTACTATTCTTTTACCAGGGATTGTTTTACGGTGGTTAAATTGGAAAAGAAGTCAAAAATTGTTAAAAGACCCTTGAAAGTAGGCGCACTTTAGCTTTTGATTCAAGTGACTTAGTATTAAAAATGAATAATATACAATAGAATGATAACTTTATGAATTTCCTATATCAAACACCTAACGTTATATTTTCTTAACAACAAAAACCACACACACACACACACACACACACACACACACACATGGTTCACACTGCCACCATCTGATAGACATATAGTTTCTTAATTAAGGTCATAGTGTACTTAAAATTAGGGGAAAGCAGTGTTTTTATCATAGTATTCTTGTATTTAACTGTTATTGGATTCAAACGAATGCTATATGGTAAAATTAGAGCTAATTTATATTTATTCAAGGGTATCTAATTTGTTTGTTTTTTTTTAAATTTCAATTTATATATAAAAGCATAAATTTGTGGAAAATGAAAAAAATAAGTTTAAGCAATAATAAAACCTACATAAACCCTGTTACAAATTTCTGTATTTTTTTTTTTATTTTATTTTTTTGAGTATCCTATGTCCCTTAAAATAGTTTGATGAGGTGGCCTTTGTGACTTGCTGAAATTGATTATTAGATACAATTACAACAATTTAAACATGAAATTAATTTTATCTTTTTGAATAAGTGTGACAAATCTGTTAATTACTCAGTTTATATAGAGTTTGTGACTGGAAGCTGTAATACATTGAAATAAGAACTGAGAAATTCTTGTTAATAATAACAATTGATAATATGGATTTTTATGCATTTTGTGGAAGATAATGGCTAGATAGAAATTCTTTTGCATATTCCTAGGTAAGTCTAATTAGATATTTAGATACTGAGTAGATAAGATAGTCGTTTTTAATTGAGATTAATATGTTAGCAAACTGGATTTTACAGATAATAATAATAACTAGATGCGATCTCGTTGCGAGCAACGAGTGGGTCTTCCGTCCGATTTTTGATAAGATGAGATAAGAATTTGAATGAGATTTTCGTTCAAATATAATGATACAAATGAATTGTTTATACGAACAATTTTGTTCAGTAATGTGTAACAATATATTGATCATTAAAGGGTTATAGAATAAAGACTTTCCGCCAATCTTGGTCAACCCTTTTTCTTGATATCATCTTAAAGGGTTTTTATCACGTATCTAAATTTCTTAAAAATGAAACACTATTATATTCTTGAAACATATTATTATCGTTTTATTATGAAATAATGTTGAAAACGACCGTAATTAGACGATAAAACGCCCGTAATATAGGGTCCTCGAAGTAAAAATCTCCACTAATTAGATAGGGGTCACGTGGTACTGAAACGTCATAGGTGTCAATGGTCAATAGAACTTGTTAAAGCTTATCGTAAGAAAAAATACATTGAATAGATTTTTAAGCTAAATAAATAGAATACACAGTTTGGCCGGTTGAAATTTTGACATAGACTATATTCCTTTGGTTATGGACGGTCAATCTTTTAGGTATGAACGTCTAGCAGAGAGAAATAACCCGAAACTATGCCGACAATTTGAGAGAGGTCACCAAAGACAAAGCCGTTGACAACTCGGGACTTCAACTAAATAGAACGAATTACTAAAGTTTAACTTCGTAAACATTTATAAATATGGGAATTTTAAACTCTCCTTCATTATTATTTTAATTAATTATAAAATAAATAAATCCTGTATATCTTCTATTAGCTCTAGCAGTGAATATCATGTACTAGAAATGGCATTTCTTCAATGGCGCCGTACGCCATTACGAAGTTCACAACATTCCTACTAGATTCTGTGCGACTTTAAAAAAAAATGCGTGTTTGTCATTTATTATTTTTTTTTTAAGTATCTTTCCTTAAAATATGTTATAGGACAGAAAAAAAAATCGTGATAGATCGGGCATAAACGATTGTTCTGAATGGAGATAAATGCCATCACATTTGCAGAGGAAGGCCCCCCTTTTATCTCTCGACCAAGTCCAGGAAATGTGGGGAAAAAAATCTTCCTAAAACCTTTCTTATGCACATTTGTGCACCATAAAGCCATAAATTATACCTTACAAGTTGTCAATTATTCAATTATCACTTAGTTATTTTCTAACAGGTTTAAAAGACACAACAAATGAGCCCTTTTGTATACACAATAAGTACTTCGCTTGACCAGGATTGACACCTATGACGTCAGAGCAATGGCGCGTAACATCGGCGATCAAAATATGCATATTGAGAAATTCAAACTTCGAATCGCTGAAATATCAAAAATATAAATTTTCTAGCAAAGCTTTTTAAATATATGATTTTAATAGCATGTAAACTTTGTCATATCAAAAAATTTTGAAACGTGATAAAAACCCTTTAAAGCTTTAATGATTTTGACAATTTTGTTCAAAAAATATTCAGATAATGATTTTTATGTATTTTAATGAAACATGCATAAACACAAAATGAACAATCTGATCATATACCTACTTCTAAATGTAAAATCCTTTATATTGTGATGACTAATGAGGGCAGGCAAAGTTGGGTACCATTCTCTGAAATGAAGAAGATAATAAATGATTAATTTATGTTACATGTTTTATGTTTAACTCACAATAGGTCATGCATACAATGTACATGCAAGTGCTGAGTGGGCTTATTATACACAGTAGCATAAGAAATGAACATGTTGATTCTGCATTTAATTATTTTAAATTGCAATCAGATAAGAAAAAAAATATTTTTTAACCACAGTAGGGAAATGAGTATATAGCAATAACAAACTGAAAAAGGTATAATAATCTGATCATGTGACAAAGTATTTGTAAATATTTAACCTCCCTACCCCTCCCCTTTCTACACAACCTCTTTTTTCCACATCCGATTTCTGTGTATATAACAATAGAATAAAATTTTAATAGTTCAAGTCATTAAAACATTGCTTAAAGGGAGAGATATGTATAAACATGCACACATTTACAGTGTGTAGTATATTTACATCATCTTGCACCAAACAACTGCGATTATGATCTGTTATTGTCCGCCGCTGACGGTTCAAGTGGAATTATCCAGACAAACAGAGCACATTTAACAGAGAAACATGTTATTGAACTGTAACACAAGTAGGAATCGAGTTAGTCATCCAAACATGCTGAAGAAATACGATCTTTTGATGTCCGATCTCTTCTTTGTTTACGTGCGAAACTTCTTCCGGTGATCGTTCACGGTTAGAACGTACGCCATATTACTCGAAGGTAATAGAATAAATGTGTGTTAAGAAAAAAAAAGTCTATTTACTTTTGTGATTTTATAAATAATTCTTTTGTAAACGTTCTCTATCCTTTTGCGTTTCTGTAATTTATTCTGACATATGAATTAACCTTTACTCGAATCTGATTGGCTGTAGGATACAGGATGGTATAGGATAGGATTGGATTAACTACAATATGTTTCTATCGTGAATCCTCAATCCTGAATACTATCCAATCCCATCCCATGTCAACTTCTGGGACAGCAGCACTGTACCAATATCTGTGAAAATAAGATATTTTCTACTACTTCCTCTTTGGCCGGAAGTGACGTTATTCGACGCATTTTGATGATCTCGTAAGCTGCTACTTGTCATGTTGAACAACTTTGCTTCTTTGAAGTATTACAAATTCTCAATACTTTTTGAGATATCAGGAAAAATATTTTGCCCCCTTTAGATTCCTTATTTTAGGGGTCAGCCCTTTTTTCGAGATATCATTTAAAAGATCTTGTAATTCTGCACAAATTTTGTTATATATATTTTAACAAAATATTTCCAAGTAAAAAGATATCGTACAGAAAGTGTTCGAAAATTTGAATTTCTCGATACGACTTTTTTCAGGCCATAGGGAGCGTCGACATGTGGCACTTCCGGTGGAAGTTAACTACATATTACAGATCTACATATTATGTTGCTCTGTCTTCGCTAAAAGTTTCACGTTCCTGTGATGAGTGGTTTCTTAGAAAACCTGCGGAAAAACTGACCCTCAAATAATCATTAAATCGCAAAAATCTTCGGACCGGAAGTGACGTCATTAAAAAAAATATGTTTCTATCAGACCTGAAAGTTTCATGAAAATCGAGCGAACCGTTTTCGAGAAATCGCGTGCACAAAATCGGTAAGAAAAAAATTAAGAAGAAAAACAGTGGAAAAGAAACCTAAGAAGAACAAGAAGGTCTTCCGCTGAAGACGGAAGACCTTAATAAGAAGAAGAAGCTTGAAAAAGAAACATAAGAATAATAGAAGGGTTTTGCACTGAAGACGGAAGACCCTAATAATAAGAAAAGTGAAAAAGAAACAATAGAATAATAGAAGGGTCTTTTTCGTTTCCGAGATATTTGCAAAAGAAAAATATTAAGGGGCCGGCCCTTTAACTACTTAATGGGGATGTTTAGCAAAAATTGAAAGTTGCATATTGTTCAGAACATTATTTTGAACATCTTTTGTTCAATATTGCTTATCAAAATATTTCCCACTTTCGAGATATAAAGTGTCAAAGATTTAGCATTCTGGTCCCTTGTGGCCCCTAATTTATGTAACATATGATGTATATAGCATGACATATGCTTGTAAATTGTTGAGATTGACATTTTGGCTTCAGTAATGCATTACAAAATATTGATCGTTAAAGAGTTATTGATTAAGGACTTTCAGTCCCTCTCGGCCCCTATTTTGCGGGGCCAGTCCCTTTTTCTTCATACCACTTTAAAGCTGTCATGTTTTTAAGCCATTTTTGTTCAACAATTAATCAGAAATTCTTTTTCGTTTCCGAGATATTTTCATTAGAAGAATTTAGGGGCTGGCCTTTCAACTCCTTAATAGGGACATTTAGCAAAAAATAAAAGGTTGCATATTTTTGAACATCTTTTGTTAAATATTGCTTATCAAAATATTTCCCACTTTCGAGATATAAAGTGTCAAATATTTAGCATTCTGGCCCCTATGGCCCCTAATTATGTAACATATGATGTAAATATCATAATATCTGGTTGTAAATTGTTGAGATTAACATATTTGCTTCAGTAATGCATTACAAATTATTGATTGTTAAAGAGTTATTGATTTAAAACTTTTGGCCCCTCTCGGCCCCTAATGTGATGAGTCAGCGCTTTTTTCTTGATATCATGTTAAAGATCTTGTCATTCTGCACAATTACTGTTCAGTATGTTTTAACAAAATAATTATACTTCAAAAGATATGATACAAAATGTCTCGAAAATTCACTCATGATTCGTGTCCTAAATTATGACCCCTACCGAGCTTCTACACTAGGCATTTCCGGAAAATATCTAAACCCAGGTGCAAAATGGCAACATGTCTGCTATCATCACTGAAAATTTCAGCGCTCTAGCTTAAGGTTGAATGAGTGTGAGCTTTTTTGCCACAAAGTGGAATGAAAGTTGCATTCAGTGTAACGTCAGTTGAAGTGTATGAAACATTGAATAATTAATTATGCTGTGCATCTACCTTTCCTGCATATATTTTTTCGATAAAAATACGAATTAAAATTATCTGCATTGCCAACGAGTACGTCTTGTTTTTATTACGACAACTGACCCGTTTCCGATCTCCATAGTAACTGCAACGCGCGATTTCCCGAACTGACAGACGAGAGAAAATGGGACATGCAAAGGGCGGCTTTGCCACCCGCAAACGGAATTTTTTGTACAAAAACCAGTCAGAAGCCCAGAGGCAGAGGTGGATGCGGTGTCATAGTGACCATATGTGTTCAAAAACCGGTAAGAAAAGCGGCAAATCATAATGTAGGCCTAGTCCATCAAACGACGGTTACGAAGGCTAAAAATTACATATCCCTAATCGATCTCAGACTGTGTAAATGTTACTAGCCATAATAAAAATGTTGTTGGAATTCATATATTAACAAGGAATCAGCCGTATCAAGAAATTTTGAGCGATTAAGTGATTCATGTTGCTTTTGATGATAACATTTTTCTTCAAGAAGTCCTTTCTTTTGATTAGAGTTATTCCCCGTTGTGAAATAGAGAGTACGTAGCCCCGGCATTTATGTAAACAAAATGCTCGGAGATTGCAAGGAAACTAATCTGTAAAGTTCAGAGATATTTTATTGAATTAATCAATATTTGTGCAAGTTGATAAACTTTTAAATGCCAAGTGATATCATCAGCAACCAAGATTCTTCGTTGAGCCATCTGTCCCCCCCCCCCTCCCCCCCCCATGTGGGTAGCACTAGCGTTCAACTCATACACTTGTAAGTTCAGACCCAGGTATGAATAGGAGAGATTTTCTGTTGGAAAATATGTCTTTAAAATTGAATGAATTTGATTCATAATACTAATTATTAATTCAAATTGTGTAGGAACTTCGAACAAAAACATGTCAATACTGCATGGGTCACCACCATGGGCATTTAGTGCAGTGCAAAAATGGTAGACAAGTCAAATGTTAAACTTTAATTGACCATCAAAGTTAAACTTGCATAACAAAAGGATTTTAATACTGTAATTTTATTACAGATTAATTCCTTTATCTTTATTTATATACACTGTGAGGATTGATAAGGGATACAAATGTACATATGAAAGAAGTAATGTTAGGGTTATGGTGTGAAAAAAAAAAATGTTGGTCTGCATAAAGTTAACATATTTTTTTTTACGTTAAGGGGTCTTATTTCAAGATCACTTGACAACACAATTTCTTGTGATTTATTAATAACTTCCATGGAAAGTTTGAATGGAAAGTCAAATAAATTCAAAGTCAATTCATAGTGAAAGTCAGGATCACATTCGAGGTCATATCAGTATACTTTGGGTCAAACGGCAAGAAACTTAATGTTAAAATATTTATATATTAAATTCATTACAGAAAATTTTACATACAAGTATGAAAAAAGATAACCAGTTCTGTATCAGTATCGGTTAAGTATCAAATCTTGAGCTAATGGAATGCATACAATTTTTGTTTTATATACAAATTACATTTGAAAATATATCTCAAATCTTAAAAAGTACTTTCAAGTTTGTTTTTAAATAAATATCCAATAGATGAAGGGTGTGGCACTCCCAGTTTTCAAGTTGTGGATCATGAAGAGATTGTATTAGCTCATGCAAAAGCATTGGATGGACAGAGGGTTGGAGAATTGTGGAGCTTGGTGTCTTACAAGCCTGCCAGAAGTGTGGTTTCCCTCTTCAGTAGGCGCTTTCAACCACAATTCAAACATATGATCTCTCTGCCATTTTAAAGGTATTTTTATTTTGTTTGTATTTATCCATATAAGCCGGTACACATACATGTAGTAAGGCTTGCCTTACATTACAAGTTAAAACAAATTGGCTGTTTAGTTTGCCTTAAAAGTCTGTATATAGTCTTACAAAGATTGCTCTAGCATAATTTGGCCATTTATTGTAATTAATGGGAATTGAATGTACATTTTATTTAATGATGTACTAAGTGAAACACCGAACAACAACATAACTAGCAGTGATCAAAGAATGTTTATCATGAAACCAATATCCCACAGAATATGGATATCTCCTAATTTCATCTTCGCTAGCCAAGGGTTTCCGATCTCAAATCTACTCTACAACTCTTCGCTAGCCAAGGGTTTCCGATCTCAAATCTACTCTACAACCCTTGGGAAACCCTTGGCTAGCAAAGATGCCTAATTTTAGTTCATCGCTATTTCTAGTTATTTGAAAACATATAAATAAAAACTAGAGCAAAGGCAAATAAATGTGGGCATAGATAAGAATCTAGAATTTTTAGGTCACCTTTGTTACTCAGGTAACCTATTTCTGTAGGTGTGTGCGTCATCCATTCATAACTTCTCCAAAACTATGTGGCCAAATTCAACCAGACTTGCCACAAAGCATCCTTATAAGGTTGAAGGAATTCAATTTTGTCTAAATTAAGGGGTAGCTTCACTTTTAAAGAGATATAATCAAGAATTTTTTTAATACAGAAAAATCTAACTACTTTTTTAGAGGAAATAAAACTCAGTTAACAGTGAATTATTTGTTCAACTATATTGATTACAATAAAAAAATTGGACAAGTTTTGAATAGTTTTGAAATGGAGGTAGGTGATTTGAAAGCTATAGTAGTTTTCTTGCCCATTGGGCAAGTGGTAGGCAGGTGACCGAGGAGGCCAGTGGGCCTCTTGTTATTATTATGGTTTTAGTATAAAATATTAATATGAGAAATAAAAAGACACACACACACACACACCTACACACACACACACACACACATATATACTAGTATATATATATATATATATATATATATATATATATATATATATATATATATATATATATATATATATATATATATATATATATATATATATATAATTTCCATTCATTGAGCACTCGTGGTGTAATATTGAATGCAATTTTGTTCAATTGCAGATACCTTGCAGTAATACATCCTGCAAGCTGGTAAACAATATACCAACTGGGAAGAGGTATGACAGAATTTGGGCTGCAAATGTAAAGCTTGCTGCTGGTGTGTATTAATTAATTCAGTGACATCTCCATTAGAGTGAAATATTCTTCGAATTCTTCTTTGAGCGAGCATATACTGTGACACATGACCTATTTTTATAATGTAGATGTTCGAGGATAATGGTCTCATCCGAACAACCCCACAACTTTCACTTCAAATGCTGAGTGTTTGCAGAAGGAACAGTTGCTACCTAATACATGCCTTATGTACGTTACATTCCAGGGATCGAACCCAGGCCTCTCACTTACCGACCTGACGTTCTACCAACTGAGCTACGGAATCATATGTGAAATAGCTGATATTAGTTATTTTTAATGTTTCCACTACTCTGTTGTCAAACTTGGTTTTGACTCAAACTTGTAATATTTTGCTGTGAAATATGCTCGAAAAAAGTTAATGCTGCTTAAGCTCATCAAACAACATGAAATAATTGTTATATTGCTTGAAATGAAAGTTTAGGTATAATATATATTTCATACAATTTGTTCCATGTTCATTTTCAATATATATATATATGTATATATATATATATATATATATATATATATATATATATATATATATATATATGTATAATCTGGAAATGTAAATGGAATCATTTTACTGTAAATCGTAAACATGAAAATTTTGCAGAGAAAAGCTGTTCAGAAGAAATTTCGGGCTGAATATTTTCAAAATGATTCCACTCTTTTTTCTGAAATTTGGACACATTGATTGATTGTTGTTATATTTCATAAAAATAATATGCTTTTTTTCCATTATCCTGTATGTTGTAAAAAATGTGATGACGATTCACATTTTCCATATTTCATTGTGAGTCAATGGACGATATAGGTGGCGTTGTGAGGACATTATGAAACATTAACTTTTTTTAAATGTTACAAATGAAAGTTGTTCAGGTAATATATAATTCATGAAATACTGTACCAAGTTCATTTTCCATTTAATTTGTTCTTGTTGAATTGTAATTGAAGACAATTTTAGAGCAGTCGTAAACATGAAAATTTTGCAGAGAAAAGCTGATCAGAGGAAATTCGGGCTGAATATTTTCAAAATGGCTCCACTCTTTTTTCTGAAATTTGGACACATTGATTGATTGTTATTATATTTTATGAAAATAAGTTGCTTTTTCTATTTCCATTACTCTGTCTGTGCTTTACAATTTGATTAAGATCCACAATTTATGTATTTTGCTGTTCAAAATTAGACATCATAGGTGGCGCTGCGAGTAAAGTGTAGAAATTGTTATAATTTTTTTTATTGTTTTAAATGTTAGAAGAGATGTTACATGTTTACTAAAAATAAATATTTAAAAATTTTACGTCATCTTTGACTTATTTATTTAAATTGATATACGGACTATATTTTTAAGGAAAAAATTACACAGAGTTACCTCCCTTAGTTTGACAACCCCTAGATGGCAAACGGCTACACTCTTTTTCTTTATTTTAAAATCAAGCATCCTTTATACATATGTGTATCCATTGATACCAAAATCATTTGTTTTCCATTACTTTGATCTCACACTCATACTACCTTAAGCCGTTTTGGAGTTCCATCACAGACAAGGAGGTCGTCTGAATTTTGATAAAAGGGTGTTAACTCTCGACCGGAAGTGTATTTTGGAAAAATTGTTTAGCCGGAATTAACTTCAGATAACCTAGCAACAATCCTGAAAATCTGAAGCAAATCCATCAATCCATCTCCGAGAAATCGCTGCACAAAATTTGTGGAGAAAAAAAAGAATAATTATAAGAAGAAGAAGCTTGAAAAAGAAACATAAGAATAATAGAAGGGTCTTCCGCTGAAGACAGAAGACCCTAATAATAAGAAAAGTGAAAAGAAACAATAGATTATTAGAAGGGTCTTCCGCTGAAGACGGAAGACCTTAATAATAAAAGGGAAAAAGAAACCGAATGAAAACAATAAGGTCTTCCTTTGGGGACGGAATACCTTAATTATAATAATAGGGAAAAAGAAACAGAACGAAAACTATAAGGTCTTCCGTTGGAAACAGAAGACCTTAATAATAGTGAAAAAGAAACAATAGAATAATAGAAGGGTCTTCTGTTGGAGACGGAAGACCCTAAAAACAGTGGAAAAGAAACCGAAGAATAACAAGAAGGTCTTCCGCTGAAGACGAAAGACCTTAATAATAGAAAACAGAAGGAAAACAATAAGGTCTTCCAAAGGAAGTCGGAAGACCTTAATACTTAATAATATCAAGTAAACTAATTGTTTTCGTGAACAATAAGAGACCTTTCCACCTTTTTTACGTGTTTCCGTGTCATTTGGGTTGAAAATTGGAAAAATGCCACCAAAAAAAAAATACCGTCAACAGGGATCGAACCCAAAACCCTTGGTTTCAGAGGAGAGGCACGCTACCACTAGACTACGTATTCCGATGAAGATATACCTAGTAAACTAATTGTTTAGGAATAAATAGG
This sequence comes from Saccostrea echinata, assembly GCF_033153115.1. Taxonomy (NCBI): domain Eukaryota; kingdom Metazoa; phylum Mollusca; class Bivalvia; order Ostreida; family Ostreidae; genus Saccostrea; species Saccostrea echinata. The sequence continues at coordinate 1,111,764 of NW_026889785.1, forward strand.
AATAAAAACACGTGGAGATTTGTTTGTTATGGAATGTAGTAATCTGTATTAAATAGTCTTGATTGATTGATTGATTGTATATTGTTTTACGTCCCATTCGAGAATTTTTCACTCATATAGAGACGTCACCATATACCGGTGAAGGGCTTCAAATTTTGACCTTTACTCGGCACTCAGGGCCATTGAGCAGTGAGGGATCTTTATCGTGCCAACGCCTGCCGTGACACGGGGCCTCGGTTTTTAAGGTCTCATCCGAAAGACCCGCAACTTTCACTCCAAAGTGCCGAGCGCATGGCGAAGGAACAGTTGCTACCTATTTTTTATCGACTTAGGTCTGTCGCGGCCGAGATTCGAACTCACGACCTCCCGATCATGGAGCGAGCGCTCTACCGACTGAGCTACCGTGAACGGTTTAAATAGTCTTGAGAAACATGATTGGTGTATAATACACATTCTGATTTTCTGTTAAAAAAATTATTTGAGTTGGTTTATATTTTTAATGAATTGAATTAATCATTTAGAGCCTCTAATGCATTAGAACTGCAGTGTCGAGACTTTGTTTACAAATATATATAAATAAAGTCGGGTTCGGGTAGACTGGATATCCTGAAAAAATAGGAAAGATTTAAATAAAATTTTCTGTGTGGGTTGAATTAAATGTAACTAACATAAATTAAATTTCAGGGATGCATTTTTGGAAGAAAGGAGTGTCAATGATAGCGTGAAAATTTATTTCATAGGAAAAATCGCTATTTTCGAGATTCATTCGATGAAATATATGGAGATAACGAACAGTATTCAAGCTCAAAAGTCCATTAAACAATACAAAATAGGAGCAGAGCAAACACGGACCTCTAAACATCAGAGGTGGGATCAGGTGCCACGGAGGAGTGAACATCCCCTGCCGACCGGTCACACCCGCCGTGTGCTCCTTGTCATGATCGGGAAATAACGGAAAAATCCGTCGACAATTCAATGTGTAAATAATGGCCTAACAATTAGTATGATAAACGTCAGTCAGCATTTGACTCAATGATAAATTGTATTTGCTGACAAGGTCATTGTATCGACCATAGAACTTATGAAATGATGACTTTAAACGAGACAGCTGATATTCTTGTTTCATCAACTTGTTTGTCAATAATTTACCCCGTTTTAGAAATTGTACATACATATCGAATCAACTGAGAGATAAATACCCCGTATGCAGGTGATGAAGGAATATTGCTGCATAAGTAATGGAAGTTGACGATTGAAAAGTTAAAGTCATCATTTATCAGAAAGCTTGGTTGTTAGAATACCATCAACGTCTTTTTCAAGTAAAATATCCAAGTATGAAACAGATGTGTCAGACTCTTTGGTATCTTTTATCTCAAGCTCACCTGGATATATCGTATCGACATAAGAATGGAAATAGCTATTGTTAATTGACAATACATCGTCGATATATCTAATTGTCGAGTTGAAGGCCACAGCAAGTGTTTTCTTCTTTTCACGTACAAGATTTTGGACAAAGTCTGCTTCATATGAATACAAAAAAGAGGTCTGCTAATAACGGGACGCAATTGATACCCATGGAAATTCCAATAGATTGTTGGAAGACCTGGTCTTCAAAAACCACATAGATATTGTCAATCAGAAACTCAAGCATCTTTTTAATGTCAACTTCAGAGTACTTGTGTGTGTAATCAGAATGTTTTTTAACAAAATAATTTTGCAAATGACCAATGACAAGGTAAGTATATTTACGAGTTCCATTTTTATTGAAAAAGCAGCTGTCAATTATATCTAAAAGCCTGGACTTTAATTTATCGTGGGGAATGGTTGTGTATAAAGTAGAAAAGTCGTAAGTTTTTAAGCTGTTGATTTTGGTAAAATCTTGTGATTTCAAATTTTCCAAAGGTTCTTGGAATTTTTAAGTATCCACATCTGATTTACACCACTTCTCCAATATATTGTTGCACAGTACTCTTGAAGTTTCTCCTTCACCACTGTTAATATCTTAGTGAGGAGTAAAGAAAGAGACTTGGTTGAACATTTACTGGAACCCGCTATGTATCTTTGTTTGTAAGGATTTTTATGAAGTTTCGGAATCCAATATGAATATGGTAATTCAAATTCATTTTGGTTGTTTGGAATATTAAAAATATTCAAAACTGACATATGATTTTGAAGAATTTCTTCCTTAGAAAGGGAACTATGAGTATAAGTAGGATTACCACTTGTAGAATTAAATCCAAGTTCCTCTTAAATACATTTAATATAATAAGCCTTACAAACAAAGACAATGTTGCTAACTGCTTTGTCAGCAGGGACAAGTACGTACTGATCATGTAATCTATCTAATTCTTTTTTTCACTTCTGGATTTTTGAATACAGAAGGATAGATGGTTCTCATATTGCCCCTCAATCTTTTAATGCGTGATTTTAACATATATCTGATACATTTAATCCATTCTGACAAAGTGTCAAGGTTTTCTTTTTGTGTCTAGCCCATCGTCTGGCGTAGTCCTCTACAGAATCCATAATATTTATGAAATTCCGACGCCAGTTGAAGGATCGGGGTTCCCTAAATTTAGGACCTTTTAAAATTAGTGATCTAAGGTCCTCAATATTAACTTTATTTACGTCACCAGTAATAACGTGTCCAGCAGGACTATAGTTATAGGGCGAAGAAGAACATGAACACGATGGAGGATTATGTTTCAGATATTCGATATCCAGGCCCTGTAAAGTTTTCTTGTAATTAAAAAGTTTGGAAGCAATAGTCGATGTATATTTGTAGGAAATACAAGGTGTGTTGTCTTTAACTTGAAATATGGTGGAATACAAGACTGGACCCTTTTGTGATTAAGAATATTACTTATATTAACCGCGTCAATTCCTTTGTTGGCATATTGAAGTTTAAGGAAAAAAACGGATTGTTTTAGCTGCATTTTCTTCAGTAAAACGCGGGGGTTTAAAAAGCCTATGATTTGCAATATCCATAATCACAGATCCGAGCCTATATTCTGGTGTCGAGGAATCAAAAAATGGACTTTCCTTGACCTTTTCAAGAAGACTATTTAAAAGTTTCAAAGGGACAGTTTGGTGCGAATATGATGTAGACCTAACTGTTGATTTACGTAAGGTAGTAATGAATCAAAAGAGACATCGTGTATTAAATGTTTATTGTAAGACCGATGCCCATGACTACGCTTACGTCTCTGTGTATGGTTAAAAAGTCCCATCACATTTACATTGTTACACTGTAGACTGGAAAGATTTCCAACACTATCGACATTGTCATTACATCCATAGGGAAAGGCTGTCCCTAGCTTTCTTATCCAAAATTCTTCTCGTTGTCTACGGAAAGGTGTACTCAGTGATGGACTGTTTGTGTGGTGGTAAATCTTTTCTAGAATTCTAACTTTCATTGACAAAACAGAATGATCAGGTAAATTAAAATGTTTGTATAAAAGTTGCTGACCCCCATTATTTATCTGAAATCTAAAAATATTAATCTATTAATATATTAATCTATTAATATTAATATAGATATAAATATTAATTCTAAATAAAATTGAAATAAATTCCACATACTAAAGAAAGCAAGAATACTTGATATCAAAATATCATATCATATCAAGAGAATCGAATGCTATTAACAGCAACTAAAGAAATAGCCGAAAAAAGCTTTAATTCATGTTTATGTTCATCAGCACCTAAATTTCAGGTAGAAAATATGTAGTGTTTGTCGAAAAGATTCCTAATTTCGTTATACTTTGGAGACTCAATGTAAAACTTTCAGGAAACTATCTTTGAAGTCTCTTTTGTAGTACCCTGGAATTTTATATCAATCCGAGGTGTTGTATGAGTTCTAGAGAAATATTCTACGTTGCTATTGGTTTGATTTTTTTTTCATATTGGTTTAACAGCCCCTCCCACCCTGCCCTTTTCATATTTTCCGAAATGAAAAGCATTTTTCTCTTCCTGATATTAGCTTAAAAGCATAACAGAATATATCTTCTTAAGCTTTTCCTGGGCCTTGGGTCATGGGTTAATGGGACATAGATCAGGTGTTTTTTAAAAAAAAAAAAAAAAAAAAAAAAAAAAAAAACTTTGGTTTTTTGCTTAGACACAAATGAATTGAAAGCTAGGTAAAATATTTCTCTTCCTGATATTAGCTTAAAAGCATAACAGAATACATCTTCTTAAGCTTTTCCTGAGCCTTGGGTCATGGGTTAATAGGACATAGATCAGGTGTTTAAAAAAAAAAAATAAAAAAAAAAAAATAAAAAAACTTTGGTTTTTCCTTAGACACAAATGAATTGAAAGCTAGGTAAAATATTTCTATATTCTTCTCATGACCCTTGGGTCAAGGTGAAAGGTTTAGGTAAACGGTCAAAACCATTTTAAAAGTTTGGATAGGTCATATCTTTGCAATAAATGCATACATCAGTATATTGCAGACCTAAATAGAATTCATAGAAGACACACTATAAACCCTGTAAACTCTAGAGAAAAATATTGATAAACAAAAAACTTGAAAAATTGAACTTTTTGAATTCACTTCCGTTTGCGTAAAAACGACGAAAATTAAAGGTCGGTCAGCATATCTATATGTGATGCTCTATCATGTCCGTGAGTTTCACTTTCATATCTTTAGCCGTTCTCGAGAAAATTAGGGGACAAAAATACAAATACCCCAAAAATCGCGAACGGAAGTGAATTTTAAAAAAGTGAGGGACACCCCTGGAGATATTCTCATGATGCATCTTCCCTTAAAAAAATTTTAGAATTGAACAACGCACAGCTGAGATATCGCCTGTACTATGAAAAGTGGAATAATAATAATAACTAGACGAGCTTGTTGCAACGCTAAAAATAAGTCTTCCGTCTAAATTTCAAGAAGATGAGATCGAGAGACCTCTTCAGTCATATGTGCAAAAATAAGCCATTTACCATTACTCTCGGTGTGACCGGAAGTGACGTCATTTTGACGACTTTTAATAGTCTCCTTAGCTGCTACGTGTCATTTTGAACAACTTTGCTTCTATGATGCTATACAAATTCTCAATACTTTTTGAGATATCAGGAAAACATTTTTGGCCCCTCAAGCTCCCTAATTTTAGGGGGTCAGACCTAATTGTTGATATACTTTGAAAGATCGTAACACTCTACACAACTTTTGTTCTATATGTTTTAACAAAATATTTTCCCGTAAAAAGCTATTGTAGAAAAAGCGTTAAAAAATTTGAAATTTTTGATATGCCTTTTTTCGGACCATAACGAGCGCCGAAGTGCGGCATTTCCGGTAAAACGAAATGCCTTACGCATATCTGCAGACATAGGTCTATCATACCTGAATGTTACATGATTCTATCTAGAGCCATTCATGAGAAAATTTCCTGACAACCCGACCTTTCAAAAATCATTAAATTGACAATATCTCCGGACCGGAAGTGACGTCATCAAAACAGAAAAAATGCATAAGGTTCAACTAATATTACATAAGTCCTGAAAGTTTCATGGAAATCCATCGAGCCGTTTTCGAGAAATCGCGTGCACAAAATCGGTAAGAAAAAAAGAATAATAACTAGAGCAAAGCTCGTTGCAAAGCAACGAGTAGGTCTTCCGAAGGACGACGGATGACCAAAGTAATGTGTTTAGAGATATTTTTCTAAATAAATAATAAAATTTAGGCAAACTGCCAAAAATATACAATTCATTTCTTGACAAATTCAAGCTCAATCCATACATTTCTGGACATTAAGGTATCTCAGAAGTTTGAAAGTTCAGAACAAAACCTTTAACCTCATTTACAAATCATTGTTTATTACTTTTTATGATTTAAGAGAAAAAAAACACTACTTCAGATTCATATCAGGACTGTGTTTGTTGCACGGTTCTCTATGCCTTTATAAATTATTCAAAGTTCAAGTTAAAAAAAATCGCTAAATTTTAAATCAGTACAAGTGACAACCGAAAGTAATGGAAGCAAAAAAAGTGTAATGTATAACCAAAAGAAATGTTCTGTAATGTATCATCCCTTAAAATATCAGATTTTGTCTTGAGTTGTTTTACAGATAAGGCAAGGATAAAATGATTATTTAGATCATGAAAAAAGGAACAAAAAATTTAACTGGAAGTAATTTTTTTTTAAAAAAGAAGCCCAAGGGCCACATAACACAGTTGAGCACTTTGGCTAAGAAAAAGCAGTTTTTGACCACTTTTGGTTTTAATCAGAAGTACTTCAAATTGCCTGTTTTTGTTGCACAGTTCTATATGACTTTATTCAAAGTTTAATTTATTAAAAAAAAATCACTTAATTTAAAAACACTACAAGTGTCAACTTAAAGTAACGGATGCTAAATAAAAGGTGTAATATATAACCCAAAGACAAGTTCATTTACTGAGGATGTTTCTACATAAATATGACTGAACATGGCTTTGCTTTCTTGAGATGTTTCAAGATTTGTCCTCTATTTTCCTAGTAAGCAAAACTTTGATCATTCATTGAGACACCCCCTTTATCCTCATGGTCACAATTTGAACAAAAATTGAATCTCCACTTCCTGAGGATGCTTCTGTATTAATATGACTGAACATTGCTTTGCTTTTCTTGAGAAGAAGTTTTTCAAGATTTGCCCTCTGTTTCCCTTACCCTCAGGGTCATGACTTGAACAAATTTGAATCTACACTTCCTGTGGATGGTTCTGTATTAATTTGACTAATCATGGATTCACTGTTTTGAGAAAAAAAATTAAAGATTTTTTTCATACATGCTGATTTATAACTTTGATCAGCTTTTGTGGCCTGACCCTACCCCAAGGGGTCATGATTTGAACAAATTTGAATTTACACTACCTGAGGATGCTTCTTTATCAATATGACTAATTATGATCTGCTGTCTTTTAGTAGAAGTTTTATAAGATATATATATTCCCTTGTTAAACTTGGATTACCCATTGTGGCCCCTCCTTACCCCTGGGGATCATGATTTGAACAAACTTGAATCTACACTGAGGATGTTTCCCTATAGATATGACCAATCATGGCTTGGTTATTCTTAAGGAGAATATTTTTTAAAGATTTTTCCAATTTCATACTATGGAAAACTTTGTTCACCCATTGTGGCCTAGCCACCCCCCCCCCCTTGAGTTATTATTTGATTAAAACTTGAATCTACACTACCTGAGAATGCTTCCATACGAAAATGACAGGTCATAGCTTTGCTGTTCCTGAGAGATTTTAAAAGATTTCTCCTATGTAAAATTTGTTTGCCAATTTTGGCCCTACCCACCCCCAGTGGTCATGATTTGAACAAATTTGAATCTACAATACCTGAGGATGCTTTCACATAAGTTTCATATTTTCTGGCCCAGTGTCTCTTGAGAAGATTTTTAAAATATGCCATTAAATTTTCACTAATTTGTAATTATCTCCCCCTTGGAAGAAAGTGGTCCTTCAATTGAAGTGAACAAACTTGAATCCCCTTCTTCCAAGGATGCTCTGTGCCAAGTTTGGTTGAAAATGACCTGAGCGTTTTTAAAGGCCTGTGTCTCTGAATTTGTTTTAATGCACTTTTGAGCTTGATTACTGTTCATTATTTCCTGTATTTCCTTACAAGAAAGGATTGTGCTGCAATCCCTATATCTAAAATTGTACATGACATCCCTGAAAATGTCCCATCCTTTTATTACACCCCTCCTACCGCTTACATTTACCTATTCATTACTGAAAGTCGTTTTAATTCCACTGTGTTAAAATTTCACGATTTCTGAAAAAATACCAATTGCGATGGTTTTAATTTCTAACTGCAAGAAATTTATTCAAATTTTGTATAAGCATTTAAACGTTTTTAAATACTAGTGACAGCATTCACTATGGGTTTAATTTTGTGGAAAATTGATGAATCGCAAACATAATGAAATTAAAACCATCATGATTATTTGCCAATCTACAGTGTCACACCTTGACATAGTAAATAAGCCATGATTGTTGACACTCAGTAATGGAGTTTTTCTTGACTTGTTTGTCTGTCTTTCCTGGAATCATGTTCATAAGTTAATTAATCCAACCTAATGGTATTTTCACAATAATTCACAATTTTTCAAATTATTCACAATTTTTCAAATTATTCACAATTTTTAACCTCTATAAAGAAACATAAGAATGTTTTTAAATCAAAGATGCTATATGGAATTTGTGAAAAAAGTTGCTCAGTGCTCCTGCAAAGAAAGCTGAAAATTAAAAAAAAAAACATATCAAAAACTTGGCAAAAGATATATATTAACTGAACAACTTTGATCACAAAACACACTTGAGCTTATGATTCACATGAGTTAATTAAACATCACTTTTGCTTTTCTTATAGACATATGGACAAAATATGATTTACTTAAATACAAAAAAAAATGTAATAATCTTTCTGTGAGCTTCTCAAATTTCTCATAAATAACTCGAAAATGAAGAGTTAAATGTGTTTATTTTTGAAATCAAAAACTTTTCTGTGCACTGAAGTCAAGAAACAAGCAAGCTGAATTCACACTTGTATAGATACATAAATATTATACTTTTAAATTACACTTATTACATGTTCTTGATTTACATGATTTAAGTATGTCCATTTTATGCCTGTTTCAATTTCTGTATTCTGCTTATTTTCTTATCAACTCCAACTTGTGCTCTTTTGGCAAATCATGGCCATGCTTTGAATCAAACTTCACATTCACTTGACATACTTAATCAAAAGGCGTACAGTCGCACCTAAAAGAAATATAAAATTCTTATTAATAATATGAAACATATGAATTATAAACAAATTATAAACCATGTGTTGAACGCAAAACATGCTTCTAGTGAAATGCCCGCGACAGATGATTTTGCTTTGTTATAAGTCTATCTTGTTATATTCTTTAAGTTCACAAAAATTTTTAAAATCACTTTACTGTAAGCATGAATTCATTAATTATAAATGTACAGTAAAACATGCTTATAGCAAACACACTTATAATGAATTGACACTTATATAGTGCGTGTAAAATAACTTCGCATAAATTAATGATGACTAGAATTTAATTTTGACACCTGCATAATGGCATTTGCTGGTGGTCTGACATAGGTACTTATATGCTGTTTTTGAGTAAAAAACAAAGAAATACTACTCCACAAAAATGTTTACAGACTCTATGACGTTATCATGATTATGTCAAATGTATATCTGCTCTGTAAAAGGTGACATGATTTACACTTGACATCATAATAGCCTTAATATAAATGTTACAAAATTTTTATGTGCATTAGTTAACTTAATTCACATTAGGCCAAACAAAAAAATATGTGTGGTTCTGGTTTCACCTCCAAAAAAATTAGGGTAGGTAGGTAGGGTCTTTTTTTTTTTAACAAAATGATTTTCTTAATTTCTCCAAATAACATATCACTCCTTTGCAAGTGGCATTTAGATGTGGTATGATAATATACTGGTCAATATTGGCAGGGGACACCTACATGCTAGCTTGCTTTGGATTTAACACTATTAAACACTTGCACTATGTTTTGCAAAGAGGCCGTCATTGCTGAAACTAAAACTTAAACCGGAGCCATTGATAGAAATCTGGGAAAATTCCGGAAAAAATATGAAAATTGACGGAAAAAAGTTTAGGGTCGGGGATATAAAATCGGGACGGTCGGGTAACCGGAACCAAACATATTTTTTTTATTTGGCCTGAGCTATTGCTTGAATGCTATTTGATTCGCATTAGTGTAATCCGCATTATTTTACTCTGCATTAATTTACTGCAAATCAAATATTTAATGCAAATTTTGTGAACAGGGCATAAATTTGTAAATTTGCAGTCTTCCATGAGCATTGGCGGAGCCCAAACATGAGTGAAAAATTCTTCAAGGGATTTAAGTAAACTTAAAAGTGCTGCTCCAATCCTGCAGTTGTGCAATGGTTAATGTGTTTGCTCTAGAGTCCCACAGTAAGGAGCTAATCCTTACATCGCAGGTTTGAATCAAATTGCGGGATGTGGAGACTAGTTCTTTGGATGAGACTGTACAAACCGAGGTTCTGTGTCACAGTAGGTACTGGCATGAAAAAGATCCCTCACTGCTAAAGGTCGTAAGTGCCAAGTACAGGTCTTAATTTGCAGGTCTCCACAAGCAAGTGGTGGCATCATAATATGAATGAAAAATTTTTGAAGGGGTGTTCAACAAGCAAACAAACTAATCCTGCAGTATTAATCTATCACAGAAACTATTCAAACTTTTTTAAAATTGTTTCCAAATTTCTTTTACAATTTAACTGAATGACATTAGTGAGATTTTCCATCAACAAATTATGACACTTAAGAACCTAGTTCTAATAGCTATTCTTGTTAGTTGAAGAATATTACAATCTGTAATGGTTTGGGCCATGGATATCGGCCTGGTTGGCTCAGTTGGAAGAGCACCTGACTAGTGAGGCAGGGGTCCCAGGTTCGATTCCTGGTCTAGCCATACATTTCCTCCTTTCCTGTTACAGATTTGGTGCCTGGACTTGCAGGCGAAAGTCCTGCCAGGAGCTAATAAGAACTTCGCATGTGAGTTAAGGCTAGGTATACGTGTTTCTGTGCAAATGAGCTAATAAAAACGCATAAGAGGTATACTTATTATTCAGAGAAAGTTTTGGTTTATTTTAGGGATGTCAACGAATATTCAAACATTCAAATATTCATTCGATGAGTTAATATTCGAATATGAATTTAAGATTCGAATATTCGGTGTTTTTCAGATTTCACAAAAAAGGTAATAAATTTTAATTAGGCCAAATAAAAAAATATGGGTGGTTCCGGTTACCCGACCGTCCCTATTTTATACCCCTGACCCTAAACTTTTTTCCCGGCAATTTTCATATTTTTTTCCAGAATTTTCCCCGCTTTCTGTCATCGGCTCTGGTATTAGTTTAAGTTTCAGCAATGGCGGCCTCCATGCAAAAGATCGTTTCAACACTTACTGACTTAGTGCAAGTGTTCAATTAATAGTGTTAAATCTAAAGCAAGCTAGCATAGCGCGGAAGCATTACCTTTTTCCAACACCATGTTTTTTGTTTTGTTTTGCTTGCCAAAATTAAATAAATGTACGTTCACAGACAGCTGGCCAGGTAAATAATATGCCTTTGGGAGTTAGGGAGAAGATAACATGAGAAAACATCATTTGATTGCATTGATTACGCAAGAAATAGCCCAATGTTTAAGATAGATTAACTTGTAAATTATGAAATAATTTAAATCAGGATCGTTTCTTTTAAACTGAAAGTAGAAAAAAAAACAGTTGATGAGGAAAAGTGAAAAACAATACATCTCAATTTACCTGAATAAAGTCAACTCACATAGTACCAATATATATGAGAAATAAGCTTGGAAGTATAAAGTCTTCAATGAGGCAAAAAGTTTTCATTGTAAGAATCTAAAATTTTAACAATATTAAATATATTTCCTCTGACAGCTCTTAGCAGTACTCTATGTCTGTTTTCTAGTTTCTAGTTTCAAAATTTATTATTAAATAAAATAAGAATTACTCTGGATAAAAGTCATTAATTTCATTTATAAACATGGATTTAAAAAAGGATGTTCACCTCGAACTTTTTTTATTTACAAAAAGAAATTAATAAGATTATTAGTGTATTTATTATTTTTGATTTAAAAATATTTGTTTCATATTCACAACTAGGGTGTCCCTACCAATGTTGACTTGTATATTATCACACCACATCTAAACGCCACTTGCAAAGCAGTGATAGGTATTATTAGAAAAATTTAGAAAATCATTTTGTAAAAAAAAAAAAAAAAAAAAAAAAAAAAAAAAACCTACCTACCTACCCTAATTTTTTTGGAGGTGTAACCGGAACCACACATATTTTTTTGTTTGGCCTTAGAACAGTGCTGGAATTATCCCCGTTTTATTTACATGTACTATCGATCCCCTGATACCTTTCGCTATTTTATTATCTTCTAGATCTTCTAAATTGCCATGGGTATTTCATTTTGAGTAAGGTATAAAAAATATAAACAAGAACTATTAATGTATAATACAAAAGGTACTTTCAATAGTTTAATATGATCGGATCTAGAATTGAGGACAACGAAATGAAACCCTTCTTGAATGTTTAAGAGACACGTGAAGAGCGTACTTATGAAAATAATTTCTATTGATCATTGAATTACATCTTTGATATAATCAGCCTGTAATATTGTACAAGACTCAATTTTAGAATAATGCATCAATTACCTGATAATCTCAGGTTGAATATTATATTCCTGAATTTTAAAATCATTATCGGGAAATTAATGACCTAGGAAAATTATCTATGGAAGTGTTTGTTTATATTTTCAAAACGTTGTATCAAAGATTATATTATATCTCCTATTAAGCAGATAATTGTAATTAATTACGTGTATTTAAATCTGAAGAGTAAATGACCATCTTGCCACTGGTTAGACGACTGACCAGTTCGTCAGTTTGAGCTTGTATAGATATCATTTGTTAAAACAATATATTATAGCCAGTACACATTATGACGTCATATTATGACGTCATTGTTCTTACATGTACCTACTGGAAGTAATAAAACAAATCAACAAAACAGCTTTGGTGCAAGGGATTACCCTATTTAATTTTACATAGAAATTGTATAATGCTAAGAGGTATATTCTATCTAGATTAATAAAACTGCTGCACAAATCCTAGACATTTTCTCCTTTGCTCGGAATTTGTGGAAACTTTAACCGGACTGTAAATTTTTACCCTGATTCATCTAAAAATTTTACAAATAGTAATTAAATAACTGAGCTGTTGATATTTGTGCAAGCACTGCTTGGAATATTTTGCTTCTAAATACAACCTTGTTTCAGTCAAACTAAATAGAACATGCCCTTGCATCAAAGCATTTTTGTTGGTCCTTTATAATCTTGTGTAGTAAAGAACAATGATGTCATAATATGACGTCATAATGTGTACTGGCTATATTATGTGCATCGTCTCAAACCACGGTCCGAAGTCTGTATATAGCTCTCTCCTACCCGTGGCTGCTTGATCACAAAAAGTGTCGTAATCCTCCAAATTGTGACGTCATGTTCAGCCAATGACAATATTTGTTTCCATCGCAATTGAAATCAACAAGTGATATCAACAGTAAACAAGAAATGTTTCGTATACTGCGATTGGGTATTGAAAGGTCACGTCAAAGTTCATTATCCGACTATGCTTTACTCGCATTGGTCAATATTTTAATGAACTACGAAATATTCTCTTCTCATTCAACCACCGCTAGAATGGGAGAGGATTTTACATTTTGGCCGTGGTTTGCAACGATGTATTATGTCGTGGGTACCAAGAATGTATTAGACAAAAGTTTTAACTTTCTCTGTATAATGGATATAATCCTTAGGCATTTTAATTAGTTTATTTGCATAGAAATGCCTATACCTAGCATTAATTCACTTGCATTTGGGTTGTGTCTTCTATGGCGAGGACAATTTTAAGGAGGGACGAATGTAATGGTTTGGGCCATGCATATCGACCTGAGTAGCTCAGTCGGTAGAGCACCTGACTAGTGATGCAGAGGTCTCGGGTTCAATTCCCGGTCCAGGCATACATTTTCTCCTTTCCTTTTACAAATCAATATCATGTTTATAGTATGCTAGATAATGTATTGTTGAATTTTTTGCATTTTTCTTTCAATCAAACATGTCAAAAGAGTAAAGTCTTGGTGAAATCACATGCCCAGATGTATTTAAACAAAATGTAAAGCAGTGAGGATTTGATAATGAGGGGTAACAGACAGCGTCTGTACTATAAAATAGATACATACATCAGTGTGTGTGCGCACATTTAAATTTGCTGGCATTTAAACATCAGTGTTCTAAAAGTAAATTTTAGATAAGAAGATATCTTACCTTCTTTTCCAACGTCAACGCCAATCACATACTTTAATTTCTCAGTAAACACTTTTATCACTCGTCACATTTATCACTGGAAACTCTGAAACAGACTGTTCATCGTTGTCAATCAGCTGTCAATGTGACTGTCGGAATTTTCTCGTAAACAATTCGCACAAGAATATGTATATCCCTCCTTAGACTAATGTCCCATGTACATGATGTACGCAGCCAATGATTGTTCAAGTGTTTCGTAGCTGTGGATTAAATGTGCATGTCTACATACGGCTTGTACAATTTCTCATTTTCTGTTTCTTCCGGCGCTACTTTTTCGGGACAGTCTAAAGACCTGATACACTAAAGACCGGATATTTGACCTAATGATTTTTAAAAACTAATCAGATTGAGTGTTATACATGATTTATTTTAATAGGATTATTTATTATAAAGCATTATGCAATGCTAAAATTCACTTTTATGGAATATTTATTAACAAATTATGCTTTGTCTCATCAGGTCAAATTCAGGTCGTTAGTATATCAGGTCTTTAGTACCTTCCTACTTCCCACGATGCCAATCAAGAGGCCCTGATAAAGACTTCTCTATACGGATGCATAGTACATGTTTATTTACCTTTCGTTGCATCTGACGTCGTATTTATAAATTATATATTAATTAAAGAAATCGAAACAAAACATATTTTTTAAAACAACAACTACATGTATCTTAAAGTCGTGCTTGCATGTGCCACGATACGTACGAAGCCCCGTAAAAGAGCTTGACTGTTTGGTAGAATACTTGTTTCTTTACGATTTTCAGATAATTATTTTTTTTAAATATAATCAAATTTAGCACGTAACTTGTTTCTGCCAATAGCAAATGACAATATTTAACATGTTAGAAATTATGTCACTCAAACTTTTTCATAATATTTCAATATTTTAAGCTATCCAAAAAATACGTTTATGACCTGCTGACCCTTGAATATAGGGGTCAGCCCCTTTTCTTGATGTTATCTGAATGTTCTTGAATTACACACAACTTTATTCTATATGTCTTACCAAATTTTTATTACTTTAAAAGTTATTAAACAAAAAGAAGCTTCCGTTTTCGATTCTGACTTTTCCAGCCGTTCAGTCGTCACTTCCGGTTGATGTCCAAAGTCACAAGGCCAGAAAAAAACCTAAAACTCCATAAAAAAATCATTTTATAATATTTTTTATGATTTCGGAGAAAAAGCTTTATTTTTCGACTACTTCCGGTTTACACCGGAAGTGCTTCCGATGGATGTTTTTTGTTGTCGATTGTCCATGTGAACATTAGTTTTATATGCCTTTATTCAAAACCGTTAAAATTTTCAAAAAATCTTGAAATTTAATATCACTTCCGGTGACGACCGGAAGTGACGGATACAAAATCTAAAGGCGCCATACATAACACAAAGCGATGTTCTACCATTCCTTGAAAATATCATGATTCCATTTTGACTCGTTTACAAGAAGATGCGTGGACAAATTGACAATTTGAAAAATGAAAATCGGATTAAAAAAATGCGACCGGAAGTGATTTTTCAAAAAATGAAAAAAATGGTCTGGAGATATGAGAACAATGCATCATTTCTGAAAAAATCTTTGAAATCGGTCCAGTAGTTTCTGAGAAATCACGTGTACTATGAAAAGGGAATAATAATAATAACTAGAGCAAAGCTCGTTGCAAAGCAACGAGTGGGTCTTCCTTCTTAGCGGTGAGCTTGTAAATTGATTAAATAAATGATTTAATTTCCCTCTAAAGGACAAATGTATCTGTTTACATTGTCAACTTTTCTAACATTCTTTTCTCCTTTGACCCAAATATCGACCTCCTTTCTGGAACTCTAAATCTAAAGTGATCTTGAGCCTACATAATCCAATAGTAGTCTCTGCAACAGTACTCTGTAAAGTGTACATGTATACACAACACTAATAATCCCTCATATCTCGACCTCTGCACTTTTAATTTTTAATTCCTAGACTTCTTTCTAAATAAATCTAGCACCTTGAAGCAATCATCTTAGTAAAATGATGAATGACATACTATGGCATCATCAGTGCTTTGCTACATAAGTGTCATAAAAATTGCTTTAAAAATACTTACTGGATAGTAAGTAATCCAAATGTGTTACTGATTGATGATTTCCAATGTTTTACAATCAGCAAGTGGAGAATACTCTTATAAGGAATCCACAGGGATGATTTCTAGTTTAACAAGAGGGGAAAATCAGTAACAGTAAAGATTAAAAAGGCGAAGTCACAAAAACCAGAGTATCAGTTACTTGTGGATATTTTAACATAACCTCTTTCTTAGCATTTTAAATACAGTTGAACTTCATTATCTCGAATACCGATATCTCAATTCCAGGGATATGTCAAACTGAGTTGGTTGTCCCAATCACTTATCATGTTTTTATTCTTCCTGTTTATCTTGAATCAACAGATATCTTGAAGTTTAATCTTGGTTGAGGTCGAGATAACGAGGTTTGACTGTACATCTTGGGTTCAAATATTTAAATGTTTTACAAGGAAAAAAAAACCACACACACATATTTAAATTTTGCAACATGTTTATATAATTTTTTAATGCATATTACAAATATATTCAAGTAAATTGTTATCAAAATTCACTTAAAATATCTGAATCCATTGAAGTTTATTGCAGTAGATACAGTACAGTATAACATGAAGGAACAAGTGAACCTAAGACACAGCAAGAAAATTCAAAGAATTCTTGTCTCACTCTTTCTGAGACTTCCTGGTTGACATACAAATTAATTCGTTAAGAACTTTGTAATCTATTTTGCCATATACAACTACAGTCAAACATCATTATCTTAAATTAAAAGAGAACGAGAATAAACTTTGAGATATCTGAGGATTTGAGATATCCAGGGTAAAATTCTTAAAGAATAAGGGATTGGGCCCCCAAAATCACTTCGACATATCCATGGTATTCAAGATATTGGTGTTCAAGATACTGAAGTTTAATGCTGTACTACAAGTGGAAACCTACTTGCATGTTTCAAATTATTCCAGGATACGACATGTACATGTATTAAATATCGACTTTCAAGTACAAGATTGAAGAGATATAAGCATAATTGATTATATCTGTTAGTTTTACAATATACATGTATTTCAAAGTCACAGGGAATGAAAATCACTTCACTGTAAGCGTCAATTCATTTTAAGCATGTTTGCTACAAGCCTTTCTTACAGTAAAACTTTTATGTTCTATTATGGCCCAGTTCTACCCCATGAGGTCATGAATCTACACTACCTGAGTATGCTTTTTATTCATGGATTTGCTATTTGTGAGAAAAAGATATTTAAAGATTTTTCGTATATATTGCCATGAAAAATTTGATCCACTGCCATGGCCCAACCCTAACCCTATGGGTAATGATTTAAACAAACATGAATCTACACTATGTAGTAAAGCTTTCACATGTGTAAGTTTTATCTGGCCAGTGGTTCTTAAGATTTTTAAATGATGCCTTTAGGTTTTCAATAATTCTTAATTATCTCCCCTTGAAAGAGTTGCCCTCCATTAGAACAAAATTGAATCCCTTTCACTCAACAATGTAATGTGCCAAGTTTCATTTAAATTGGCCCAGTGATTCTGAGAAGAAAACGAAATTGTGATTTTTAAAGTTTAAGGCAATGACAACAATGGGTAAATTTTGTTCAGTTATTGGCTCAGGTTAGCTAAAAATTGAAAAGTTTACAAAGGACATAAGGCAGATGGACACTAGGCACCCTTCGATCAGAAAAGTTCAAGTGAGCCTTTAGCTCAGGTGAGCTAAACAGTATACAACAGCTCTAATAGTTTTGTAGAATTTAGTGCTTTGTTGTCTTTGAAATGTGATTGAACATCTCTTCAATCTTATACTTGAAAGCTGCATATTTAATACATGTACATGTCGTGTGTCCTGGAATAATTTGAAACATGCAAGCAGGTTTCCACTTGTAGTACAGCATTTGAACTTCAGTATCTTGAACACCAATATCTCGAATACCATGGATATGTCGAAGTGATTTTGGGGGCCCAACCCCTTATTCTTTAAGAATTTTACCCTGGATATCTCGAATCCTTGGATATCTCAAAGTTTATTCTCGTTCTCATTTAATTCAAGATAATAAGGTTTGACTGTAGTTGTATATGCCAAAATAGATTACAGAGTTCTTAATGAATTAATTTAAGGCCTAATGTGTCCATAATCCTAGATGGGCTTTTATCCTTTTATCCTTCAAATTTTACTATGCTGCTTATTCTGTATGTTGTGTTTCATCTCCCAACAGATGTTCTAGCAAATCATGGCCATGCTTGGTATCAAATTTCACATTCAGTTTTCAGATGACAGTCACACCTATCTAAAAGGAATATGAAATTTCTCAATAAAGTTAAAATATAAAAAGAAATTGATATTGCGCAACATATAAATGATAAACCATAATTTTGAGTACAAAGCTAATGTCATGTTTTCTGTGCATTATTTGGTAAAGTACTGTTTTTTACATGCAGTCATTTGAGGGTGTAATAAAAATAAAATAAAAGGATAAATGTAATTTTTTTCATGATTTCACATTATTAATGCACATATAATGTAACTTGCAGTACATGTATAAAATTTATTAGTGATTGCAATGGTTATAGACTAATTGGTTAGAAAGATGGTAACCTGTTATGATTTTCATATATATATTTCAAATATGACTGTCAAAATAAGTCCCATTTATTTAGTGATAATAATCCAATTATTAATCAAACATTTACAAATTAACCCCCATCATAAAAAAAAAATTCACCTATATTTTTTGTTTCAATTGATGAGTTTAAAACAACAACTAATTTTCTACTAAGCAATGGTTTACATGGTATTTAATCTAGTTCATTGCCTGTCATGGTAGCTTAATTAGTGGTAGGGCATTCGTGATCTGGAAGTACCGGGTTTGATTCTCTTTCACTGCATTAAACCTAAGACATAAACATAGATAGTGACTGTTCCTTCACCAAACATCCAGTATTAGAAGTAAAAGTTACAGGTTTTTCAGATGAGAAGAACTGAGGCCCCATATCTCAGTAGATGTTGGCACGATAAAGAACCTTCACTGCTCAATGGCCTGAGTGTCAAGTTAGGTCTAAATGTGAAGCCCTTCATGGTATGCGGTGATGTCTCTATATCAGTGAAAAATTCTCGATGGGATGTAAAACAGCATACAATCAATCTCTTTCATTATTCCTATCTAGATTGTAAAACAAGTTCTGATTGGTTAACAAGCCAGGTATAAATTTCTGTACACCTGGCTCCAGCTCAGTTAAATTATGTGACATCATAATGTATTGCACAAAAAGCAAATAACATAACATAACATCACAATCATGACAATGCAGCATAAAAACCCAAAGTAAATCTTATCAATAATTTGAAACACCATTGATAAGACTTGGGTTCACAAAGAATTTATTCCCCATACAAAAGTTCGAGGCGGAATAGGCACGGCTAAGGCACGGAACCCGCACAGGTTTCTAAAAAGCCGTACGGGTTCTGCATGTCCACGACACAGACACGGATTCTGAGTCTGAAAGTGAGGAATCCTCACTCACAGAAACCCATGTTGAGGCACGGAATCCATGTCCCAGGGAGACGTTTTTTAACTCAAGTGGGTTTTGCTTCAAACTATTTATTACCGTTCACGTTAGCTTAGTCGGTAGAGCGCTCGCTCCGTGATCAGATGGTCGTGAGTTCGAATCTAGGCCGTGACAGACCTAAGTCGATAAAAAATAGGTAGCAACTGTTCCATCGCCATGCGCTCGGCACTTTGAAGTGAAAGTTGTGGGTCTTTCGGATGAGACCTTTAAAACCGAGATCCCGTGTCACGGCAGGCGTTGGCACAATAAAGATCCCTCACTGCTCAATGGCCCTGAGTGCCGAGTAAAGGTCAAAATTTGAAGCCCTTCACCGGTATCTGGTGACGTCTCTATATGAGTGAAAAATTCTTGAATGGGACGTAAAACAATATACAATCAATCAATTAATCAAACTATTTATTCAAATCTCACGGCTTTTTACTGAGCATGCTCAATCATAACTTCCTTTATTTGAATATTAAATTGGAGGGATTCATGGTCATGAGCTAAGAATGTGTCTTTTTTACTCTAGTTAAAGGATATATAACAAATAGATGTCAGTTGGAATTGTATTTATGTCAGATTTTTAACTTTTAAAGTTCTAAAAACTAAGCATAATTATAATGTAAAGCATTGTGAAGTTTGGTTTCAGTCACCATTTTGGCATCCACAGTTACATCAGGAGATTCTCTAAAGACCCTGACCTAGATCCAGACAAATGCACAGATCCCGTGATTCCATATATGGTATGTCACACGGCTTTTTGGACACAGCTTTCCAAAAATCCATGTCTCCATATATGGAAAAGGACACAGGTTTCGGACACGGGTTTACAGAATCCGTGAGTCCATGTATGGAAATTAGCACTGCTTTCTGACACAGATTTTGTAAAACCATGTGATCTAATTTAAATAATTCGGCCAATATCCTGTGCCGTGTCCGTGCCTCAACCACTTTTAGGCACGGCTTTCCATATATATTTTACATAGGAGCAGGTATGCTTTAAGGACGTTCGATCCTGAGCTTATGAGCAGATTTTGGTCTTGAGCTTTATTTCTAAAATTCTGCATTATTTTTAAGTTCTAACATTAAATCTGGATTCTACAATGCAAATTATACTATATCCAATGAAAAAACCGCAATTAAATTCCATTCAAATAGGATTAAGCCAGGAACTATATTTTGTGGCGGAAGGTTTTTTAGAAGAAAATGATCATTTTTTCCCTTTTGAAATATATACAGTACTGTTAAGTTTAGATTCCTATTTTTCCATGCTGGTTGCACACAGAGCTATTTTGTGCATTGAAATGTTTAATGCTGGTTCTAAAATATTAATTAAATCAGTTTTTTGTGAATTCTATCATCATATTGTGACAAATATAGAAAATATATTCTGAAACTCCAGGAAAAAATTGAGCCAATTTTATCATAAAATTAACAGTTTTTTAGTAATATCTAAAAAATAACATCATAGACCTCCACTTTTGATTTTCTTTTCTGAATATATAAGATAACTCTGATCAATCTACTTAAATTCAGCAAAAGTTTAAGACTTTAAAATATTTTTCTTGCTTGTTAAATTTTTAATGCCTGAAAAATGACATTTTGTGAGTGCAGAAAGGTCAAATAATTGATTATGCGAAGCAATTTGAAATTTTTTTTTGGTCACAATTTTAATGTGTCTTTTTTAAGAGAGAATAATAGCATACTTTGTCCCATGATTTATTTGGATAAAAAATATTGGAGGGAAAACGTCAAAGATGTTATTTTTGATTAAGACACAAATTCAGTGCAAAAAGGTCATTTTAAATGTACTGTAGCGCCAAAAGAAGCATATTGACCCCCATTTTTTGTTTTGATTTTTAATTAAGCTATGTGTGTAGAAGCTAAAAATATACTTGACAAAAAAAGTTTAAGACTTTAAATATCAGGATCCAACGTCGTTAAGCACAGGTTTCTGGAAACGGAATCCGTGCCTAAGCCGTGTCTAAGCCGCCCAGACTGTTTCGTATGGGTGACGTTACATTGGAAATAATTTGTTATTCAGGTCCAGTCAAGGTTGTACGGCCTTCGGGTGTATAGTATAAAACCCGGGGTGAAATCCATGTACTCTTATTGAACCTAGATAATATTAGTTATCCAGGTCCAATCAAGGGTGTATGGGGATTTACCCCTGGTTTTATTCCAGACAACCTGAGGCCGAAGGGTGTATGGAATACAACCCGGGGTAAATGCCTGTACACCCCTGATTGGACCTGGATACTTCGGCCTCAGGGTGTCTGGAATAAAACCTGGGGTAAATTCCCATACACCCTTGCCCGTGTGTAGAAGTTCCAACTCCCCGTCGATTCTCATTCGGAAGTCACTTGGAATTACTTGAAAGTATTTGGAAGCATTTGGAATTCCAAGTACTTCCAAGTCATTCGGAAGAATTTTATTTGGAAGAATCTGAATTTAATTTGGAATCTATTTGGAACCATTTGGAAGTGCAGAGATGAAACTTAGTCTATATGTTTAATGAGCAGATGTTATGTTATCAGGTGATCAGGTTTCGAGGTCTTGTCTCGGGCTCGACCTCATGAATTTTGAAATCAGGCGGTTCAAATCTAAACAGTGTTGCATCATGATCGAATTAAAAGAGGATTGATCTTCTATGAAGTATATGTAGTGCAGTGGAGATAATTAACATCTTTTAAGTTCATGACTCAGTGGTATCTAGATCTTCATTTTATGTTGCACTTCTCTTTGAAAAAACAGTTAGACCCTATCAGATTTATCATTGCTGAAACTGAAAAGTGTCTTTTTTTGGAATTACTCGTCATGTCAGTGCATGTTCTGATGATAATACAAGGTGTTCGACTTTTATTACTTCCGTAAATACATGAAGCCAGGAAATACCTAAATTACCGCTATTCTTCATTTGTGACTTGGATTTGAATTTTGCAAATATATGAATGTTTTAATTAAAACAGTTTTACAGGATAATCTTTAACCAGGAAGGTTTGTCTTTTTCAAATGCAATGAATATTAAACATAAAATGATGCCAAAAGAATAGTGTTTTGTATGATATATTATCAAATCGCTGGTTGTTATCTAACAACATGTTTAAATATAAGCCAATGAAATCTTGTTTTTATTTGTTGAATCACATTTGTAGTAGTCATTCAGAAGTCATTTGGAAGTAACTTGGAAGGCATTCAGAAATTTGTAGAAAAATCTGAGTTTTAGGGCCAAAATAAAAAATACCTTTGTTTCCCCTAACGCGACCGACCCAATTAAATCCCGCCGACTGAAAAGGTTTTTTTTTAAGATTATTCAAATATTTTTTTTTTAATGTTTATCAACTTTTATAAAATACAATTTCATCAAAACCCGTTCTTATCAGAAATTCAGAATGTATTTTCAAAGCTGCTCCCATAGCAAAAAGAAATGACATTTTTCCATTTTATCTCCATTCATTCAGCATTTTCCAGCCATTTTTCATTTTAAAAACATTTTTCCTACATTTCTCTATCTTTCAATTTTCCAAAACCATTTTTTCAGAACCATTTCAAAACCATTTTTGTTAGAAAATGCTTTTTAAATGGTAAACCTACACCATTTTTTCTCCATTTACTTGAGTAAATGGAAAAGAAATGCCAGTTTGGTGATCTAACTTGCTTGAGCTTGTCATTTTTCTTCCATTTATTTTCCGAGAAATGGAAAAAATGAAGAAATGGTTAGTTTTAGGCATATTCTTAACCCTTAAGATTTGTCAGCAGTTAATTGATGCCAGGTGCCAAATTTGTATAATGGGCCAGTGGCTATCAGATTTCCTCTTCATCTCTGTGGTGACCGCCTTTTTCAGTTTTTTTAAACATTGGACAAGAGCACTTCGACCTAGCTGGTAGTGATGGAGCTTAGATGGCTGAATTATTCTTCAAGGAAGATTGGGGGTTTAGTGTTTTTGATGCTGAAAAAACTGTGCACATTGATGATCAAAGCAGAATTATAAGATTACTAACTTCTTGGAGGAGGATTATCTGACAGTTTTAATGTTTCTAATATTTTGGGAGTGGTGCAGAAGAAAAACAATTAACACATTCACCATCACTGAAAGGGTATTCTTTTTGAGAAGTAAGTATAAATATGTACATATTTTTATTAATGTCAACAACAGAAAAATGCTTTTTCTAAAGAAAACATGTACTGACATGAGAAGTGTCCACTGATCATATTGATGCAATAATTAATTTATAAGCCAGTCTAGTTAAAACTTAGACTGATCAAGGGACACTATTGTAAATTCTTATAAACTTCAATTATTAACTATTTTCTTGCTCACTTTTCTCAGGTAAATGGTTAAATTTCTTCTGCAATCTGTTCAACCTATTAAATCATTTGTTTCTGATGAAATAGTGAATATACAGGCTGGGCAATACTTAAATTGTTCATAAGACAAACCTCATAAAAGCTTCGATTTATGCTACAGGAGTAATGATCAGCTGCAGTAGTGAAAAAATGTACAAAGCAGTTTTCTGTTTTTTTTTCTCATGCATTTTCTTTTACTTTTAGCATACATACTGCTTGCATATGGAACACCAAAATGAACGTGGAAACTGTAAATTGTCAAAGATGCAGACTAACATTATTCAGATCGAACTGGGAGATTAATCCATCAAAATTTCTAGGAATGCAAAACAAAGTTTGTGAAAAAATAAAACATTTGACCTTTGTTTCATGACTGACTCTAATACATGTACCAAGAAGATGGATTTTCAAAGTGCTTAGTCTGTGGATATCAAGAACCCAGCTTTTTTCATTTTTCAATTATTGTAAAAATGTTTTTAAAATGGATATTGAATGGTTAAAACAAAAACCATTTATTTTTCATTTTTCTTCTCATTTGCATAAATGGTTTTTGAATGGTTAATTTGCATGTTATAAGGCCCAAAAAAATGGAGTTTGAATGGATGTTAAATGAGGTTTGAATGGAAATAAAATGAAAAATGGTTTTTAAATGATAATCCTTTCTGTTGAGAATTCTTGAAACTGTTGATGATATAAAATGGCTCCCGAATGGTTTTAAAATGGTCAGAAAAGAAATGTCTTTTAAATGGTATTTAAATGGATTTCATTTTAATAAGGGCTGTCAGAAAAAAATAAATATTTACCTACCTACTACCCAACTCCAGATTCTAGGGTCAGGTTAGGGGAAAAAGATATTTTTAATGATGGCCTAGTCATTCGGAAACAACTTGGAAGTAACTTGGAAGTCATTTGGAACCATTTGGAATTTTTTTTTTTTTTTTTTTTTTTTTTTTTTTTATGTTTATTTTTTTTTTTTTATTAATACCAATTGTCACATACATGTCTATAATCTGGATTACAACATTATATCATTAATGAATATAATAAACAAATAAACAAAAAAAAATTATAATTGTGACAACTGAGAGATAGAGAGAGAGAGAGAGAAAGAAAGAAGGAGAGGGGAGGGGGTTGAGAATGGTAAAAAAAGAGCATGATCAAAGATAAATGTCTGTTCATTAAAGTACTGGTAAGAGTATGTCCAAGGATTGTGCAAAATATCTTTAAGTGCCTATTTGCAGGGTCTTACATAAGTGAAAGCCAATTTTTCCATTTATTATTAAACTCTTTAATTTGATTACTTTTTGTTGCGCTATATTTCATGGTAGATAGTAATGTTTTAACATCTCCACGTAATCCTTGTAATCTCAAAACCTCATTACGACATTTAGTTCTGTATATAAATGATTTAATACATAACAGTATTGTATTTAATTCTTTACTATTGGGTATTGGGTTTCCAAGTATGAATGTACAACTATCTATTGGAAATTCTATATTATGAGCTTCGCAAAGAATGGTAAAACTATTTATAAGTTCTTGAACCTTCTGGCATTCCCACATAATATGAAAAATTGTTTCCTCACATGTCTGACAGAAGCTACACAATTTAGTATCTTTCAAACCCATTTTATATAAAATTTTATTTGTAACTAAGATATGTTGATTTATTCTGAATTGTAGCCATTGTAATTTAGAACTTTTTGTACATTGGAAAGGAATTTTGTATAGCATTTCCCATAGGGAATCTTGAATTTCAAAATGTTTACTCCATTTCACTTTTGAGAAAGGTACTACATGTTCTGTATTCAAAATATTATACATAGGTTTTGTTCCTTTTTTAGCTAAACAGAATAATTTTAAATAAAAAGGTAGAATGGGCTTTGGGTTTGACCTTTCTTTGTTTACTTTTTCTACAGCCATAGCTACTTTTATAACTTTCTGTAGACTCGCATAGGTTAAAAAATTGGTTTCTATATTAAATTTTGCTTGAAGTTCTTCTAATTTTAGAAAAGTTCCCTGTTCATCTAACAAATCTGAAATAAATATTACACCATTGATAAACCATTTAGAGTAAAAAATGGGCTTATTGTCAATTTTGAGTTTTTTATTGTGCCATAATGGTTGAGAGATGAAATCTTCCCAGGAATCTATTTTCATTTTGTCTTCTATGTTCTTGAAGGCAATTAATGTATCTTTCCAAAAATTATTAGTTATACTTTGTAAAATTAGTTCAATATAATTTGAGCCAGTATTAAATAATTTTTCAATATTAAAGGCTTTTTGAATAAGTGATCTCCATTTTGAATCCTGGCCATTGAATAGTCTTTTAATCCAAGATGATTTTAAGCCCTTAATGTAGTTATTTATATCGATCATATTCAATCCACCACTCTTATACTCTTGAGTAATTTGTTTTCTTTTTATCTTGTCCACTTTAGATCTCCATAGAAAATTAAACATAACATTATTTAGATTTTTAACAAAACATTCAGAAGGTGAAGGTAAAGCAATAAAGAGATGGTTTAACTGTGCTATTAGTAGTGATTTAATAAGTGAAATCCTACCCAAGGGAGTTGTACGTCTTTTACTCCATTGTAGTATTATATTCTTAATTTTAACCAATTTTTTGTCATAATTAAGTTTTGGAATTCTAGTTAAGTCCACGTCAAAATAAATACCTAATACTTTAAATTGTGTTGTCCACTGGAAATTCATTTCATTAAGTAATCTTTCATTTGAATACTTTTTGCTTCCTATCCATACTATTTGTGTCTTAGAGAGATTAATTTTGAGTCCTGATAATTTATAAAATTTATTTATTTCTTCAATACAGTTTCTTAGGGATTGTTCTGTTCCATCTAGTATAACTAGCGTATCATCCGCGTATTGAGACATTAAATATTCCTCCTCATCAATTTTAATACCTTTAATTTTTTTGTTATTTTTTATTTTTAAAGCTAAAATTTCTGCACATAGTAAAAATAAATATGGTGAAATTGGATCACCCTGACGACAGCCACGGCCTAGTTTAAAAAAATTGGATAAATGACCTGCTTGATTGATAGCTGATACAATATTACATTGAAATACTGAAATCCATCTTCTTAGAGAAGGCCCAAAATTAAAGAATGTAAGGGCTTTATCAATAAAATTCCATGACACTGTGTCAAAAGCTTTTTCAAAATCAATCATTAACAACAATCCAGGGATATTTCTTTCTTCTGTATAATGCATTAAATCATAAATTAATCTAGTATTTTCACCTATGTATCTTCCGGGTACAAAACCTGTCTGGTCTGAACTTATGATTGTGTTCAAGATATTTTTCATTCGACTTGCTATACAGCCAGAACCTATTTTATAGACAACATTTAGTAAAGATATTGGGCGCCAATTTTTTATAAAAAATTTACTTTTTCCTTCTTTAGGTATACAAGTGATAATTCCCTGTTTTTGTGTTACAGAAAGCTCTCCTTTTTTATAACCATAATTTATTGATCTTACTATGAAATTACCTAGCTGTTTCCAAAACACTTTGAAGAATTCTGTTGTAAAGCCATCGCTTCCAGGACTTTTATCATTTGACATATTTTTCAAAACTAGTAATGCTTCATTCAAAGATATTTCCCCTTCAAGACTATTCTTTTGTGTATCACTAAGTTTTTCTGCAGAAATATCCCAAGTATGATCACTTAAATCAACATCTGTTACCGCAGAATTAGCCTCATAGAGTATTTTATAATATTTTTCAATTTCCAGAAGAATGTCTTTCTGATTTGTTACTTCCGAATCTATTGATTCATCTTTAATCAATTTAGGGATTATTTTATTTGTATAGTGTCTGTTCTCAAGGTTGAGAAAGTAATTAGTTGGTTTTTCTCCTTCATTCATCCATTTTACTCTAGACCTTATAATATTTCCCATAAGTTTGTGGTCTCTAATATTTTCCAATTCCTTTTTCTTATCATTAATTGTTTGGATATTTTTATCATAGTCTTTTTCCAGATTTTCAATTTCAGACATTAGCTGTTTTTCTTTCTCATTGCTTTTTTTCTTTATATAACTAGAAAATGAAATGGTTTTACCTCTAATTTCCATTAAGAGTGTTTCAAGAAAAAGCTGATCATCTATAGTAAACTGAATTTCTGCAGGTGATATATCTTTGATATATTCTTTAGAATATATAGGTAATGCATAATTTTCTTTTGTTTCCTGAATAACTTTGTTGACTGTTTCAATATACTTAATATCTTGAAGAAGTGAGTTATTAAATTTCCACAAACCCTTTCCATGTGTCAGCTCATTTAGTTTAATCTTTAAATATATAGGTGAGTGGTCAGATTTATAACTATTCAAAATTTTACTTTCTTCTACACTATTTAAATAAGAACTTGATATAAGAAAGAAGTCTAATCTTGCTTGTTTACATGGGGAAGGTTTACGCCAAGTATATCTTGTTTCATAAGGATTCATTTCTCTATAAATATCACTGAAATTGTAATCAGAAATGATTTCTAAAACTTTACTTCTTGCCTTTGGATTATTAATGTGAAGATAATTGAAATAATCTTTTTCTGGGTCCAAAACTAAATTAAAATCTCCTACCAAAATAACATCTTGATTTGATAAATCTTTTATAATTTCTGATAGTCTTTCATAAAATGAGGGTGTATCCTCATTTGGTCCATATATTGTAATTAAGCTCAGACGCTTGTTTTCAATTGTCAAATCTAGAGCCAAAAGATTCCCTGCATCATCAGATATTTTATTATGAACCTTATGCTCAAAATTATTATTCAAAAATATAGCTACACCTCTTGACTTTGATGAAAAAGAATTAAAATATGCCTCATATCCCCATTCATTTCTTATATCATTCTCCATATCACTTGTAAAATGAGTATCTTGTAAACACAGAATATTGCATTGAAATTGCTTATAATATTGGAGTACATCCTTTCTCTTTTTATAATCATGCAGACCCTGACAGTTTGCTGAAACTACTGTAACACCAGACATGATATATGAAATTGAACTGTTGCAAAACACTTGGACAAACATTCACTTACCATCATTAACTCATAAACATGCAGAATGAGAAACAGAAAAGAAGTTGCTCTAAAGGTAGAAGAGAAGATTGGAGAAGGGTTTAGTAATAAAGACACATGCATCATAGAGAGGTAGATATGGACTTGTTAGAGATTTGGTCGGAAGAGCAGAGAAAATAAATCATATCGGATATGCCGTCATGAAGATAAAATAATAAACAAAAAAGAGTGAACATTTAAATTCCGGAAAACTACAAATATATTTTCCAAGTCGGAAATTATTTTTAAATCCGGATTTTTGCATTTCTATTGACAAAAATAAAGATTTTTTAAACACAACTTTCAATATTTTAAGATTTGAAATGAAGACGGCATTAATATTCGTATTCTCTTATGAAAAGAAAAACATATTTACAAAATCATAAAGGCCACATTTCATAAAACGCCTATTATGTCAATTATAATAGTTCTTTACTAAGTTGTATTATTGTTAAAGTTATGTACTGTCAGATTACCGTGCATATGGCTTCAAAAGTCAAATTTCCATGGAATTAGCGACTTCGTTTATTAGATGTTCCATGATTGCGAATCTTTGAGGTCCAATATGGGCTTCGCCCATCCATCTTGTAATGACGAAAGCTGTGTTGTGAATGTGATTTTCTCTCATGTATCGCAAAAGTCTGCGCCCTGCCCCATGTTCACAATCATCATGATAATTTTCATGCACGGTACCATCTTCTGTAGAAAATCTATAAACTAAGATACGATTATCTGCACTTGCTGCATATGGATCTATTAAAACCTTGCTGTACATATTCTTGACATCCTCCACAGTCTTAACTCGAGCACCGAAAGCCATAAATTCCGAGCCGTCCTTTTTGATGGGGTCCGAGTTTTTTGTTTCAACTGAGTCTAGATGTTCTGTCTCTTCAGGCGTTACCAATAAGGCGTCCGCATTTGATAGAAATGGTATGTCATCTTTATAGCTGGAGCCATTGGGCAAGATGATCTGATTCTTTTGAATCTTAACAGTGATGTTTTGGCTGCGCAAAGACTCTGCTGTATCATAAACCCTGTTTCGAGCGGATACAATGGATGCAGGTTGTTGTGTAGTAATAAAGAAGGGTAATGGTTGTTTGGCAATTTTCTTTAGCTTTTGAGCATTAAGAATTGTGTTAATTTTACTACGGTCGGTCAACTTTGCAGTAATGGATACAGGTCGGTCAGAATTGTATTGTGGGCGTGCCCCATTCCTATGAATCCTTACAAAACTAACATCCACCCCTAGAAGTTCTTTAAAAGTTACTGGCATTGATGTGGGTAGGTCCTCATTGGGTTCGTAAGGATAATTGTGAATAAGGATATTGTCTCGCATAGACCTTGACCTAAGATCCGTAACCTCGTGTTCCATAAGAGACATTTTTCTGTCCATTCGAATTACAACTGACCGTAGTAATTCCAGTTCTCTCCGCAGTTGAGTGTTTTCTTGACGTAGCAAAGATATGTCATCATAATTGCTCTCGCTTTGTTCTGCAACGTATTTTAATTTTGAAATTACGCTCTGATCACCCTCCCATAGATCATTTCTTATAGCTTCAACAGTTGTTTTAATGTCATCAATAGAGCGAGACTGAGAGCTGTCAACAATAGACCGATTAACGGTTGTTTCTTCTATCGGTTCGCTCACACTTTTTTTACTGGGAGAACTAGGCGACTTTGTGTTACCTGGATTCTTCTGTGAACACTCCTCAGTCTGTTTTTTAGAACTTGCCCCGGTTTTCCTTCTCGTGTCTGACGGCATTGTAAATGCAGAAATATGCACAAATATCACAAATAACACTCTCCAGGCACAAAAGGACACAATAAACCAAGGTACGAATATTAAATCCTTCTATAAATGCCCTAAATTGACCAAAAACTCTGGAGCTCAAATTAAGCCGCCATACCCTTAGATGTCACGTGATCTTTTTTTCAACCATTTGGAAATTTGTTCCAATACTCCGAATGGTGATTTGGAAATTCCAAATGAAGAATTCCAAGTGATTAACTTGGAAATTCCAAATGCAACTAATGGAACTTCTACACACGGGTGATTGGACCTGGATAACGAATTTATTTCCTATGTACCCAAATAAATTCTTTGTAAACTGCAAGTCCAATCAACTACGTTTCAAGCTATCGATAAGATTTACTACGTCCTAAAATGAATCGTGACGTCATGTTATTTGCTTTTTATCATAGAGAAACTATGCATTGTGATGTCATTTTTTTTTACACCCGTCCGGCTCAAGTCAGGTGTACGGAAATTTACACCCCACTTTGTAACCAATAAAAGCTCATGTTACAAGCTTCATAGCAAATAACTAATATTACAGCTCTTAATTTATTAGTGAAAGTAAAGAATTCTGATTATTATCATTGTTTACAATTTGTTTTATACATGTAAGAAAATGAACTGAAAAAAAAATTTAACAAAATTTCTAACAAGTCCTGTCTGTTTGATTAACCTGTTACTTGGTGAGAAAAATTTCCGACTAACCCGAGTTTCAAAATTTATCCAACTGCCATCCCTAAAATTTATTTCAAACTTTCATATAAAACATTTCCAATATTTTGCTGTTCATATACACTGATCATGAAATATACCTGAGAAATTTAATTAAGCTGCATGACTTTTTACATGTGTTACAGAATATCAAATTCTGACATATATATAGCAATATTTAAAGTATATTAGCTAGTGTATTGATGAACCTATGCCTTTCTGTTTTCAAGAATAACATGGCAAAGTTGTTAGAGTATTTTCTCAATTTTGTTCTGGAGTTGTGAAATAAGGAGCTGATCCTTAATGTGCAAGGTTTGACACTTACATTAGTCTGTTAGTTTCAGGCTAATACATTTTCATTCTGACTAATAAAATCTGTGGCTATAATTAGTCCGAATGGATATAATCCTTTGTACTTTCAGTTCATATGGGTTCAAATCCACTGAGTGACAAAGATACAAATCCTATGGATAAAACCATATGAAACGAGGTTTCGTGTTTCAGTATGCGCTGGCAAAGGTGCTAGGAAGAATGAAACCGCGACTGATAAATAAAACAAACAACTAAAAATAAATCTGGACAACTAATTACTGCTTGGCACAGTGGTAAGAGCGTCTGCTCTAGAGTCACGGAGTAAGGAGTTGATCCTTACGTCACAGGTTTGAATGCCACTGTGGGACGTGGAGACATGTCCTTTGGATGAGACCGTATAAACCGAGGTCACGTGTTGCAGTAGGTGCTGGCACGAAAAAGATTCTTCAATGCTCAATGGCCCTGAGTGCCAAGCATAGAACAAAACCTGCAGCTCTCCACCGGCAATCGGTAGTGTCTCCATATGAGTGAAAAATTCTTGAAAGGGACGTTAAACAAACTAACAAAGAAATAATTCAATGTAGTTTACACACACCATAATAATTATCATGATTATGTCATTCGCTGTTTACTAGCTGGTATAACTGACTTCACACAGAATTTCAAACTATTAAATCTCTGCCAAATAGTTACAACATCATCGATTATAGCTATATTTAGAGTATTCACTGCCATGACTGTGAAATTTACACAGCCCATGAAAACTATCCATTAACAAACATACAAGTTTTTTGTTGTTGTTTTTTTTCATTTGGGTCTGCCATGTACTACCCAACATACGGTTGCATTGTGCTCAAAATAAATTTCATAACCACACTCCACAAAGAAAACATAGTTTGATATGCTATTTAACATACACTTTTTTATTCTTAATCTTATCACTGCAGCTGAACTGTACCATCTGCTTTTTACAACTTAAAATGAATTATTTCAAATTCTTTGAGAAATAAAATCTAATAAAGTATTTATAAGCATTACAAGCTATTGTAGTAAAAGTTTGATAATGTCATCAAAGTGTTTACAGTTTGAGTCTGTACTATAAAATAGATAACATCAGCTGATCAGTGTATATATCATGTGCGTGCTGGCATTTATCAATCTGTGTATATTCCAAATAATTTAATGATGTAAAAAAAAATCTTACCTTAATTCTTTTGAATCGTTCATACTTCACATGAATGACATAGACACTACCACATCACTGATTCTCTCTCTTCTTACTCGTTACACAAATCCTCTGCCGTCAGAATTTCCTCGCAATCGCACACGTCAAGATCTTTAGTTTTAAACTCAGAATAAATCCTTCTTTACACTAATGCTCCATAAACGTTATCAGAAATGATAAGATGCACATAAACCTAGGAGCGGATTGAATAATGCACGTCTACATACGCAATCAATGTCAAACATACATTGCGAATATTTGGTTTGTTGTCACATGCCACCATGCTGGGGGTAACACGAATCACCGAAATGCCCTGTAATCACCGAAATGCCTATCAAAATCACCGAAATTCCCCCTTCATATGTTTTTTCATGTCGTTTTTCATAACAAATAATGCTTATATTTTTCATAAAAGCATAAATGATGGGAAAATTAATTATTTTCATCTCCAAACGTATAGTAGCTGGTCCCCTACCCATAATGCCGTTGAATGTTTACATCCAGTGAGATCGAACCAAAACATTTTGCGATATTGTAACACTAACATATGAATTAGAATCTAGATAGGTGCTTAAAGTGACAAATATATGGGCTACATATTTCAGTACCAGCATAATAGAAAGCCGTCATATAGTAATAATTGTATACATTTAGATCTGACAAGGCTTGTACGCATTGATCTATTTTTAGCTTGTAGACAACTTGTTCTTATAATTTATTACATGAAATTCATTTCGTAAAATAGCTTTAAATAAAGCATGATTGTCTTTTCTTTTTATGGCAAATAAAAAGATTTAGTATGCTAGATAGTATAAACTAAAAATTTTGTAGGAAATGTCAACATTTTTAGCTATTTGAAAAAAAGACATTTATGACGTACTGACCCCTAAATATAGGGGCCAGCCCTTTTTTCTTGATCTTATCTGAAAGCTCTTGTAATTACACACAACTTTTGTTCTACATGTCTTACCAAATTATTCTCAGTTTAAAAGTTATTACACAAAAGCAGCAAAATTTCATGGGAAAAAAATCCTAAAATTTGGCGTCACATAGCTTCCAAACCTTAAAAAATTAGCCAATGATTTTAACGTTCTGCACATCTGCAATGTATTAGCTACAAATTCTCCAACTTTCCTGTAAACATTGTATGTCGTTTCTGAGATTTCTGCTGGAAACAAAACATCCTAATTATCAATTAAAGGGCAATAACTCATAAACAGAGGCGAATATAAAAAAATTGAAAAAAACATTTTTAGGCTTTAATGCAATGTATCTATCCTGAAAGTTTCATAAGAATCCGACGAAAGGTCTCTGAGAAATCGCCTGTCAAAAATCGGCGGGAAAAAAAATAAAATAATAATAAGAAACAGTAGAATAACAGTAGGGTCTTCCGAAAGGAAGCTTCGGAAGACCCTAATGATAGGAAACAGAAGAAAAACAGTAAGGTCTTCCGAAGGAAGTCGGAAGACCTTAATAAAAATAATAAAAGTGAAAAAGAAACCTAAGAATAACAAGAAGGTCTTCCGCTGAAGACGGAAGACCTTAGTAATAGAAAACAGAAGGAAAACAATAAGGTCTTCCGAAGGAAGTCGGAAGACCTTAACTAGATCAGATCTCGTTGCGAGCAACGAGTAGATCTTCTGTCCGGTTTTTCTATAAGACGAGATGTGATTTTGACACAAAGTACACTTTAAATCTTTAAAATGAACACATATCCATCACAAAATGAAAAACTTGAAAAAGTCAATATTTTAAACTATTTCCGGTTACCAAGGGAAGATTTCTGCTGAGATACGATCTTTGTTGGGATAGATTGATAAACTAAGGAAGAACAATTAAAGATGAGTTAAAGAGGCACATGAATTTATAAAAATAAGTTTAGAAGCACAAAGAGTGAGGTCTATCAATTCTAACAACTTCCGGTTTTTGAATTCACTTCCGGAGTGACTGGAAGTGCTCTAAACGACTTAAATTTCCACATCGAGCATGTAGGAATCATCCCTGAAAGTTTTGTTGAAAAATACTCAATTTTCGACCACTTCCGGTTTGGATGAAACTTACTTCCAGTGGAAATGGCCAGACGTGAAGCACTTTTCAAACTTAATTATGAACACTTACATTCATAAGAAAATGAAAAACTTTTTTTTTTTAAAAATCGTTATTTCAGACTACTTCCGGTTGACAACGTAAGTGTCGACGGAAAAAAATGAAAAACGCTAGGCACATTTACAATTCAAGACCTACCATCCCTGAAAGTTTCACGACTTTATATCTAATCATTTCTGAGAAAACGCCCAGACAA
This sequence comes from Saccostrea echinata, assembly GCF_033153115.1. Classification (NCBI taxonomy): domain Eukaryota; kingdom Metazoa; phylum Mollusca; class Bivalvia; order Ostreida; family Ostreidae; genus Saccostrea; species Saccostrea echinata. The sequence continues at coordinate 1,147,118 of NW_026889785.1, forward strand.
AACTTCATTTGAAAAAATGGAATTCGGCCGTAACTCGCGACCGGAAGTGACGTTTTCAAAACGATTAAAAATGACACCAGTTCATTTAATTTCCCATCAGTGCGGAAAGTTTTCATAGAGATCTATCGAGGCGTTTTCTAAAAATCTTCAGCACAAAATCGGTAAGAATAATAATATTAATAGTGGAAAAGAAACAACAGAATAATAAGGTCTTCCGTTGAAGAAGGAAGACCTTAATAAAGCCTTTATTTATCCAGGATGACATAGTTTAGCAACAATGCTAGTTTTCAATATGGTCCTGCAATATAACATACATACAGACAGGTATAAGTACATGTAAAACGCAGTTTAAAAGAAATAGAGTATACATAAGATAAATAATAAATGTGAAATATAAAATAAATAAATACCAAACCAATTTAAAATGTATGGTGGTATTCTCTAAGATAGTTTCTCATAAAAAATTACAACACTTATTGAATTGCTGATGTTTTCACACAAGATATTCAACGTATTGCTACCAGAAACACTGAAAGATCTCTTATAATACTCAGTCTTTGTCCTGGGTACATACAATAAATTTGAGTTGGAATTTCTTGTTTGCCTCTGGCAAATTTCTGATACATATTTAAAAACATTTAAGTAATCTGGCATTAATCCATGTAATACTTTATACACTAGAATGACTTTTCTATTGATAAAAAAATTTGATAGAGGCATCCAGTTAAGTTGTGCAAACATGACAGAAGATGGTGTTTGAAAAACTCTTATGTTCAAAATGACCCTAGCAGCACGTTTTTTGTAATATTAAAAGCTTTTTCACATTTTCAGCATTTCTTGGATTGCTCCATATGGTAAAATAATATGTAAAATGAGGAAAAATCATAGTATTAAAAATCTTCGAAAATGCATCATTTGACATAAAATATCTTATTCTTCTTAAAATGCCGATTCTCTTGGATATCTTGCATACAAGTGCCTCAATATGACTTTTCCAGGACAAAGTTTTGTCTATAACAATACCAAGTAATTTTGACTCCTGATCACATTCTATGACATGGTTATTTAGAACTAAATTTAATTTTCGACATTTTGCTAATTTTTGTACTGTTCCAACAAGCAATCATTGAGTTTTAGACAAATTTATGCTTAATTTATTTTGCTTAATCCAACATATACTGCGTTTCAGGTCTTCACACATCTTTGATTCTATGTTTTCTACTGACTTATCTGTTACATCTTGTGAAGTGTCGTCTGCATACATATTTACATGAGAGTGTTTCAGTGCTTGTGGATAGTCATTAATGTACAGGATGAAAACAGTGGGCCTAAAATAGAGCCTTGTGGAACCCCAATAGTTACATTCTTTTCATCTGATAGATCACCTTTCCAAATAACTCTCTGTACACGATTTGTTAGATATGATTTAAACCATTCAAAAGTATCATTACATATATCAAAAGACCTTAGTTTGTGTAAAAAAACATTGTGATTGACAGTGCCAAATGCTTTCCTTAAGTCTATGAAAAGTACACCCATAGGTTTATCTTCATCAATATTTTAAGCCATCTATCTACTACAGAAATAAGAGTACATTCACATGAGTGTTTGGGTCGGAAACCAGACTGACAATCTGTTATTAAGGAATTTACCGACAGATACTCATAAAATGAATTAAAAACGTTTCTCTCTAAAATTTTGCTGACACAGGGTAAACTGGATACAGGTCGATAGTTGTTAACTAAACATTCATCTCCTGATTTAAAAAGTAGTACATCACGTGCTTTTTTCCAGTCATCTACAAATTTACATGAAATTTACAAGAAAAATTGAAAATATGTGTAAGAACATTCCATACACTATTTAAGGAAAGTTTGACAGAGATACCATCCAAACCTGTTGCGTTAGATACAGACATAATTATGCTTTATCTCATTTGCAACAAATTCAGTAGTTACACTTTGTATTGTAAAAGAATTTTTGGGCATTTGTTTGAAGAGTAGGTAAAGTGTTATCAAAATGTTTTCCTAACTCGAGACCAATGTTACAAAAATAGTAGTTATCATTAAAACATTCGGCAATGGCAATATCTTTTGAATCTTTAAAAACTGTGTTATTGTCCTTAAGAAATGTACAGGTTGTACTAGTTTTCTTAGATGGCAAAAACTGTTTAAGTTTGTCTCATATGTCTTTGGCTTGTTTTCTGCCAGAGGTAATTGCTTCTTCGACAAATGCATGCTTAGCTTCTCTGATCTTACTCGTAACCCCGTTTCTTGATGCCCTGTAGAGACTCCATGCGTGGTCATCATTGGTGCATACCGCCATTTTATCGAGGTGTGCAAGAAAGTGCATTTCTGTACGTATATCATTGTTTATCCATTCTTCTGATTGCGAGTCGTTTCTTCTTTCTTTTAAAGGCATGTGTTTATCCACTTTTTCAAAAAAGTTAGAGTAAAAGAACTCCCACATAGAGTCAATAACATACGACTTTTCAACTTTATACACAACCATTCCCCACGATAAATTAAAGTCCAGGCTTTTTGATATCATTGACAGCTGCTTTTTCAATAAAAATGGAACTCGTAAATATACTTACCTTGTCATTGGTCATTTGCAAAATTATTTTGTTAAAAAACATTCTGATTGTACACACAAGTACTCTGAAGTTGACATTAAAAAGATGCTTGAGTTTCTGATTGACAATATCAATGTGGTTTTTGGAGACCAGGTCTTCCAACAATCTATTGGAATACCTATGGGTACCAATTGCGCCCCGTTATTAGCAGACCTTTTTTTTGTATTCATATGAAACAGAATTTGTCCAAAATCTTGTACGTGAAAAGAAGAAAACACTTGCTGTGGCGTTCAACTCGACATTTAGATATATCGACGACGTACTGTCAATTAACAATGGCTATTTTCATTCTTATGTCGATACGATATATCCTGGTGAACTTGAGATAAAAGATACCACAGAGTCTGACACATCTGTTTCATATTTGGATATTTTACTTGAAAAAGACGTTAATGGTAATCTAACAACCAAGCTTTATGATAAACGTGATGACTTTAACTTTTCAATCGTCAACTTCCCTTACTTATGCAGCAATATACCTTCATCACCTGCATACGGGGTATATATCTCTCAGTTGATTCGATACGCAAGAGCATGCTCTACGTATGTACAATTTCTAAAACGGGGTAAATTATTGACAAATAAGTTGATGAAACAAGAATATCAGCTGTCTCGTTTAAAGTCATCATTTCGTAAGTTCTATGGTCGATACAATGACCTTGTCAGCAAATACAATTTATCATTAAGTCAAATGCTGACTGACGTTTTTCATACTAATTGTTAGGCCATTATTTACACACTGAATTGTCGACGAATTTTTCCGTTGTTTCCCGATCATGACAAGGAGCACACGGCGGGTGTGACCGGTCGGCAGGGGATGCTCACTCCTCCATGGCACCTGATCCCACCTCTGATGTTTGGAGGTCCGTGTTTGCTCTGCTCCTATTTTGTATTGTATAATGGACTTTTGAGCTTGAATACTGTTCGTTATCTCCATATATTTCATACACAATTTCATAAAGGGGACTCCAGTCAATTGTGTTCAGTTCTACTTGAAAACTGCTATCATTCAAATTCTTAAAATTTCTATATTTAATGTAAACATGACTGTTTGCACCAGATTTAATTTTACCATTTACAGTGTAGATCATGTTATGGTCACTTATTTCTATTATTTCTATTGGTAAAAAATCCTGAAGTAGAGTACTTATCAGGACTATTTACATAGATAGGATCGATTAAAGTACTGGATTCTTTTGTCGCACGAATGGCGCTTTTTATTAGTTGCCGAAATCCAAGGTTTTTCACTGTAGTCTTTAAACGCTTCGTCTTATATTCATCCACATTGAAATCACCCATAACTATAATATTTTTGTGTTCCGCTGTTAGTTGTTCAACGCGTTCCTCAAACTTCTCCAGCCAATCCGCTGTGGAATCTGGCGGCCGATAGGATATGGCACAAGATGTTTTAGTAGACTGCCCAATAGAGATAACCAATTCATGCATTTCCAAATCATCTATGATGTTAATGTTTGTAACAGTAAACTTTTCTGTTATGTAAACTAATATTCCACCCCCTTTTCGATTTCTGTCTCTCCTCACAATTCTGTAACCTTTAATTGATATATCTGAATTTTCTATTGTGTTGTCCAGTTTACTCTCCGTCAAAGCTTAGACATCAAGTGCACCTTTACGTAATATTATTTTGATTTGGTCCAGGTTACTTAAAATTCCCCTCACATTCAGATGTGCATATAAAATTCCTTTAGGTATAGTTTCCAAAAGTTCCTCAACAGACAGGTCAATGCCAAAACTAGTTGAAATTTCATGTTACACAGGAGTCACACAGCCATTCTGCCTGATTGGGAATTTCTTTTTTCTTGTAAGTACATTTAACTGTTTGATTACAATGCAGTTCGCATTTATGGTCTGTTGAGCACCAGGTAAGGCTACTTTAGGTCCTGGGTTTAAATGGACATCATTTGATAGCAATAAAACATAGAAATCCTATGTAATAAGTAGTCCTCACAGAACTCTGATTCTTTGTATAATTTAACGTCCAAAACAGCACACCTTTGAATTTAAAATAGGCCATCTGAAGCCTGGCGATTAAGTAAAATCTTCATCCAACTCTTGGAAGAATAAAACAGTAGAAATTTGTTTAAAAGCCAACTGAACTAGGAGAGGTGTGAACACACATGTGACCGCGGACGGTGGCCATCTTGAAGTGGCGGTTCTAGCAAGACAAGACGGTGGCAGTACTAACAAGACAATAGAAATTCCTAATCAGGCAGAATGGCTGTGTGACAGAATGGTGTCATTTGTTGTTTAGGCTTTGTGCACTTCAGGTTTATAGTGCATGTACTTCCTAATGATTTGATACAACAAATTGTCAAAAAAATGTCAAAGCGTTGATGAATAAAACGCAACAGCAAAGAGTAATATTTAAAGCATGAAATAGGAAGATATCGAACAGTAATTAAGCTCAGAAGTCCATTGAAACATGCAATGCAAATTTGGAGTAGAGCAAACACAGACCTCTAAAAACATTAGAGGTGGGATCAGATGCCATGGAGAAGTAAGCATCCACTGTCGACCGGTAACACCCGCCGTGTGCTCCTTCTCATGATCGGGCAAACGGAAAAAAATTCGTAGACAATTCAGTTTGAAAAGAATGGCCCAACGATTTTCATAAGGAAAAACGTCAGTCAACATTCAACTTAATGATAGATTGTATCCCAAAGTACACTGTACACTGTATGTCTTCCAAATTTGAAAAATAATGCTTGTTAGAATCGTGATGACTCATAAAAAAAAACTATTTATAAAACAGTAACATTATTCATGAAAAATATTTAATATTTTTTTTGTGGACAAAACCATGAACTTTTATAAATATTTGTTTTCAATTTTGAAGCCAGGTATGTATTTTATGAACTGAAAGTTCCCTAAAATGGATCATATGATCATAAAAATCAACTTTGTTTCAATCTAAAGAAAAACGAAGGCTGAAATGTACAGATACATAAAAGAAAGGGAAATCATTTGATAATTTTTGGTCCGATAAACCAAACTAGACTCAATTTTTGAGATTATTCAGTTTATAGAATACTTGATATTTTTTCATGAGAGAAGACTATTGCGTGTCCACAATGTATCACGACAACATCTGTTCATAGCTGTGTTAGAGATATGAAGAGGAAAATCATTTACAAAAATATCTTTACATGACGTTTTCCCCTTGTATCAGGGTGATTTTTAAGCCAGTTAATCCTTATGTCTTGATAGTTTTTCAGCATGGGAGAGGAGAGATTGGGGTTAATTGACCCCATGCATGCAGGTTCTCGCATTATTTTGTGAATTAAATACAAAAACGAAAAGTTAAATAATTTATGTTCAAATTCACATAGCAAAATTCCATTAAAAGTCAGTAGCCGCTCTCATCAGGCTGATCAAGGATTTTTATGAAAGGGGAGGGGGGTGTATTCGAAACAAAGACGTTTAGGCAGCTTTTAAAACCCCCTGCACTAACCTTTCACTACTATTGCTTTAATAGGTAACATTCTGTAGCAAGTTTTACAATTAATTTTTTATTTAATTTTTTTTGACAACTTTCGTTGATTTTATGTCTGAATCCCATTGACCCCCCCCCCCCCTCTCTGGATCCGCCCTCTAATTTTGTCAAAGACGTTTACTCAAACTTTATAATTACAATATTATTTAGGGAAAAATAACTTTGAAGTATTCACGTCAGCATTTTCTTCCAGAAGGGGCTTTGCAAACTTCAGACGAGTGTTAGTGAAACTTGCAAAGTGCTCTCTGGTAGAGATTGTCTCGATCAACTGCACCCAGACAAAGGAGTACACACCTTTATCTTTAGCAGTCATACTGAACACCCTAATTAAGATTATAAATAAATGGCAATTGCAAAATGATCTTGTAACTTTTAGAAAATAAAAAGAAAATTACTGAACAACCACAGACATCGTGCATGTAACATCATAAACATTTTAGTTTCTTTGGAGTCTGTACTTTGCGTTTCGTTTTATATTTTAGTTTATCGACTCTTTTCTTAATTCACCAAACTAAATTTAATGTTTTACTTGACATTTGAAATAATGTAGAATTAGAATATAAAATAAAACACTTTTACAAATTTGTTACCAATCTTTTCATGCTTATAACTATAACCACAAATCAGCTTGAATTTCCACAGCCTAATAGTCTAACTTAATGTTAGACAGACACACAAATAAGGTTTCAAATATGAAAAAGAATGTAGCAGGCGAAGCCAGCTGTGTCTCTCCCGATCCATTGCATGCCTTTATAAATCATATTGGCCAATTTGATAATTAACATCGGGATCGAAATGCTTTAAAATGAAAACGAAAGTAAAACCAATAAAAAACTGAATAACTTCAAAAACTGAAATAATCTAATATTTTTGCTGCAGAATTGAATACACAATATCATGTAAAACACATTTAAAATACTTTTCAAAAGAGTTTCTATTGACACGCCAAACACTGAGTAAAATTAATTTATACAATTTTATGCTTCGTTGCTTAGAACACACGTTTTATGAATAGATGCGATACGTTCATGTAAATAATCGTATCAAGTAGGTAAGATTTTGTATTATTGAAATACACTTCATGGTATGTTTCATTGATGAAATAGGGGTCCTTCACCCCTATCGAAAAAAATTACTTTCACTTCCGGTTTGCATAGTTTGTTCGTGGGCGATTGCTTTGATTCGCCTTTAATAGAGTCTTACAAACGCTTTAAAGATGAAGGTTTGTCAAAAAAAGTATGCAGTGAACTTTTTTTTTTGGGGGGGGGGGGGGGGGTTGGGTTTTTTGGGGTTTTTTTTTTTGTTTTGTCTTTTTTTGTTTTTTGGTTTTGTTTTTTTTTTTTTGTTTTTTTGTTTTTGTTTTTTGTTTTTTGTTTTTTTTGTTTTGTTTTGTGTTTTGGTTTTTTTTTATGGTTATGATTATTTGGAAATAATTATTTGCGTTATTCTTATATACAATCATATGCCGATATAATTGGTGTTGGGGTTGACATTTTAAATCACCAGAACTGGAAGTTCAAGTGAGCTTTTCTGATCACATTTTGTCTGACCGTCCCTCTGTCTGTAAGCCTTTCACAATATTGCTTCTTCTCAAGAACTACTTAGTCAATTTCAAGCAAACTTGCCACAAAACATCTGTGGATAAAGGGGATTCAAAATTATTCAAATTAAGGACCATGCCCTCTTTCGAGGGAAGTAGTTGGGAATTAGTGAAAATTTAGTGACATTCTTTAAAAACCTTCTCAAGAACCACTATGTCAGAAAAGTTGAAACTTATGTGAAAGCTTCATTATGAAGTGTAGATTATTCAGTTTTATTCAGATCATATCCCTCGGGGGAAGGGTGTAGCTACAGTAGGTGATATAAGTTTTTTTCATAGAATATTTAGAAAACATTCTTTCATTTTTTTTTCAATAAGTTCGGGGTCAGAAGAGGTGATACTTATGTGACAGTTTTGTTACATAGCGTACGTTCAATTTTGAGATGCTTGCACGAAAAAGATGCATCATTGCTCAATTACCCTGACTGCCAAATATAGGTCTAAATTTGCAGCCCTCCACCGGCAAGTGTTGACGTCTACATACGAATGAAGAAATCTCGAGATGAACATAACAAACAAAAGCAAAATCAATTTTGTTCAAATCATGACCCCAGGGGTAGGGTGGGGCCACAATGGGTGATCAAAGTTTTGCATAGGAATATATACAGAAAATCTTTAAAAGTCTTCTCAAAAACCAGACAGATGCAGCACCTGCGCATACTCCCCCTCCCCCCCCCTCCCGGTGGTTTGATTTTCTTTTATGCATTGGTAAATTCTGTTTGTTTAACTTGTGTATACTCTCAATTTAGTCCACCGGTAAAATTTCATGATTAAATAATTTACTTAACGTATACAGAAACACACATTTAAAAATGACTTTTTATTTTTTTTTTTTTTTATTTTTTATTTTTTTTTTTTTTGCTTGTCAAAAGAATTCTGAACCGCCTACACCCCCCCCCCCCCGCCGTTCTGAAAATTCTGGATCCACCACTGAGAACAACAGTAGAACAACAGTAGGCCCGTGATTAGTGATGTTTATATGGAATCATCCTCAGGTAGCACAGATTCAAGTATCTTCAAATCAGACCTGGCCTAGGGTGGCTACAATAGGCGATCAAAGTTTTACATAGGAATATATGGGAAAATTCTTTAAAATTATCTTCTCAAAAACAGCAAAGCAATGATTAGTCATATTCATATGGATTGATTGACTGATTATTATTGTTTAACGCCGAGTCGGCAATATTTCAGCCATATTTCGGCGATCAAATTAAGTGTATATGACAATTATTAAGTTTTTGGTTTCTCTGGCCATATTTATATGGAGCATTGCCTTGCATTGTCATCCGACATGTTCTGATGGACGACAATATTCGCAGTGAGGGTAGGTACACATTGTCGCCGGCGACAATATGAACAGGACGAAAAAATGTACCGTCACAATCACTCTGCGTGAAATAGCATACGAGGCACGTCAGTGTGATTCACATACCAATTACATTCACAAAACTACCAAAAAAAAAAAAAAAAAAACAAAAGAAATCTTTAAGCAACAATATCTGTGGGGCGACAATATGTACAGTGAGGGTGAGGCACATAATGTCGTCAGGGACAATATGTACATGTGTAACTTTTCAGCCGGCGACAATATGTACCGATGGACGACAATATGTGCAGTGAGAGTAGGTACATATTGTCGCCGACGACAATATGTACAAAACGACAATATGTACCGTCACACCATTTCCATTTTCCTTCTTGATGTGTGTCTGTATTAAATATTTATCATCTCCGTTTTTTTATCCTTTAGAACTGTAAATGAGCTGATATTTGTACAAACGGCCTTTTTTTCAAACGATTATTTTCTTTTTTTAAAGGTTATCAAAATATTTTAAAAGTGTTTTAAAATCACAATAATACCACCTAAAAGTCTCATAAATCAATTTGTTTTTTTTTTCCGTTGTTATTTGAGCTAAATTTGTGTTGACTTCTGCACAGGCTTCCAAGAAACGAAAAAAATGAATTTATTAGGGATTTAAACTTTATACTTATCAAATAGGTATCTGAACTTTAATTAACTAATCATTTGAAATCACAGATAAGTTAATAGAAATAAAATCGGTCACTGTTCGTTATCTTCACCTTTTTCATCCTTATCTAAAAGATCTCACATTCATTTATCAGCATTCATTTCAACACAGGTGATTTTGTAAAAATCTTTTAGAATGAAAAAGGTGAAGATAAGGAAACAGTGATCTATTTCAAAAAAAATCTGCAAACAATACATGTCTGTGAACAGGGCATAAACGGACCCCCAAAAATTAAAGAGGTGGGATCAGGTGCTTAGGAGGAGTAAGCATCCCCTGTTGATGGGTCACATCCGCCATGAGCTCTATGATTGATCAAGTAGACATTACATTCCGTGTATAAATTTAGTATAATCAAATATGAAGATAACGAGCAGTAATCAAACTCAAAAATCCACTGAAACAATACAAATTTAGGATAGAGCATTCACAGACCTCTTAAAACATCAGAGGTGGAAACATGTGCCATGGATGAGTGCGCATCCCCTGTCGACCAGTCATATCCAGCATGTGCTCCTTGTCATGATAGGGCAAACGGAAAAATCCGTAAACTATTCAGTGTGAAAATAATGGCCTAACAGTTTGTATGAAAACCGTCAGTCAACAATCGACACAACGATAGATTGTATGTCGCAGCTATGGAAAGGCTGTCCGAAGGCTTTATATGCATTTTTTATTTTATTTTGAGCTAGATTTTATTTTCAATATGTTATCTATGTATGCATTGTAGTCAACTTGTAAAAAGAGTTTAGTCAAATATTATAATAAGCATTTTTGTGATGCCACATGACTTCGTTGATCACGTGACGGACACTTATGAACTCCTAAATGTTTCACACAAATTGCATCGGCACAAGTGCAAAACAAAATTATTTTGAAAAGTTTGTTACATAAGTTTAATTATCGTGATCTTCGGTACAGATTAAGTGCTGCGGGCAAGTCTAAATTTTACTTCTTCAGAAAATATTTCACGAGAAATTCAATTTACTAACATACAACGGGGCATTTTCCAATATTTATCGCAATTTATACAAAATAGGATGAATTACATGCAATCCCCCAGCAATACTCAGATAGAGGACATACCTCTCTAGTAGATTAACATAGAATATCTTCAATTTATCCATATTAATCACTTTTGCTTGTCTACAGACTTGTAAGGGGGAGCGTTTCACTACAGTTGAAACAGTTTGATATTTTACGGACAGTCTTATCCTAGCCGCGTTGCTTACAACGCCATTATACCTACCATAGAACTTGCGAAATGATGACTTCAAACGGGATTGTTGATATTCTTGTTTCATCAACTTGTCTGTCAATAGCTTGCCTTGTTTTAGAAATTGTTCGTATGTAGAGCATGCTCTTTGCGTATCGAATTAACTGAGAAGCATAACCCCATATGCAGTTGATAATGATATATTGCTACAAAAATAAGGGAAGTTAACAATAGAAAAGCTGAAGTCATCACGTTTGTTGTTAAGTTACCTTTAACATCTTTTTCTAGTAAAAAATCCAAATATAAAACAAATGTGTCAGACCCTGTGGTATCTTTTATTTCAATTTCACTGGGATATATCGAGTCAACATATGAATGGAAGTAACTATAGTTAATTGATAAATCGTCGTCGATATATCTAAATGTTGAAGGCTGCAGCAAGTTTTTTCTTCTTCTCATGTACAAGTTTTTGAACTTATTCTGCTTCATATTAATGCAAAAAGAGGTCTGCTAATAATGGGGCGCAATTGGTACCCATGGGAATTCCGACAGATTGTTCGAACCTGGTCTCCAAAAAACCACGTAGATATTGTCAATTAGAAACTCAAGCATCTTTTTAATATCAACTTTTGAGTACTTGTGTGTACAATCAGAATGTTTTAACAAAATGATTGTGCAAATGACCAATGACAAGGTAAGTAAATTTACGAGTTCAATTTTTATTGATAAAGCAGCTATCTTTGATGTCAAAAAGCCTGAATTTTAATTTATCTTGGGGAGTGGTTGTATACATTGTTGAAAAGTCGTATGATTTGATGTTATTGATTTTGGTAAATTTTTGTGATTTAAAATTTTCTAAAAGTTCCTTGGAGTTTTTAAGTATCCGTATCCGATTTACACCACTTCTTGAATATATTGTTGTACAGTACTAGTACTCCTGAAGTTTCTCCTTCCCTGCTGTTAATATTTTAGTGAGGAGTAAAGAAAGAGATTTGGTGGAACATTTACTGGAACCCGCTATATGAAAACAAAGGCCTAACAATTAATATGAAACACGTCAGCTAAAATACGACGCAATGATGGGTCATGATTGCTAACAAGGGCATTATAATGACGAAAGATAAAATGCTGATTTTAAAGGAGGTTGTTGAAATTACTGTAACATCAACTTAGTTGTCAGTAGCCTGCCTTGATTTAGAAATTGATCGTACTCAGAGCATGCTTTTGAGTTTCGAATAAGTTGGAAGACGTAAACCCCATATGCAGGTGGTAGCCGAATATAACTATACAAATAAGGAAAGTTGACGCTAGAAGAAGCTGGAGTCATCTCGCTTGTCATACAATTTAGTTGTTAGTTTGCCCTTATCTTCTATATAATCAGTAAAACATCCAAATATGAAACAGACTCTGTTGTGCCTCTTTCAAGTTCACTGGAATATTTCGAGTCTTTATATGATTGGAAGTAACTACATGTATTGTTAATTGATAAACGTCGGTTGAATGACTCATTTTGTTTAAACGACCATTTGAGAATTTTTCTCATATATAGAGATGTCACATGCGTTAGGTGAAATACCTCAAATTTTGGCCTATGCATGGCGACTTCATCAGTGAGGAATCTATTTTTCCAACACCTACTGTGACGGGACTTCGGTTTTAAGTCTTATTCGAAAGGTCCGTGACATTCACATCTAGTGCTCAGTTGGTTGCGCACCTGATTCGAAAGTTCGAAATTGATAACATAAGCAAATTACGAGGCCCTGTATAACTTTATCAATTTTCTAGATTTTGATCTATTTATTCAATACTCAGTCCAGTGAGACGCGCCCTCGAGAACACTAAAAATAAATAAATTGAAAAAATCAATTAATACCCCCATCCTCTTTCGCGAAATAAACACAAGAAGACGGTTTTTATTGTTTATCTGAAACTTTATTTTTCATCGAAAGTTAAAGTATCCATCACATTCGCTTAGTTTCACTTATAATTAAATCACATCTTGGAAAGGAAATGAATGGAGAACTGTTTTCTCAATAAAGGCCAATTACCTATTCATGCTTTTTTTGCATAAGGCCTGAAACTTGGCACTGCACTTAATATCATTCCAAAGAAGTCTACCATTGGAATATACAAAATATGCACAGTCCTCGTTACCAAACGCATTATTTGGTTCGCCGCGGTCCCAAGCAGTGTATGTTAACAAATTTCCATTGGAAGACCATTTCCACGTTCCTTCTTTAAGTGTGTCCGTAGCATCAATCCAACAGCCAGCTACATGTATATGAGCATGCTATTTTATCAACAAAATATTGTAACATGTTCGATATCTTTATCATTTAGCACTTTTGAGATAACATATAACTCTTTTTTCGAAAGAAACTTTGTTTTGAAACTGATTATAATTTCAATTAAAAAAGGGAAATCATTGAAAAATTTCTAGATAGTGTCAGAAAATACAACCCTACCCTTGAAAGTTTTATAAATCCAGTCACTTTCTCTCTTGGATGTTATTGTAAGTAAATTTGCGCCGACTGCTTGACATGTTTTCTAAAAAAAGAAATGATATCCAAGTATTAGCTACATGTAGTTTGGGATTTTAATTTTAGGAAAATACATGTACAATCGATTTCTTGAAACAAATCAAAACGGAAATTATCTGAAATCACAGATATTAACAAGCATTCTGAGAGTATTGCATTAGCAATACTAGTCCCCTACCGGCAAGTGTAATCAGGTTCCCGATAAATTTGAAAATGCATAACTCCGTCAAAAATCAATGAAGCGGGACGAAATGCAAACTTGATCTATAACTTATCAAGATTAAGTTACATGCCAAAAATCAGCTCAATATTTGCAGGCATTTCGAAAAAAAATGCCTAAAACCCTGAAAAATTGAAAAGGTCGTAATTCCGTAAAAAATCATTGAAGCGGAACTCACATACCAAAAATCAGCTCAATATCTGCAAGCATTTAGAAAAGAAGGGGAAAACCAAGTGGGACAGACTGACAGACAGACAGAGGGACAGCTAGACGGACAGACAGACAGCTAGACGGACGGACAGACTCAGAGGAAACCTATAGTCCCCTCCGGTTTCACTGGTACGGGACTAATAAGGATACGTTGGTTTATTTTACTTAACAATCGTTTCATAACGAAACAAAGTGTCATGTAATAAACACAAGCTCTACACTGACGAACGATAAAATCTGAGTTAGAGAAATTTGAAAATAATCAAGTGCGATAGCCTTACGGAAAGCAATAATTAATTGACTAAATCATGTTAATAACATCATTGTTCTGTGCAATTTTTTCCCTCATGGCCACTTCCTTCCTTGTGTTTTTCTTTTTTGAGAGTATATCTAATATTCCGAGACATATAGCATATCTATATCAATTTAAAAAACGTATATACATGTAGAAAGCTATATGATAGCTAAATGAAATAAAGAAACCCGTAATAAACTTATTTATAAGGCAAAATATAATCTTCTCTTATTTCGAGGTGATTTCAATGATTTGAAATACAGTATATAGAACCCTCTCAATTATTCCTAGATCTGCGGCTTCAGAGAGGATAATATCTCAAAGAAACACTTGTTTAGCTTTTTAAAAAATCGCACAAGAAGATGAATGTTTCCATACAATTTTAGCTGACAATAAACATACCAGCATATAACAGACATATTTCGATCAGAAAAGTATCTTTGAAAAATAATTATAGAATTAAAATTCAGAAATGATAATCGTGAATGAAAGTATGCATAGTACGGGCCACATGCATGTTAATTTTCTTATCTTTTTATGAGAACGTTTGGTTTTAAAAAAGAATGAAGATTTCCTAATTCTAAAGTGACTGAGAATTTATTATGACGATTTCAGAATTAGTATTATATATACATGTATACTTATGGACAAAAGTTCATCATAGTTTCGCTCTCACATTTTATTGGTCTTTGATGAAAAAAGTTGTACAACATTTTATATTTCATTTCCAACTTATCGATTAATTCATTTTTCTATAACTACCTTCGATGCAGACCAAGAAGCTGCTCTTTCAGAAAAACGTATATAGCAGTTTCCTTCAAACTTTTTCCAGCCTTTAGGACACGTCTTATTGCCCCCTGAATAATTTGATGCAAAATATTTAATCCTGTTCATATGAAATTACCATTCCTTTCCTTTTAAATTTATTTCTTTTTGTATATTTTTAGACATGCGTTCATATGTTTAACCATCGTGTACTTGGTGGTAATTTTACATTTAATTCAAGCACTATTTATTAATCATTATTGTTGCTAGATAAATTTGTTTACCTTTGGTCGATTCAGAATCTTTTTGTGACGTGAAACATCCTGAAGTTTTGCAAATAGTTTTGATCTTTGTCTCAAAATGTGTTTCCTTCATTGTAAAAACAGAACAGCAAGAAATCAGTTACATCTTTACACCGTTATAGAAATGAACCGACTTAACAAATAATAAATTATTTTAAGATAATGCCAAATTGATTTTAAAAAATTCTAGTATTTAGCCATTACCGTCAGCACCGAGCCCATGGCCTTAGCGATTTTCTGAAACTTGATATGTTGATCCCATAGTTTTGTCTTTAGTGGATCACTAGATTTTCCTGACAGATTTTTGGCATCCATCAGTAAAATAAAATATGATATGTACACACAAATTACAGGAAGATACATTTTTGAATAACTTTCCGCTTTTGGTTTAACTTCACAGACTCAGATTTATTATTTATTGTAAATGTTATCCTTTCGTGAGACAAGGCATATACGACGGCATTAATTGCAATATTGCATGTCCTTAGTTATTCACGATAGCATCCGTGTAAGGGATATCGATTCTTGATTCATTCCATAAACGGAAAAACAAATACAATAAACATATATTCACCTGTTTTGATTTTTTTTTCTCTACAAATTCAGATATATGGATTAGAAGTTTTAAAATTGTATCTCAATTATTATTTTTTTATTAAAGGACCATATCACATGGAAAACAAAATCACTTTTTTATTTATTTACTTTTTAACTTTTTAATTTGCTATTAACAAATAAGTTCGTGGCGCAGTGGTTAGAGCGTTCGCTCTAGAGTCGCGGAGTAAGGAGTTGATCCTTACGTCGCGGGTTCGAATCCCACTGTGGGACCTGAAGACCGGTCCTTCGGATGAGACCGTATAAACCGAGGTCCCGTGTCGCAGTAGGTGCTGGCACGAAAAAGATCCCTCACTGCTCAATGGCCCTGAGTGCCGAGTATAGGTCAAAATTTGTAGCCCTCCACCTGCAAGTGGTGGCGTCTCCATATGAGTGAAAAATTCTCGAGAGGGACGTTAAACAACAAACAAACAAACAAACAAAATTAAATAAGTTGATAATACAGGTATTTCAACAACCTCGTTTAAAGTCAGCATTTCAAACATTCTATGGTCGTTTTAAAGACCTTAGCAGAATAGGCCATGGCTGCATTAATTAATGAAATGTAAACAAATGAACCCTGGGATCTGGGTTTGTATGCATAAAAATTCTTAAGTTCTTAAGCATATACTCAAGTACCATTTTCCTGCTTAGCAGATTGGAATTTTACTTACCATCTTGCTAAGAATGTTGCATAAAACTTCTCAACTCTTAAGTATATGATCAGTTTATGCTGAAAGTTAAGCATGGTCTTTACCTGTCTTAAATTCTTAAGTATATAGCTTCAGATATTTCAAAGAAATAGTCACACAAAAATAATGAAAGGAATTTTACAAGAGTTGAAATCAGAAAATGAAGAGATTAAATCAATAAAATAAATAACAATCTGCATATATCTACTTATTATGTGGCATTTACATACTTTATTGGACGCTAGCGATTTATTATCTAAACGGTTTAAAATATGACGTAATTTGATTGTTGCGTAGTTTTGTCGACGTCCAGCACCTGTGACAATGCTGCCCTTCTCGAATTCAGTGCACAAGTACGATGTACGAGTCTGAACATATATCATCAGGGATAAAATCATTAATAGATCACATTTTTTTTGGTACTAACAGAAATGAGTGAGTTTTGCAGAATATCAAATAGGGATATAACAAAAAGGATTTGCAATCTTACCAAGTGAAATTCCTAAAGATTCACCTATCTTTCCATGTTCATTTGAAAGTTAATTTGAAGAAAAGAATCTGGGGGGATAAGACGAGCCATGTGCCCATGCCCATTTTCGGCTATGCAAGAACATTTATTGGAAAAAATCTCTCAATTGTTCGAATTTACTTAAGCATTTTAATGTTTACCGTAGTTTTCAAAATGATATTTATATTCTAAACAAGCTAAACAGTTGACTTTCATTTACTGTCACAAATGTCTAACATGGGTAAGGACTTCTATTAATTAATCTGCATATTGAGTGTTTACACTTATTGTAGAGATATTATAAAAATGTTAACATATAATGATATATAATGATAATGGTGATCTAAAAGCGCTTTTATTTAAAATAAATAAAAACGGGAATAAAAGTATTCAAATATCTATTATAATTTTTATCCGGCATTTTAAATAATTTACTGTAAATAAGTTCATTACTACATGTATATATTTTATTTCCAGTGAAAAATATGTTATTCCTATAGACATTTTTATAAAGTAAAACAAAATTAACCCACCCACCCCCAAAAAGTCAAAAAATCAGAGCATGACTCAAACACTTTCCTTCAATAAACGTCACTTTATAGAGCTCCTCGCTAACCACTAGACCACGGAGTCGCACTTACATTTCTATTTAAAAAGCATACGGTTTTCTATATTTAGCAAGCGTTTTCGGACTTGGAATTTTTTAAGATCACGGTGAAAATTTAAGTAAGTTAACTTAATTTTTTATGTATAGTGGGTCTTCATACCAAATTTTTGCAAGTGTAAAAAGCAACATCTTTCCATTGCCTTTCATTAATCGTTCTAAAAAATGGTACGATGACCCACTCTATTTAAAAAATGTAGTTATATCATCCAATTTATGTCAGTTTCTGTGAAAATTGAGCGTGATGCCATTTTGTTGTGTTAATCAGAATCATGTTCGCTGTTACAGTATTCAGGTTTTGTCAAATTTATATGCAAATGGTAATAAGCATTACATTAATTCAACAAAAAGTGAATTTTTTGTAAAATGAATTTATTGATTTTTTATCGATCGTTATGTAGGCATATGACTCGGCTTATCCCCCCCCCCCCCCCCAGTTTCTTTTTGATTGCAATTATAACATGGTACTAAAACAAGCAGTTAATAGTAAAACCAGTATATGTATATTAATGCACTAATTGATTTGACTCTATAGAAACATCGGAATACATGAACTTTAGTAAATTAATAGCTACAAATCAAAATATGAGTGTATACATATAATCATCAGGAATTACTAATAATAATCTGAATACTTGTATTAGAAGTTAATGCATGTCACAGGTAACATGAAAGTAGTTGACTTTGAAATATTAACATTTCCAATGTCTTTGTCTGAGATAAAATTACAAATTGTAAAAATACTTTATTTCTACATAAATCTACTGGTTCATCGATAGACGCGGTTAAAAAAAAATCACGTGCTGGGCGGGACAAATAGAGACAGAAACGAGGCTATTAGCACCGGAATTTGCAGAATCAGGAGCATGTAAATATAAGGAATAACTGTCATATTTTTTGGATTCATGACGATGATCAATCGAGTGGCTTGCGTGATAATGTTATGCATAAACGCCTTCGGCGTTTATGTAAATTATCACACAAGCCACTCGATTGATCACATCATGAATCCAAAAAATTAAGACAGTTATTCCTTAATTACAATTAATCTAAATAAAATGTTATTCATCAAAACTTATTCTGAAGTAATAATTATGATATTTCTTAATTCTAAACGTATCATTCCCAGGAATGCTTAAAGTTCTACAAGAGATGTGTAACAATGCTGGAATACACTTATCACCAACAAATAGGGGCATAAGAATCTTACAGTAACCTACATCATGGGAGCGAGAAATGTACACAAACAATAAAGGGTTGGTAAAAACACTCCCCTCTCAAGTTAGATTTGAGGAACGTTTAAAACCTTTCCATATAGATACAAAAGAATGTTTTAAATCTATTTCCATCAACATAACAGGCACACAATATACTACACCATATATAAATGTCAGGAAAAAAAAATACTATCTAGGGGCATTGATATTTATGTGAATAAATTATGCAACCAAACCATTATGCCTAATGACTGTCATAAAAAACCAGTAATCATAGCCTGGAGAAATGCCCCAACCCTATACTGGGGCACAATAACAAGACAATAATTACTGCTACAGATTACCCCAGCCATAAAGCAGCTAACAATAATGCAGTATTCCTAGATAGAAAATAAGCTCCAACTGCATAGTTAGAAAATTAATAAACCAGTTATCCTACCTAGGAAAACATTCTGAACATATATGGGCACAACAATAAAGCAGTAATACTAGCTAGAAATTAAACCCCAATCATATAGGGGCACAATAATAAACCAGTGATCAGGCTAAGAGACACACTCCGACCATGCAAGGGCACAATAATTGAAATTTCTTATTACTAGTAATTTAATTTTTAATCCTGGGTATGGGTTCAACATCTTGCACAAACATTCCAATTAAGGCATATATACTTCGTAAGTTATTATTCCTAAGTCTACGAATAACAACAATTAACTATAATCCCAACTATATCTGGGGCAAGATCCTGCTAAAATAAAAATCCAATCATATACGGGTACAGTATTCTGCAAAATTGAACTTCGCCATATAGGACATAAAGGATCCTAATAAAATTGAACCCCTATCATGAAGAGGTATATGATCCTGCTAAAATTAAACCCCAACCATATAGAAGCACAGCATCCTGCTAAAATTAAACCCCTACCATATAGGGGTACAGGATTCTGAAAAAATTAAACTCCAACCATATAGGAGTAATGAATCCTGCTAAAATTAAACTCCGACCATATAGGAGTACAGGATCCTGCTAAAATTAAACCCCGACCACATAGGGGTACAGGATCTTGCAAAAATTAAACTCCAATCATATAAGAGTACAGGATCCTGCTAAAATTAAACTCCGATCATATAGGAGTACAGGATCCTCCTCCGACCATATAAGAGCACAGGATCCTGTTTAAATTGTTCATTATGTTAATGAAGCTTTTTCATTGTTATTTATAAATGTCGGTTAATAACAAATTCAACTAGTTATAATTGTAACGGGGACCCTTACAGATGTTCCCCAAACGCCCCCCAACCTCCTTTTGGTGTTTTATTTCCAATAAGTTTCATTAAATAAGGCAATCAAGTACATTGGTTGTTTTACGCATTACACGAGCGCGCACGTGCATGCATTGCATGCAGACCATGTCATCTTGTCTCTACTATTAATACATACATTTCATCAAAAAATGTTTTAAGTTATGCCTATATCAGGTATATGAGTCATTTTAGAATTTCATGCGTGCGCAAGTGCATGCAAGTGCAGGATGACCACGCCATTTTGTCTATAATATCAATATATCTTAATATAATGAGTATCAAAGCATTTCATAAAATATTATAACTGTTACAGCTAAATCAAGTATATAGGTCATTTTAGCATTGCATGCACGCGTATGCATGCATGTGCGTGTTGACCATATCATCTTGTCTACACTATTAATATATTTCAATATAATGAATATTAAATCACTTCATCGAAAAGTATTATAGTTACGGTTATATAAGTGTATAGGTTATTTTAGCATTGCACGCGCGCGCACGTGCATGCATGTACATGTGACCAAACTATCTTGTCTACACCATTAATATCTCTCTATATTATAAGTATTGAAGCATTTCATCAAAAAGTGTAAAAGTTGCAGCTATATCAAATTTATAGATCATTTTAGCATTGCACTCGCACGCACGTGCATGCTTGTGCATGTTGACCATATCATCTTTTCTACACTTCTTAGTATCTCTCTATAGTGTAAGTATCAAAGCATTTCATCAAAAAGTATAGAAGTTACGGCTATATCAATTTTATTGGTCATTTTTCGCATTGCACGTGCGCGCACGCGCATGCATGGTCTTGCGTTCAATTTTGATAGTAGCATAATGTAGGATTCCATTATACCTATTTATATTCTAAATTTCACCCTGTTTTGTTGAGAACCAAGAGAGATATAGCCATTTAAAGTTTAAGCCAATCAGATTGCAGCACACGCATGCGCGTGTTTTCATGATAATTCTTATATACTATATTGTAGAACCTTCTAATGTATGACTATGTTTTAAATTTCAAAGTATTTAGTCAAAAAACAAGGAAGATATTGAGACATTTGTTTCAGCCAATCAGAACGAAGCGCACGTGCATGCGCGTGAGTTCATGCTAATTCAACCATTTCATCTTGTTTACTCTACTAATATATACTTATGTTATGAGTTTCAAAGCATTTCATAAAAAAATGTAAAATTTACGACTATATAAATTATGTCAGTCATTTCACTCATTGCACGCGCCCGCACGTACATGCATGTGCGCGCAAAATGACCTTCGACGAGCACATCTACACAACATACCTATTAACCCTAAAAAGGTTTTAACTCAGTTGGATGAGCAGTTTCCGAGAACACTCGCGGAACAAAAAGTACCGGAGAAGAAATAAGAATAAAAGAGAATAATAATAATAACTAGTTATAATTGTAACGGGCACCGTTACAGATGTTCCCCAAACGCTCCCCAACTCCCTTTTGGTGTCTTATTTCCTGTAAGCTTCATTAAATAAGGCAATGAAGTATATTGGTCGTTTTTTTCCATTTCACGCGCGCGCACGTGCATGCATGTGCAGTATGACCATGTCATCCCGTCTATACTATTAATGTATCTTTATATTCTCAGTATCAAAACATTTCATCAAAAATATATAAGTTCCGGCTATATCAAGTATACTGGTCATCTTAGCATTGCGCGCACGCGCACCTGCATGCATGTTCATAATGACCATGCCATCTTGTCTACACTTATAATATGTCTGTTTATTCTTAGTATCAAAGCTTTTTATCAAAAAATATAAAAGTTACGTCTATATCAAGTAAATTGGTCATTTTACGATTTGCGCGTGCGCGCACGTGCATGCATGTGCATGTTGACCATGTCATCTTGTCTACACTTTTAATATATCCTTGTATTCTGAGTATCAAAGCATTTCATAAAAAAATATAAAAGTTACAGCTATATCATGTATATTGGTCATTTTACGCATTGCACGCGCACGCACGTGCGTGCACGTGCGCGCAAAATGACCTTCGTTCCGCAAATCTACATAACATACCTAGTAACCCTAAAAAGGTTTTAACTCAATTGGATGTGCAGTTTCCGAGAACACTCGCGGACAAAAAAGTACCGGAGAAGAAATAAGAATAAAAAAGAATAATAATAAGAAGAAGAAGAAGAAGAAGAAACCGAGTAAAAACAATATGTTCCCAAACTTCGTTTGGGGAACATAATAATAATAATAATAAGAAGAAGAAGAAGAAGAAGAAGAAACAGAGTAAAAACAATATGTTGCCAAACTCCGTTTGGGGAACATAATAAGCACATGATAAATCTCGCCCACTGTTTCTTTAACACAAATCATTTGATACTGCACGGCTGATAAGAAATCCACATTTGGAAAGTCTGTTACGTAACTTGTACCTTGCGCGCACTTTTAGCCAGTGCTGCCCACCATACCTGTATCAAGGTTTAAAACATAAAACGATGTGATGTCACTCGATCGCTTGAACTAACTGAATCAAAGTTTGTCATCCAGCGTACAGAAGAATATCACCAAACCATGTTTTCTAAAGTGCCATTCTATTATCATCTCAGCATGATTTGAAAAGTCACGTAGCCACAAGACGTTGGCATAACGTTATAACGTTAGTTCACGATCACAACATGTTTTTGTACGGATATATGTTTGTAAACAATATCCAAAAAATATTGAGCAGCGGCCAACATTAAAAGTCTAAGAAACGGTGAGAGGATGTAAATCAATTCAGATACATAAACAAATCCAAATCAAAAAATATTGTTTCCATCAGAATGCATGGTCTGGAGATAAACAGGATCAGGTTACAAATCTATGGTAGCAAGAATTAATTGCGGCACTGAAAATTCCGGAAAAATTCTCTAAAAACAGTAGAATAACAGAGATGGAATAAATTACTTTATGTTGCACATAAATACAATTATTTTTAAATTACGTCAAAAGAATTTGATTTACATGTATCCATTATTACATGTAATCTATACAATCATTCAATCGTCAATTGCAGATCACTGTAAGCCAATGACAAAGTTTTAAGTTTTTTGAAAAGTTTATTAAACTACCGTGATCGTATAGAATTTTGAAATGCTTGTTTCTGAAGTCTCATCAGAATAGACCAATGCACTGGTTATAGCGAAAGTTTTTAAGAACCGTTCCAAATATTTAAATAGAACGTAGAACTATAACTCCAAAAGTAATAATTAAGGTGATGTCCAAAAAATTAGAGTCCAAAAAGTATTTCAAAAGAGTCAAAGAAAAAGAGCGAGAAACGTTTTCCGTCTCAACAGGGGATATCGTGCTCAGAGGGTATTCATGGTCCCGGATCTAAAAATACTTTTCATTGGCTGTCTTACCATTGCCATGCCTCCTTCGCTTTGTCCGTAGGTCTGTCCGTTGACCTATGAACTCCAACATGGCGCCACTCTCCAATACAGGTATACTAGTGTAACCGGTTCTTGGTTTGATAAATAACAATCAAGACGGTTTGGGGTGTGGATCCAATATTGTATTTGGTATAGGATCGTTAGGAACAGTATATATATTTTCACCCTACAATAATTACAACAAATAAGCACACACAGACATACACAAAACAATACAAACAAATAAACACATTTTAACACAATTAATTATAGGCCATTTACATTTACACCTCATTTAATATTTAAAATACTTAGGTCGCACATCACTCAGATAATTGATAAACTTATAGCTCTGCTTTTATAACTATTATATTTCTATTCCTACTTTGTAGAAATATCTCATAAGTAATATTTACATTAATTACAAGATTTATATTAATCCAATATCATCACATCTTTCACATACCAGTTTATGGAACCAGGTGATTCCTATATCTATCTTGGTTCAGCTCCATATGAATATATGAATGACCTATTTAACAATTATTTAAAATTACAACAAATTCACAAATCCCTTATTTAGGATACATGAATAAATTAAAATGTTACTTGCAATTATAACTCTTGCACATACATATTTTATCAATTTATATATATACATATCTTTCAAACACTCACACTTTATTTAGCAGGTTTAGATTAAAATAAATTATTTAGATTCCTCATTCATAAAGAATTATTTAGGTGCTTATTTAATAGTTTAATTATTTATTAGATTTACTTACAGGAATGAGGGTAGTTTCCAGCACTATGGAATATGTATATCTATATGTATAAAGCTTCACACCCTTCAAAACCAGTTCTCAAAGTGTAATAATGAAATCATGAATCTAATTCCCGCCAAAACCATTCAACCACACTGACCAATAGAAATCAGTGTAACAATCAATAATTGAATAACCCATTCTACAATACCTGGTAGTCTATCTGGAATGCTACATTATTTAAAATAGGGGTGTTTAGGTTTATAACAGACACTGAACAAAGACAACATAGAGTGTTAGTATATCGCATTGCGCAGCGCTGAATGAATGAGTGAATGAATAAATGAATAAAATAATAAATGAGAATAATCTACACAATAATAAAAATAAATATCCTAAAAATAAAAAGTACAACTACCACAAACTCCCCCCACTTGAGAAATGACGTCCCCGTCATTTAATTAATTTGACGTCATAATCTGCTGTAATAAAGTCATAAAAATATAGCTGTACTAATCTTTGGTAAGCAGGTCCATTAGACCTTTTAATAAAATCAAGCGTTCCTCTGGAACCTCATTAACATCAAGCATTTGCCTGAGAATGTCAACTTTGTTTTTACTCCTGTCATCAGTACTTACCTGATAAATTTGATAATCCTTTAGCCGTTTCGGTGGTCTCTTTTCTCTTGTTGATCTTCTTAATACTCTGTCTGTATTCTCACTGGGCTCAGAGCCATTACCCTCATCTGCTTGGGGTTCAGGGATTTCCCGGGTTACCCTATCAGGCTCAGGCCTCTGGTTCTCTGGTCTCTCAGCTCCTTCAGCTCCCTCTATTTCGATGACATGTGGTTCATCGGCTGGAGCTTTTCTAGCTGGTGGTACCGGTACCTCAAAATAAAAGTCAACTTCCGAGTCACTGTAACTTTCTTCTACTTCATGTACTTCTCTAGACAGATCTGTTTCTACTCTTGGTGTGTTCTGTGGCTTCTTTTTCCTGGGTTTTGGTTTTGGTCTGTTAATAATCTTTTGCTGCTCTTCAGGATCAATACATCCAATTGGCAGTAATAGATTCCTATGAAGGGTCTTAGTTCTTCCAATGCCATCTTCCCTCTTCACCACAAAAACTGGGATATCTGGATTTGGCTGGTCATGAATCAAATAGGGCTCCTCTTCCCACCTATCCGCTATCTTGTGCTTTCCATCAAATGTAACAACTTTAACCAAAACTCTGTCGCCAACCTGTAAGTTTGCACCTCTAACCTTCAAATCATAGTGCTTGCCTTGTTTTCTCCTAGCTTTCTCTGCTGTGTCCATGGCCAACTTGTATGCTGTACTCATTCTGGTTCTTAAATCAGCCACATACTTTGTTAATGACTTGCCTTCACTGTTGTTCAATCCAAAAGCTAAGTCCACTGGTAATCGGGGTTCTCTCCCGAACATCAGGAAATGTGGTGACTGTCCGGTACTTTCATGTCTGGTGCTGTTATATGCCTGGACTAATGGTGACAAATATATCTTCCAGTTGGATTTCTGTGATGGCTGCAGTGTACCCAGCATATCTAACAGTGTGCGATTAAATCGTTCACACATCCCGTTTCCCATGGGATGGTACGGTGTTGTTCGGGACTTCTTCATTCCAGTTATCTGGCAAAGTTCTTTAATAATGTTTCCATCAAAGTTTGCCCCTTGATCGCTGTGTATGCGGGTAGGAAATCCATATTTGGTAATGAAGTTCTGGTATAAAGCCTCAGCTGTTGTTTTCGCCGTCTGGTTCTTGGTTGGTATCGCCTGCGCAAACCTTGTAAAGTGGTCTGTAATAATAAGAATGTGGTGATAACCTCCCTTCAATGGCTCTAATGTAAGGAAGTCCATACAAACCAACTCCAGCGGATACGATGTTCTGATGGGGATGAGAGGTGCTCGCTGGTTAGTAGGTACCTTTCTTCTCAAACATCTATGGCATCTCTTTATCCAGAAGTCGATATCTTGATTCTGCCCATTCCAGTAAAACCGGTCTTTGACAAGGGAGATAAGCCTATCTCGACCAGGATGACCAAAGTCGTTGTGTAGACTCTTAAGAATAACTGGAATCAAATCTACAGGTACTACTAACTGCTTCCTAGTGGTTCCGTCTATTTCCACTTTCCTCTTTAGCACTCCGTCTTCTATAATAAAAGAGTTAAAGTTCCTGATTAATGCTAATGAATGATGACTAGGTGGTAATTCATCCATCCTTGGCTTCCTTCCTGATCTTACATGGTGTATCCAATTCCTCAGTATAGGGTCTTTGTGCTGAGATGTCTCCCAGTTGATTGCCTGAAACTGAAAATTACCAGTAGGAGAATTAATTTGATTCAAAATACCTAAATCTAAAGAAAAATTCTCTACATATGGAACCTGAGCTTGTACGAAATGACATAAAGCTTTGAAAGAATCTGTGGATATAGAAGAATTTTGAATGTCAGAATTAGTAAGTCGGGAGAGCCCATCTGCATCCGAGTTGTTTCTGCCTGGTCTATACTGGATTTCTAGATCAAAGTTTGCTAAGGAGGCTAGCCATCTGTGCCCTGTGGAATCTAATTTAGCAGAAGTTAGTACATAAGTAAGAGGGTTATTATCAGTTAGAATCTTGGTCTTACTACCTAACAAATAGTCCTTAAACTTGTCGCAAACTGCCCATTTTAAAGCTAAAAATTCTAGCTTATGCGCTGGATAATTTTTCTCTGCTTTCGATAGCCCTCTACTGGCGTAGCTTATGACCCTCTTCTTGCCTTCTTGCTCTTGATATAACACAGCACCTAAAGCATGATGACTTGCATCTGTGTGCAATTCAAAAGGCAAGTTGTAGTTGGCATACCCTAGTATAGGTGGGGTTACTAAGGCCTCTTTAAGTTGATCGAATGACTTTTGTTCTTCTGCATCCCATTTCCACGACTTTGGTGTTTTCTTCTTTGCAGCTCTCTTGCTATCTGTGGGTATTGGCATTAACTGTGATAGTGGTCTTGCTATCTTGCTGAAATCTTTAATGAACTTCCTGTAATACCCTACAAATCCTAAGAATTTCCTTACCTCTTCAGGTGTTGTTGGTGTTGGCCAGGTTAGTACTTTACTAGTCTTGTCTGGATCTGTTTCAATGCCCTCACTGGATACAATATGCTCAACATACTTTACTCTTTTCTGGAAAAATGTACATTTCTTAGGTGAGAGTTTGAGACCTGCTGTTCTTAGTCTGTCAAAAACCTGTTGAAGTCTATCAAGATGTTCCTGGAAAGTTTTAGAGAAAATAATAATATCATCTAGGAAAATGAAACAAATGTTGAGATGAAGTTCTCCAAGGCAGTCCTCCATAAGCCGTTGGTACGTGGCTGGACTATTGGAGAGGCCAAAGGGCATTCTGTTATATTCAAAAAATCCAAGAGGACCCACCGTGAAGGCTGTTCTCTCCTTGTGGTCTTCTTCGATTTCTATTTGATGGTAACCTGACTTTGCATCCAGTACAGTGAAGAATGAATTACCTGATAAATTGTCTAAGATTTCTTCTATTCTAGGGAGAGCGTAAGCGTCTTTCTTCGTCCTGCTGTTTAGTTGTCTGTAGTCGACACACATTCTTAGATCTCCATTTTTCTTCCTCACAAGGACTACATTACTGGAAAAAGGAGACTTAGACTTCCTGATCACTCCTGTATCTAGTAATTGTTGCAGATGATCTCTGACCTCATTGAACATTGCTGGTGAGATTCTCCTATGCCGTTGTTTGAATGCTGTTGGATCGGTCAGTTCTATCTTGTGTTTAACTGATGTTACATGTCCTAGCTCTGTATCTTTCCATGCAAAAATGTCTCTGTTTCTAAGTATCATCTCTTCGGCTACTGCAATTTCATCCTCTGTAAAATTATCCTCCGCAATATTTAACACCTCCTTCTCTGTTGTAATTTCTGCAGTTGGTTGCTCTGGTAATTCCTGTAGAGTGACTGGCTGAATTTCAGCTATGATGGAATTAGGCTGAATTCTCACTGTTCTTGTTGTTACATTGCTGACTGCTACTGCAACTGGTTCTCGAGTCTGATAATCAAAGTCTATAATCTTTGGAATAATGTCCAAGTCCTTTGGTATGGCTGATTTCTCAGTGGCCTGAATAAGAGCAACTGTCTGATGGTAGGGAACTATTCTATCAGCAAAACCTTCTATGGTCACTTCACAGTTTGGTGGGATAGTTATTGGCTCCCTCTCAGCAGATTTGATGACTCCTATTCTGTAGCCATTTTTGAGTAACTCTCTTTCTCGTACTGTCAAACACCTAAATGTTGAGTACCAAGTAGTGTGAAGATCTGTTTTCTGTAGGAACCGCTCACCATGAGTCTCCTTACAACAATCCATAATCATGTTTAGGATATTGGTTCCTAAGAGAACTGGAACGTTCCTATGGTAATTGAAATCATCTACGAGGAGGAAGCATCCAGAATGTGCTGTGTTGTTTTCCAATCCTGGTGATGATATTTGTAATTCTATAACTCCTTTGTATGGTAAATGACTTCCATCTGCACACTGAAGTTGAAATGTTTCTTGGATACTCTGAATGTCAACATCTTCTAAATATTCATCATAAAAGGACTGGCAAATTGTTGAAACTGTTGATCCAGTGTCCAACAAAGCATTTGTTTTAATGCCATTTACAGTCAACTCTACTTCAGTCGGGTCTCCAATGATTCCTCTCTTGTGACGCTCAGTATTACCCTGGCCTACCGTCCGCGTCTCGAAGCAGGCCTGGTACCGTTTAAATGTTGCCGGTGGTCTAGTCTGACTCTACATCCATAACTCAAATGACCTAACTGACCACATCTGTAGCACACTATTTCTCTTTCATCTTTGTTTCTGTTCCTTGGGTCTCTAGGTACTTGTTCAGACTCTGTGTCATTTCTATTGATTCTATATCTGTCAGTGTTTCTTTCTCCATCACGTCCTTCACCTCTGCCTCTGTCACTGAATCTTCCCTTGATCCAAAGTCTGAATATTGACCTCTTCCTCTCCATGTATATCCATGACCATACTGTCTTGTCCCAGAGGGCTCCATTTCATACTTGTTTCTGACATCATTTATATCATCCTTCATTTGGTTCATCTTTGTGTCCATCCTCTGAATCATGGCTTTCAGCTCATCTATTTGTGTGTTACTTGTTGTTTGTTGTATTGTTGCTTTCTTTCGTTCTTTTCTTCTTAACTTATCTTGTTCAACTTTCCTAATCGCCTTTCTAAGTTCATTAAAATCTGTGCATTGTTTAAAAATATGTCCTGTGATGTCCTTCAGGTTTTCTGTGAGCCCATTCCAAAACATGTTTCTCAACATCTGGTCTGTTTTTGTTGGTGTTATTTCTCCATTCTGTATTACTTTTTTCAATAGGTCTTCCAGACGACAACTCCATTCAGAAACATCCTCATTTTCTTTTTGTGTTGCACTATAAAACTGGGAAAGTAGATTTTCATCATCATCCACAGTACCATACACACTATCAAATCTGTGCAGAATATCTACAATGTGTGCATCTGTTCCCAGTCTCATAAGAACTCGAGCTGCACCACCTCTCAATGAGCGTCTTATACTCTGTAGTATAGTTGAGTCCTTTACTTCATCCTTCCTCAAACATTCCACCTCATAGCGCCACAGGTCATAGGTTGTCTCACCCTTCTTATCGCCTGAAAACACTGGTAGTTTAGGTGGATTGTTGAAGATGTGGTGCTTTTCACTTGGTGTTTCCTCGAAATGAGCATGTGAATATTCTCCTTGAGACAGCTTTGGTGTCGTCCAATGTGCGTAGCTCACCATCCATGCTTTAAGATCCTTTGCAGTTTTGGCTTTTGGTTTAACACCTAGCTCTTGGAATGCTTTTCCTATTTCCTTAAGTTCCTCATCAGTTATAGTACCCTCATCCTCTGTGACACTCATAATGGTAATGTCGAGTTTGTAGTTAAATAGTTTATGCTTAGCCTAATCTATTCTAAGAAAAATAAGTACTTCTTCTAACTTAACTAAGTAACTAATCAACTAAATCTATTCCTATTGTTGATCAAAAGTAACTGTCAGCTGTAATGTATCTTAAATAAATGATCTAATGACCACTAATTAATCTCTATGTCTAATTAATCTCTTATAGTTAACCTGCAAAAAAAAATTAGTGGTAATAAACACTATCAAAATCTACCAAGCAAAGTTCTAATGTAATCTGAAAAAAATTGTAAAATAATTATCAAAATAGTAATGAAAATAAACTTCCTGAAATGCAAGTGAATTTCAATTAATATTTTCAGTAATTAATTCTATAACCAATAAATAAGTTTGAAAACCAATTTCAGCAAAATTCTAAGTTGAAATTCAATAAGTCTACTAATTAATTACTAAGACTAATTAACTAACTAATTAAGTAACTAATTAAGACTAAGTAACTAAGTAAGACTAAGCCTAAATGTATCTATAAATAAATAAACTAACAGTACAGTTTAAGAAACTGACACGCAGAAAAATACAAGAAACCGACACGTATTAATGAATGCAGTTATAAAGAAACAGACACGAAAAACAACTGAAATAGAAAGATTTTGTTTTTTTAAAGGTTTGAAAATTATGAGCTGAAATTTCACACAAACTTTGTAATAGCAAGAATAAATGTACAATGTGAGTTTATAAACTCGGGGGAAATAAGTGAACACAGTGATGGATAACAGTGACCACAGACAAACTTCTCTCAGTGATTCTTACCTGGGGTCTATCACTATCAGAAGTGTTTTCAGCAATATAATTCTATTGCACCTTTGCAGAAGTCTTGCACTTGGAAAAAGAAATCTCCTACTTAAACAAATCAATACAAATCTATGTAGTAAATCTTCTACATGATAATAATGATGAGTGATTGATGTATGATCGCTGCAAGCAAGCGCAAGTTAAGTAAACACACAAGACAAGACAAAAATATTTCAATGTTGTTGACTGGAAAATTATTTGACCTACATTTTTATAAAAGATGCTAAGTTTGGATTTGATTCTAATTTAATGCAATAAACAATCAGCTGTCAATCTTCAACTAAGAACTAGACGAACAAACCTTATTATAATACCACTGCAGTAAGGAATGATTGAATGAAACAACTATTTTCTTTCAAGACAACGTGTGTTTGTTTACACAGGATGTGGCTATGGAATGTCAAGGGCAAATAATAAAATGTAGTTTAAGACGAAAGCTAACTTCTGGATATAATTGGAATAAGTTAAACCTTTACGTTTAGAGCAATATTTACACTTTCACAACCCGCTCTCAACTTTCGTTCAAATAATAAACAACCACAAAAACAAAATGAATTAGACACACAAATAATAAACACAAATGTAAAAAAAAAAAAAAATTAATGCAAAATGACCCAGTTATCTAAATATAGAATCAGCTGAAGTTTGTCACGTTAGGGGTTACTGTCACTGCAGTTTCACAAATGTTTGAGCTCTTAAGTATGAAATGTTAACAGTCTTACCAGCTGGTGTTTTTGTAATCCATTTTACCGATCACACGTACTGTACATTATACACAATACAGGAGTCACAGTTTACAGCACATGGGACGAATACACAGAACACGTGCACAACACATATATACACAACCTGTTCGTCGTACTCCAGAATGTTACTTCCGGTGAGTAGTGAGTAGTAGTCCACCAATCGGCCGTCTAATCACGTTGGGCGCCATTTTTTGTAACTGGTTCTTGGTTTGATAAATAACAATCAAGACGGTTTGGGGTGTGGATCCAATATTGTATTTGGTATAGGATCGTTAGGAACAGTATATATATTTTCACCCTACAATAATTACAACAAATAAGCACACACAGACATACACAAAACAATACAAACAAATAAACACATTTTAACACAATTAATTATAGGCCATTTACATTTACACCTCATTTAATATTTAAAATACTTAGGTCGCACATCACTCAGATAATTGATAAACTTATAGCTCTGCTTTTATAACTATTATATTTCTATTCCTACTTTGTAGAAATATCTCATAAGTAATATTTACATTAATTACAAGATTTATATTAATCCAATATCATCACATCTTTCACATACCAGTTTATGGAACCAGGTGATTCCTATATCTATCTTGGTTCAGCTCCATATGAATATATGAATGACCTATTTAACAATTATTTAAAATTACAACAAATTCACAAATCCCTTATTTAGGATACATGAATAAATTAAAATGTTACTTGCAATTATAACTCTTGCACATACATATTTTATCAATTTATATATATATATATATACATATCTTTCAAACACTCACACTTTATTTAGCAGGTTTAGATTAAAATAAATTATTTAGATTCCTCATTCATAAAAAAAATTATTTAGGTGCTTATTTAATAGTTTAATTATTTATTAGATTTACTTACAGGAATGAGGGTAGTTTCCAGCATTATGGAATATGTATATCTATATGTATAAAGCTTCACACCCTTCAAAACCAGTTCTCAAAGTGTAATAATGAAATCATGAATCTAATTCCCGCCAAAACCATTCAACCACACTGACCAATAGAAATCAGTGTAACAATCAATAATGAAATAACCCATTCTACAATACCTGGTAGTCTATCTGGAATGCTACATTATTTAAAATAGGGGTGTTTAGGTTTATAACAGACACTGAACAAAGACAACATAGAGTGTAAGTATATCGCATTGCGCAGCGCTGAATGAATGAGTGAATGAATAAAATAATAAATGAGAATAATCTACACAATAATAAAAATAAATATCCTAAAAATAAAAAGTACAACTACCACTCTAGTACCTTCATTAATAATATTTATGGACTCAGTCTCCATCTCTGCACCACAGGAGTTCTAGTCCTAGGCTCTTTTACTTATCTGCTTCAAAGTTCCCAATTTTATTATTACTCTTAATCAAGAATCTTAATAGTAACTTTACATTTCCGTTCAAATTTTATGACTTAATATCGATGGGCTTGATTGGTCTATTCTGATCAATTCCATTACAAAATTATTTACAAAGTTATAGTTCATTGTACCAGCAACAAAATCCAATTTGTTCTAACAAGATAATTATAGTTCATGAACGTAAAGTCCCTTTTCCAATTATAAAGTCACTGTATGTGGTACACTTATAATGTACATCCTTGTTTAATAAACTTTTACTGTCACTAATAAGTTCACTATCAATAACTAAAATGATTAGGATATGAATATAATCCAAGTTTAAAATGTTCAAATAAAATGTCCGTTCTAAACCCTGTAGGTTTATATCACTAGTATTAATAATTGTCAATAATAAAAAAGCTAAAATATAAATAGCTCAAAACTACTGATTAAGTAACGAGAGAGAGAGAGAGAAATTCTAATGACTTTGTATTCAGAAAAAGCGCCAAATATTATGCATGTCATTATATAAACGAATTAAACCTAAGTTCGTCGTGGAAAAAATTGTACACTATGTCCTTTTATTCTCCAAAAAATACCATTCAATTTCAAAACTAATAAAGTTTTATTCACCCTCCCTCTCAATTGTGCCACATTTTCTCTACCAGTTCGCAATGTCTTGCTTGTGATATTAAATTTCTTCATGTTCTTCAAAGTAGTATCCTCCGTGGAAGACTTCTCTTCCACCGAGCGACTTAAATATAGAAATTCATTTGGCGTGCAGTTTTTTTTTTTTTGTTTGATTGATTGATTTTGCTCTTTACCAGTGTGTATACATGTACCATCTTTTTTGTCCGAGCAGATATGTCATCGATATCAAACGGAATAATTGCGATCAAATCGATCAAAATATAAGAAATCATAGTTTTAACAGGAAAGTGATTTTTTAAATTAATATTATGTATATTTTCATTATTTTATTTCTTTGTTTCTTTATCAAAAATTATGTATATTTACATTAAAGTGAAAGCGGAAGTCACTTTATTGACATGGCAACAGTGTACCTAAGTAAATTACGATATGTGTAGCTACGAATCACTAAGCATGTTTGCTTAGAAGTTTTATGCAACGGAATCTAAGTATCTTACTTAGCTAAGAATGGTGCTTATGAAATTTAAGTATATACTTAAGAAAATTCTTAGAATTTTTATGCATACGAATCCAGATGTTCAAATGATAAACAAACAGTTGATTACCAAAAGTTAATGATTCATAAGCTAAAAGTTTCTTCAAACTGATTATATTCATTCATAAAATGATACAACAGTTCTTCTGGCGATACTGGAGCGACTCAAAAAACTGCGTCACCTATTTATATGCAAATTAGAAAAAAAAAGCCACCAGTGAAGCCTAAATGCTACTCTTCCATAAGTGGTAGTTTAACAGCAAAACGGAAATTTGCAATTGCAACAACCCCATTTTTGCAATATCAGGTTAAAGTTGCAAGTGTTCAAATTTCAGTGATGGGGCGCCTGACTAAAACCTAGCTTAGAGCTTAAACCCCGTACCTAACAAAGTCGTAAATATTCAACTACACGTGTGGCATATATATATAGAGAGAGAGAGAGAGAGAGGAGGGGGATTTATTTTACAAGGATAATCTCTTCCGCCCCAACCCGGGGTTGAACTCTCGATCTACTGTTTCTAGCAGCACAGGAACAGAGCGTGCTAGACCGCTCGACCATCTAGGAAGGAAAAAAAATTGCTTTCGATGCCGATGGAATTCTCGCGGCGCTGTCCTACACTACACGGTCACTATCTATCTATCAATCTATCTATCTATCTATCTATCTATCCATCTCTCTCTCTCTCTCTCTCTCTTACCCATCATAACCGACTTGTGAGGAATTGGACGCCTGGAATATGTTGTGGGGAAAGTGTTTTCCTAATCTGTTTTTTATTTCAATAATGGACAATTATTATAGAAAATACCTGTTTTGTTGCTTTCTCTCCTTTCTTATCTTAAAAATAACCTATCTGTCGTTTCAGTATGTATTCGAAAATTATGGGGAATGTTTTTTATCATTCATTTTTATGGGGAACGTCATCAGAACTCCTCTGGATTTACTATTAAATTAAAACAATATCACTCTTAATTTTTACGTGTATTTTTCTCTACACCTTCCGCTAATTCATGGTTACAATTTAATATACACATAAAACATTTCGATTTATCGACATTTAATAGCCTATGATATTGAATGTATACTCCATACATGTCAACCTCATTGAGTCATTCTCTCGACCTTCGATATGACGTCACAGCATATGCACATCGTTACGTCGAACATCGAGCCCGATTCAACGTATTGATAATTGATTTTGTTCTTTGATATTTATATTTTTAAACGTTATCATGGTTATCCATTTAAAACATGTTTGCACCTAGATATTATTTTAGTTACGCAATGTTGCTTTAAGTTTTTTTGAAGAACGTAATTCCCTTAATGACTAATAAAACTGAAATATTACCAGAAAAAAAAATCTGTGATTTCAATTTTGTACGATGTAATTATGCTTTAATCAATTTTTTCCCATCGCAACTATAAAATGCAAAAATATTGATTTTTTTCTCTTTAATAATTACATTGAAATAGCAAATTACAATTTTACAGTGAAAAAAAAAAATACAGTTTATATTGCATCAACTATAACCCCCGATCGGCTTTAGGTGCCCCATTTTGACTTACCGGGAATTGTTTTTAAACTAGGTTTTATTAAATTTAGAGGGCACAAACATATAGTATCTATGTTTACTATAGTAATCTATATATCTATATATCGGAAAAATTATTGTGCCCCCCCCCCTTCCGGTTCCTACGGCCATGAAATGACATGCTTGTTTTCAGTCCACGCGTGGGATTTTCACTTTTCATAAAACATGTTGATTGGCTATCAGAGAGTTAAAATGCTCGTGCATTAACGAAACAGGCTTCGTTTCAAGTACAATTTATTAACCCAAACCAAAATATTGGTACAAGGGGTATATTAACACCATGTTTATCTTTTATGCATACTGGACATAAATTCCCAAATTACACAATTCTTTAATATTCTGTGTACTAAGTAATTGTACTAAGTTGAAGACGCTTGGTCTTCGTGAGTAGAAGCTTTCTTCTGGAATTTTGTCTTAATGTACTATAATGTGGATATTTTAAAACAAATTCTATGTCCCCTTATTCACAAAGATGGTATATTCTATCATTTCTCGAAATTCTGTTATATCTTCCTTGTTCAATCATTAACTTATGTGCAGAGAGTCTTAATCTTGTTATTAGTACTCTATATTTTAAATGTATCAGTTTACATAAACAAGATGGGGGGGGGGGGTAAAATTATCAACAAGGTGTTGGTAAATGAGACATTTTGGTGATTTACATAAAGGACGAGGGCGCTATTGATTGGCATTCGGCAGGAATCTGTGCGCACTTGAAAAGCGAAAATTTCATTGATCTGTCACATGAAATTTTAGCCTTCTTTTGATATATCGGGTTCCTGTGAAATAGGAAAGAGAAATATTTTTTTCCGATATTGTATTTTGATTTGCTATAAAAGAACTTGAAAATTGGCTAGATTAGTCATTTGGAACAAAATGTTACATTTTAAAGCACGTTTTTCTAAAAATTTACTATCTCTTGGTCATCTCTCCATGATTTTGAAACGTTATTTGTGTGCATTTTAACATTTTAATTTAAAGAAACTGACAAACATTTGTATTAAAAAAAAAATGGAGATAAGACCCAGAGACGATAAAAAAAAAATCAAAAAAAAAAAAAAAAAAAAAAAAAAAAAAAAGGAGAAAAATTCTAATGTGTAAATGCGGTGCTTTATTGTCGTTTTAAATACCAAATAATATGTGTAACGCTGATACATAATGTAGCTCAGTAGTATGCATTATCCGTCCAGTGCAATGAAAAAGAAATATTTTTGGTTCGATCCTCGCTTGGAGCGTTAATATTTTTTTTGGTACAAACAATCAATTCTGTAGTCAGTTTAATTTTATGTAATGGTTTATTTTAAAATAAATTCTGGTTCTGTTGTACCGAAAGCGAAAGCAATTCTTCCAACCTACTGATACTTTAACATACACATGTACTTGTAATTGCATCTAAATATACCCTATATGTAGGTGTTCATTATTTATATGAAGCGTTACTAAGTTATACATGTATATGTAGTAATTATTAAGATAAGCGGACTGATGTATTAAATCTGACAAAGCATTTCAAACTCAATCTAACATTTTCCCATGTGCGTAAATTTGTAAACTATGTCCAGCTGTGGTCAGCCGACCAAATCGTAGACATTTTAAATGTACCAGCAAGATCACACGCCAAACACGCCCATCTTCTTTGACATAGTGTT
This sequence comes from Saccostrea echinata, assembly GCF_033153115.1. NCBI lineage: Eukaryota > Metazoa > Mollusca > Bivalvia > Ostreida > Ostreidae > Saccostrea > Saccostrea echinata. The sequence continues at coordinate 1,184,940 of NW_026889785.1, forward strand.
TTGATATATTCATAACACTTTCTCTGATAAACAGTATCAATGGTGTTACTCTTATACAATTACTATCATCCAATAGAATCAATAGGAGAATTTTTCGGGAGGTGGGGGTGGGGGAGGGTTTATACTCACATTCAAAGAATCCAGCTCAACTCCAGCTTCTTAATACATAAGATAATGCGCAAACAAAAAAAATCAGTAATTCGTTCGCAAAGGGGGGGGGGGTGTGTCTTCTCATGGACAACTCGCCTTTCCTGCATATTACACGCATCTTACCAAGTTACGATATGCTTCGTGATTTAATGGGATGGTGGGGGGGGGGTTGTATTTTGTTTTATTTTTGAGGGTGGAAAGAAATTAATTTTGAAAGAATAACGGGTAGAGTTAGTTAATCAATGCATGTAATGCAAATACATATGTATATATTTGTTTAACTACAACAAACGAGAAATAATCAATATTTGTTTGATTATCGGTATCTTTCACAGTGTGAATATTTTACTAATTCATTTTCTGTAGGTAATCACACTTACATCGCGCATGAGGACCTTGCATGGATAACATAGACATTATTGTTGTTAATTTTAAATCCTTAAAATCGCTCCCTTTATAAATCTAGCTATATCTTAAAAGTCTTAACATTTCGTAAATTTGTTACAATTAAGATTTAATTTTTCACCTTCATGTTTGTTGCACTATAGGCATTGCGCTCGCCTTGTTCGCCCATCTTCTTTATTCGAAATAAAATACCTGTGCCCTTTTTTTCATAATGAATTTCAAGATACATCGATACAGAAAATCGTGATTTCTGCTTTTTATTTATTTAAAGTGATATCTTTATCGTAACTATTGACTTACACACATGTAATGTATTCTTTATTGCAAAATATTTCTTGAATAATAAACTTCATAAAAGTTCAATATAAAGAAAGTGTATAGGTTTTTCATTATTTCAAACTCATGCCGACTGTAATATATTGAATAGTTTTTGGCAATGAGTTGTTAGTATTCAGATTCGTTTTGAAAATTCCTCAAAGATATTATTTTTCGTTATGAGTGCATATATGTTATCCGAGGACTCGAATGTCTACACGTGACACCGTCTTGATCATTTGGTAAAATATTTTCCAGCCCCTGTTGGTGTCGATAGGAACCTATTTTAATCCTATTGAATTTTATTGATACCTGAGTGAATTTTTATAACATTTGAGAGCGCCGTCCTCGTCTTAATGCGTTAATTCTCTGCCGTGTACACATGTGTGTCTACTGTCTAGAACGCAGGAGTCCCGATGTCACGAAGCTCCAGTTTCATAACTTCATCTCCCTTTTTTCTTATGATATCTGATTTTATATTTTTTTGTATTTTTAATATTGCAATGTTTTTAGTCTGCATGTATGGGGAGCAGTTTTTTATTTTTGGAAAATTGGCCGCCAGACATGGCCAATCTATTTTAAGGCTTTAACATTCTGAAAAGTTTTAAAACATGCGTAGTCTTGGGTACAATGAGAGGCCGCTCATATCTCAGGATCAGGAAAGTCGTTAAAGAGCTCGTTTTACATTTATAGGAAAATAGTTTTGGACATTGTGAAAATAACATCGTATCAGTGAAAATATTGAATTGATATTCAACTCTATTTTCAAGACAGGGTATCTATCATTCTCGATTCCCTAGACGACAACGGAGTACGGATGAACAGAAATCATTGTTGCATGTTTAAACTGGAAAACACATGCTAAGAATGCGCAATAAAACCTGTCGATTCCGACATGCACTGGGGGAATAATCTGGGGTTTGGATAGACAGGACATTGGATAACACAGTGTTAAGAACACGGAAAATAGTAAATGGTAAATGAAAATAATTGTCAGATTTCACAGTGAAACAGATTGCACAGTTGTCAGATTAGACAGTTTTCTCTGTATTCAATTACTTGATCTTAGTCTAATATAATGTTTAGAATATTTTATTAAAACTCTTGTCTAAACGTAATTTGGAATAGAAAATCTTCATTCTGTAGTCCTTGACAGTTACAGTCAAACACGAAACAAATAGTCATCCTTATAAGCAGGCCAATGCAAAGTTTGTTTATCTGCGAAAGCTGTTGACCGGAAGTATGGTTGCATGAGATTGTAAAGGCCTATAGAGGGTCTTTGAATTTTGGAATACACATGGACTATGTATCAAGGGGTGATAATTAAGTCGTATTTAATTTTAGTTTTATGTAATATTCAGAATACTTGATTACACTGTATAATATATTTTAGTTTATTATCAAATGAGAGGGAAAGACAATCTACCTGCAGAAAGTACCTTGGAATTGGAACACTTCAATTTATAGTATGTTGAGTATCCGAAAATTCTTAGGTTAAACGAAACTTACATGGAAGATACAGCTTGACTGGAATTTCTTCGACCGATTGGGTTGCAGAGGGATCAAATGAGGTGATAAGCTTACCACGTGATTCATGCTTTAGAAATGTATTTGGATCTTTCATTTGTGGGTGCGTATTATCTACAGATTATATGTATAATGTTTATGATCTCTCTCTCTCTCTCTCTCTCTCTCTCTCTAATAAATACTCTTGAGTGTTAGTAATAAGTATAAAATAGAATTCCCTATTTGTTTCTAAAGCTACATTAAAATCACACATTTCCGAGGAGCCAAATTTTCGTGGTTTGAATTGTTGAGCAGTAATATTTGTGAAAAATTGCATTTCATGGTGGACGTAAATTTGTGAGGTACTTCATACCTTGAAAACAACGAAAATTAAACTCTCACGAAAATTAGTGATATCACAGTATTAAATTTTTTCAAAGAAAATGAACAATTCCATATGTAACAATCAATATTTCTCATAACTGGATAAAATTCTTCAACTAAAAATTTTATCTATAATTACAGGTCAAGATGGTTGCCATAGGGAATGTGCGTGCGAGCGCTGCAATGCTGGACGCCGCCCTAGTACTATGGGGTTTGAACAAGTTACTATCAATTCCAGCCGCACATATAACGGATATCATCCACCTGCGATGGTATCTCTTTACAGCCCTCGATGTGCTTTCTTTGTTGTAATAAATAATTTTGTAACATCATTTCACAGGTTTCTTGTTCTTCGAAGATAGTATTTCATAACCACAAGCACATAGACTATCATGAAGTGGATAACATGAGAAACTTAGTTTATCCGTATAAGACTTAGGATTTGATGTTTTTTTTAAAAGAACACCTACTGAAATTTTATTAAAATCGCTTTTTTGTACTTGGAAAAGATATGCATCATCAATTTCAACTGTCGTTATAAAAGTGACATTGCTTATTGATAATCTCGGTTCTGAGTATGCTCCGTCCATTACATTATTTAATCCCGTCCCCTGGGAATGCTGGGACTGCTTTCTGGAACGGCTATGGGACTGCTGCCCTAACAGAAAGAAATTAAACTCCCTTTGTAAGGAGGAAATTTTTCAAAATCATATTTCAGTTTTGAATATTTTTAATATTTCCAGGAATCAAAATGAATTTGAATTGCCTATACTGGATTCCTTATCTTTATATAAATCCTTACAAATAAAAATTCAAAGCGGGTTCCAGCAAATATTCTCCCAAGCCTCTTTCTTTACTTCTCACTTAAGTCTTAACACCAGGGAAGGAGAAACTACGGGGATACTGAAGATCCAAAATATTTGAGAAATGGAGTAAATCAATAGACCTAAAATAATCCAAGACACGTTTAGAAAATTAGAAATAATAAAATTTCAAAAACAATAACACTAAACGTAAGACTTCAACACTTCATACAACTATTCACGATAAATTAAAGTCCAGTCATACCCAACTGCGTTTCCAATAAAAATGGAACTTGATAAATTTACTTAGCTTGACATTAGTCCTTTTCAAAATTATTTTGTTAAAAACATTCTGATTGTACACAAAGTACTCCTAAGTAGACATAAAAAGATGCTTGATTTCCCTAACAAAAATACTATAGTTAACTATAGTTTACTATAGTAAATCAAAGTTTTCAAAGTGATCACTATAGTGTCATAGTTATCACTATAGGAAATCAAAGTTTTCAAAGTTATCACTATAATCGAAGTTTTCACCATACTAAATCAAAGTTTTCGTTGTGATCACTGTAGTAAATCAAAGTGTCAAAATTATCACTATAGATAACTATATAATAGTTAACTATAGTAAACTATAGTTAATTATAGTATTTTTCCGTTAGGGTTCTTACGGACAATATCTATTTAGTTTTGGAGACCGGGTCTTCTAATAATCTATCACAGAATTCCCATGTTACCAATTGTGCCCGTTAATTAGCAGCAAATTTTGGTATTCATGTAAAACAAAATTTATTCAAAATCTTATACATGAGAAGAAAAAGAAGACACTTCTTGTGTTTCTTTGTTTGTTTAACGTCCCGTTCAAGATATTTTCATTCATACTGAGACGCCACCACAGTCGGGGGAGGGCTGCACATTTAAGACATATACTCGACACTCAGGGTCATTGAGCAGTGAGGGATCTTTTTGGTGCCGGCACCTATTGCGACAAGGGATCTCGGTTAATCAGTCTCATCCGAAGGACCAGCATCCACGTCCCGCAGTTTGATTCAACCCTGCGACGTAAGGATCGGTTCTTTACTCCGAGACTCTAGAACAAACGTTCTTACCACTGCGCCACGCTGCCATGGTCTTCAATTCGACACTAATATATATCGACGACGTATTATCAATAAAAAATAGTTACTTCCATTCATATGTCAACTTGATTTTCCCAGTGAACTTGAAATAAAAGATGCCACAGAGTCTGTCACATCCGTTTCTTATTTAAATATTGTACTAGAAAAAGACGTTAATGGTAATCTTACAACAAAACTTTATGATAAACGTGATGACGACAATTTTTCTATCGTCAACTTCCCTTACGTGTGTAGCAATATACCTTAACACCAACATATATATTGGGTTTATGTTTCCCACTTGATCCGATACGCAAGAGCATGCTCTACATACGAACAATTTCTAAAACAAGGCAAGCTATTGACAAACAAGTTGATTGATAAAGGATATCAACAGTCTCGTTTTAAGTCATTATTCGCAAGTTCTATGGTCGATACAATGACCTTGTCAGCAAGTACAATCTACCATTAAGTCGAATGCAGACGACGTTTTTGTTTAGAAAATTATTTACACACTTAATTAGTCTCCTGCGTGGCGCAGTGGTAGAGCGTCTGCTCTAGAGTCGAGGTATGAGTTGATCTTTACGTCGCGGGTTCAAATCCTACTGTGGGACGTGGGGACCGGTCCTTCGGGTGAGACAGTATAAACCGAAGTCCCGTGTCGCAGTAGATGTTGGCACGAAAAAGATCCCTCACTGCTCAATTGCCTTCAGTGCCGAGTATAGGTCAAATTTTGCAGCTTTCCATCAGCAAGTGTTGGCGTCTCCATATGAGTGAAAAATTCTCGAGAGGGACGTTAAACAGCAAACAAACAAAACACAGTAAAATGCCTACCGATTTTTCTGTTGTTGTTTTTTTCGACCATGACAAGAAGCTTACCACGGGCGTGACTGGTCAGACAGGATGCTCACTCCTCCTTGATCCAACCACTGATGCCTTAGAGGTTCTTGTTTGCTCTTCTCCCAATATGTAATGTTTGAATGGAAATTTGAGCTCGAATTCTGTTCGTTATTTACATATTTCATTTCTTGAATATTTGATACAATATCTATGCATTTTTAGGAGATCGCGTCTTCCAACAAACTGTCGGAATTTTCATGGGTACCATTTGCGCTCCGTTATTAGCAGATTTATTTTTCTATTCATATGAAGCAGAATTTATTCAAAAACTAATGCATTGAAAAAAAACAACAACAACAAAACACTTGTTGTTGCCTTCAACTCGACATTTACGTATATCGACGAGGTATTATCAATAAACAATACTTACTTCAATTCATATATCGACTAGATATATCCAAGTGAAATTCAAATAAAGGATACCAGAGATTGTGACACATCTGTTACATATCTGGATATTTTACTAGAAAAAGACGTTAATGATAATCTAAGAACAAAATATTATGATAAACGTGATGGCTTTAAAGGTTTCTGCAATAAAAGTAATTCTATAATTTTTTGCTGAAAAATGTTAGTTTGTACTTAAAATTAAATGTTTTCAAGTTTTTAGCATCGGGCGTCGATAAAACAAGGTAAACATTACCTGTAGAAAACCCCTAGAATATCCCAAGATAGACTGCTGGGGCGTGTGTGTGTGTGTGTGTGTGGGGGGGGGGGTGTCTATATCGAGCGATCTGATTGACTACTTTAACTTGTGACGCAATATCTACCATAAGCTAAGCAAAACAACGTGAACGAAGCTGTATTAAGGTTAATATAATCGTAATTATGACTGGAATAGACGTTAACTCCACAACCTTATCAATTTTAATCAACTGTAAGATGGGAACGACCCCAAGACCATAAACTGAGAACAGATTTTAGTCAAAATTTCAAACCAATATTACTTTTGAAATAATTTTGATGACCACAATTTTCATCGTATGTTGGAATTTAAATTTTAAACAAAACTGCAAATGTTCAAGCAAATACATTATATAGAACTTAAGATAATAAAAATCAAAATTTTGACTTAAGTCTGTTCTCAGTTTATGTTCTTGGGACCTGAATCTTCAACGGAAAGTGTCTCAGAGCGAGATTCAGACATCGACGTGGTTGTGGTCGAAGAATGGTTTCTAACAATTTTATTTATTTTTCGCCGAAAATAAAAAGCGAAATCAGACTCTTAAAACCTTTTTTTCACTGATACGCATAGAAAATTATAAATGATTACCATTTACGAATGTGCAGGGAATTGATAAAAACATAACTTTTGTAGACAAAACTTAAAGAAAGGTTATGGCTTACATTCCATTACAATTGCTTGGTTTTAAACATCGTTCTTTACTGGCGGATTTTATCACTTTACCAAGTTAAACCACACAAGAGAACAAGACAGCGATTTCTACAAGTAGAAGACAAAACACATATTTTGACTTACATGTATATATTTTTGTTTGCATTGTTCTTTCGGTTCTGTTTTAAGGAAAGTCAACTCACAACGAACAGATAACTCATACAGACTACAAACCATTACCCATTTGAACATTGTATGACATATACAATAAAATTAATGAAAATTAATAATAAACAACCCAAAGCTCAATCCATCTCAAACGTTAAAGCAAAAAAAAAATATTTATGGTAAAAAAGATATTCGAGAAATATTGGCAGAAGTATACATGTACAAATGGTTTACTGTTCGTTATATTCACCCTTTTTTCGTTTGCATATACAATAAAGAACTAATAAAATGCGATTAAACAATACAGGATTTTTCTTATTTGGGGTTTTATTTATGTTTGAAGAAGGTCAAATGTACTCTCTTTTTTTATTTTTTAAAACTGAAAATAATAAATGAATATTCGAAATATGTATATGATATATATACATATATATTATTTCCGATACCTTAGATCTAATGCCAGTTATCTTTATTAATCAATTCGAGTTGATCTTTTTCTAAAGATTTCGAAACGTCGCGGAAAACTTAAATATTTTTATTGGGTCACTGAGAGCTAAACAGTCCAATATCTTTGCTACTAGTGTGGTCAGAAAAGAAATAGAACCAAGGAATGCCCTGAAGAAAGTCAATTTGCGCCACGAACTGAAGCAAGAATAAACGTGTGTGAGCAGATCATTCACGTAACTCCTGATCAAGGTTTTGAGAAAATTGAACTGAAGAACCTAAGAAAAAAATCTAGTAATGCCTCAAGACTTTAATAGTCTTCATGGTTTTGTCGATGATGAAAGTTTTAAAGGAATTTTAAATAAATATGAAGATTGTCTTGTTATCAGACTTTTGCGAGAAGCGTTAAGTTTTACAATGAACGGCTTATTTTTACAGTAAGACAATATAAGGAGGCTTAACCGTTTGATTGAAAATAAGATATATATATATATATATATATATATATATATATATATATATATATATATATATATATATATATATATATATATATATATATATATATATAGGATTAAGCTGTGTTATCTGCTTTAACACCAAATCACTTTGGCTGGCATAATGGTTCATGTCTCACTCTATATTCTACATTAATTTGGTTTTAATTTACATGAAAAGGGGGGGGAGGTTAGTATAAAGAATTTCATAAATAATTATAAGGGCCATTCAGGGAAAAGTCAAAAAGTTGTGTTGTGTTTACATGTTATATATGTGTACATGATCCATTGCAACACGTTTGTAATAGAATTTATTGTTCATTTTTGTTTTTGTTTTCAAGACTATTATGATTTGCATGAAATATACTTTTTGCTTTTTTCATATGATGTGCCGAACTTTAAAAGAAAATTGTCCAAATCAAGCATATCAAGAAAATAAAACCATAACAAATCTTTGTTGCGTTGCACGTTACACATATAAGAGAACATCCCCACCAACCCCAGCATCTGCAAGAAAGTATTTTTTAAAGGTCAAGGAAGTGTAACTTATAAGCATAAGTTTTAAAGTCTTATTTTAATCAAGTCAACAATCTTCTTGATTATCCTATCAGAATTTGTACACACAAAGGACGTAGATTTCAATCCCAAGTCTCCAATGCTCTAAAAACTCTTGATGCTTAGAATTTTCAACCAAAGTACAAGTTATTTATCAAGAGAGTTGCAAAAATTAATTTATACCTAAACAGAAATTATTCAACAAATATTGCATCGAAGTCTCTGGGTAAAGAAAAAAATTTCATTCTAGCGTATATTTAGTTTTCACTAAGAGTATAACGAATAATTACCACAATTCGTGAAAATAAAGTCAATGACCCCTCTCATAAGATATGGTTTCATTAATATTAGTGATCCACAGTACTCAGATAAAATAAGGAATCTACATAATACTCGTCACTCAGAGCCATTGAACTGTGAGACTTTTTTGTATTAGCAACTACTGTGATACAGGACCTTAATTTATACGGTCTCATCCGAAGGACCAGTCGGTACGTCCCTCAGATGGACTCGAACCAGCGACATAAGGATCAACTCCATACTCCACGGCTCTAACCATTGCGCCACGCATTAAAAATAAAATTATATAAAATAAAATAAAAATAAAAATGAATGCAAACCAAACAAATCTGAGAATAAGGACATATTACTCTTTAAGAAACTGAAGTAATAAATGGGAACGATGTCTAAATATTATATCGTTTTCATTAAATAAATGGGAAAAGTTAGAATATCTTAAGCATTGTAGACAAAACGTAGTAATTTTGCTTACTCGACCATGGAATGATGGTGCTTTTAAATATCATTCTATCCGACATTACCTGCGGTAAAGCGAAATATGATACATCAAGCAAAATAAAATGTGAATTAACATCCAAGGTCGACACAAAAATATCAAGATCACATCATTAAAAAAAAAAAAACAACTCATTAGCCCACGCCACTAAGAAAAAAAAGTCAGAAATACTACAAGTATTAGTATCAGATACATCTTGTGTACATAAACTTTCAGATAGGTAAGATTGCGTCCAAAGTTTTCCAAAGTAAATATTATTTCATATTTGACAAATCTCAAAAGATGTTTGTTAAATATTGATTTTTTAATTTTTTTTTTTTTTTTTTGAGTTTCAAACTTTTTAAAAAGAAAATTAAACCATGTTTATATCTCCACTTTTCATTTTAGCATGACGTCCAGATAAATTGGCGAGAAAAATCATGTTTAAAGATGTTCAGGTGATGTTATTTAGTACTAAGATTTTGTGCTGATCTAAGGTACCCTCCTGGTAAAACACGCCTGGCTTTATGAGTCTGGAATTTTATATCCATTTTATAACATTCAGGCTGTCCTTCAGAAAATCATCATTCGCTTAATGAACCCGTTTTTAGTTCACATGACTCTTTCATGTGACCTATTGCTATTTGTTTTCCTCCGTCGTCGTCCGTTGTGCGTCTGTTATAAACTTTGATACATTTTCAGCCTTTTTTTTTCTCGTGAACTGCAAAACTAATTGAAACCAATTTGGCATAAAGATCAATTGGTAGAAGGCTAGAAAACAAATGAATTTCATTGTTCTTGTCCCCTGGGAACCAAAGGGTTGCGCTAAACCATCAAAATTAGTGATATTTCACATTTGACTGCTTCATACATCAAGCAGTCATAATGTTGTCATGATTGTAAAAACATTAAACCTCCTACTAAAGTTGTGAAATCCATGGGTTCAAAAGGCTCTGGAATTATGACGGGGCTTTAATGATCATATAAAGAGAACGTATAAATCCTTTAAAAGTCTTCTTTAGAAGATAGAAAGGAGCGGGGTAAGGGGTTTCTCACTGTGTAATGTTGACATGTAAGCTTGATACTTTATATTTTCTTTCTTACATAAAGCTTTTATTCAGTAAACAAAAAAACCAAACATTCCAAAAAAAAACAAAAAAAAACAAACAAACAAACATACAAACAAACAAGCAAAAACAAAGATGACAATGGGAGCAGCACTTGAAAGAGTAATCTTTCTTGGTCTATAAACATTGTTCTCAATCTAAGAAGGATTTTATCTGTAAATCGTTTTGTTCACAAATCTCTTATTACTTCGGGAAATTCAGTATCAGTTCAACAATATACTGAAAATTCATAAAACTATGACGAAGCATTCTTAAAAATTGATTCAACAGATTTATGTCCAAAACATTCATGGAATAGATATAAATTATTATAACAGTAACTTGATCCGAAGAGCCGTATCACGTCTCGTTGACAGGCGCGGATCATCAGATCAAACAAGAAGCGATGAGTCGAGTTTGATCTGATGATCCGCGCCTGTCAACGAGACGTGATACGGCTCTTCGGATCAAGTTACTGTTATAATGATAAATTTATTATATACCCCTTTACAACTAGCAAAAAATAATAAAAGGAAACTTTTTAAATCAATTACATAATTTTTTATTCATTAAACAAAGCATTTTTTCATGGAACATTTTGAAGTGCGAGAATAAAAACGTCATTTATCTGCGTACTACGTCATCAGTTTCAGAGAGGAGTGATATGGATTCAGAAAACCACAGAGTGGCGATCCGGAACGTCGGATCACACCGTCACGTGATTGCATAAATTCAACAGTAAAACTGAGCGACAAACAAACGGGTATATAATAAAATGACTTATTATACGCTCCTTAAATAAGATCACAATGTCTTCTGTAAGGCTTTACTATAATTTATAACAGTATTGCTGCGATTGAAAGAAACTGGTGTTCGGCGCAAGAAAGATATAACCAGTATTTTTTTTTTTTCAGACTACATTTTTATTCAGAAAATTCTGTTTCAGTTAATCAGTATGATGGCAAGTATCTTATCTGACTTAACCTTCGGCTTGTTAAAGTTGCATAATGAGTCAAAACCACGTGTTTCTTTTAAGAAAATTGTATCACAAAACAAAAGATTTCTGTGAAATATGAATATAACGAAGTTTTGACAACTCAACTGCACTCTAAAGCAAGAAAAAAAACTGCAAAATATAAGTGCGGGAAAATCAAATGTTGTATCTATCGCTTTGATTTTATCGTCAATGTCAACAATGTCAAGGTCGCGCGTCCTTTATTTTTAGCGTGAAACTTGTAAACAACATTGAATTCGGGCAAGAAGAAGTAAGGAATAAGTTATGATAATCTTTTTTGAAGATTGTATCAAAATTCTCAGTCATCCGACATTTATATTTATGGAATTGAAACCATGGTAAATTCTTCAACTTTTCAGCGCATGCGTACAATAAAGAGGAAGAAGTGAAGCAATATTTTTGTGATGGGTTATACAAAGATTTTTTTTTATTTTTATTTTTCTCCATTAAATAAGATTTTTTAGGTTCTGAAACCTGTAATTTTCTGAAACCTAATATCTTTAAGAACTGAACAAAATTTGCGTGTGTCATGCAAAAATTCTACTGTTTTCAATTTTCCCGTTTGTCCGTCACAGTGTCACTTTAAGAATTTTCAACTTACAATAATATTTTAAAGCGCCAATCTTCATCTTACATTGCCGATTAAAAGTATTGAACTTTTTGTTAATATTGATTAAATGTAGGTTATATTCAGTAGAATGATCTTGTACAAGAATAAATATTAAATTAAAACTAAAAAAATGTACTTTAGTTAATTATCTTTTACTTTGGTTAATTATAGTATATACATTGATACTTTAATTTACTATGAAACTTTAGAACTTTTTCTACCGGTCACGGTAGCCTAGTGGTGGAGTGCTTGCTTCTTGATCGGGAGGCCCGGGATTTTCGTTCGCAGCGTCAAACCTAAGAGGGATACAGATAGTGAGTGTTTCTTCACCAAGCGCCCGGCACTAGAAGTAAAAGTTACTGGTATTTTGATTGAGACCTTAAAAACCGGGGTTTCTTGTCACGGTAGGCGTTGGCACGAAAAAAAAAACCCCTCACTGCTCAATGGCCATGAGTTTTGAGCATATGTCTAAATTTGAAGTCCATCAACGGCATACGGTGACGTCATCATTCGAGTGAAAAATTCACGAACGGGATTTAAAACAACATACAATAAATCAATCAGTAGAACTTTATTGACATTTCGGATCCATAAATCCCTAATATTCAATATCAATTGTGTAAAATATGGATAATATATGTGAATATACAGAACTATTTTTATTTAAATTTAGAAAATTCAAGATATAACAATCTGAAATCCCTAGTAAATGTACATTTATTTTATTATTATGCTTAACACTTTGATTTACTATGGTGAAATCTCTGATACTATATTTAAGTATAGTTAGGTGTAGTAATCTATGGTAAAGTATAGTGTTTTTGTTAGGGTAGCTCCTTTTGGTTGAATGCGGTTCCTATATCAGACAAACAAGATATTAGTACAGTTCAATATTGTAAAAGAGTTGTTAAATATGTTGGAGATCGTAAGAAAGTATAGTCCTTTAAACAAACAAAGTAAGTTTTCACATTGTTTTGAGAAATCTATTTTATAATCCATTTCATAAACGGAACTACCGTATTATTTTTCAAAAGACATTGAACTATTAAGGGCGATGTTTGACATGTTTATATCAAAACAATAATTATGTGCAATAGGAATTATATGTATATAATTAGCATTGCAATATATCTTTGGAAACTTCATTAAAGCCTGCATTTGATACACACATTCATATAATTACTTTCAGGAACGTCTAATGCTGACAAAAAATATTTTTTTATATTGGATTTTCAGAAAAATTATATTACATAAGGATGTACACATTCTGTTATCCTTGTAAAATTTAGAAATAGGGTACCTGTCTTATTACTCCAAGAAATATTTTTAAAGACAATGACATATTAGTAGACAGAAATCATTATTGTTTGTAATAAATGCAAAGTATGTTTTCAATTACTCTATCATGGCCTGTTGTAATGTTAAGAATACTTAAATCAATTTCAAATTGTTTCATTTACTATATATTTTTATTAATTCTACTTTACTATAAAGGGAAGACAACTCTAACTGCCTAAAACTACCATAGAAATAAGTAATCGGTGTCTTGAGCTTCCTTTAGTACATCATTAAAAGCTATGCAATAATTAAAAGTACAATAACAAATGCGTGTGGACAACAATGTTCATGAAAAAGGTAAGGATAACGAACCGCGATCGATCTCAAAAAATCTAGAAAGCAATAAAATGTGTAAGTCATAAATTATATTGATGGAAAATGAGCACCAGCAATTTGTTTTTGAGACATAAAGTGTTTGAAAGTTATCTAATAAGATTTTTTTCAAATGAATTTGAGTCTCCCTGTCATTGTAAGACTTGCGTGTGTAAGGTAAAAATAATCGTTTTGACCACCTGCATCTTAATCATAATGAATGCAAAGGGTTTAAAAGAAGGAATGCATTGGAACTGATAGGATAAAAAGAAGGCATTTAATTTCTTTAATCTGAAAGATGGTGTCAAATGTGAATGAAATATGATTTCAACATGACCTGCAATTTCTTTTACCCTAACCTTACGTCCATTCTTTCAGAATAACTTTACATTCTTTCACATAATACGATACATTAAATTTCACATGCTAACTTCTTTCATATATATTATATTCCAATTCACCTTCGGCCCTTATTGTAAAGATTTGATACAATAGCATTTCAAAGCGACAGTCTTTAATTTGTCATTTCATGACCGATTAAATTTATGAGCTTCTTCGTAATTTATTTTAACATTGCTTGGATCCAACTTTGAAGAAATTGGTATTTTTAAGAATAAATTTAAAGTTTTTCTCTTTGGGATTAAATGCCCGTATTAGTGCTCCGTCTCATATGGTATCAAATTGAAACGTTATTTTGGGCATTATTGATTATTGATAATTCGAAATGGCGAATGTTGAGTCTGTACGCATTTGTCAGAAGCATGGAGTTTAAAACTTGATTAAAATCTGTATATGCTCCCACGTACACAACACACTACAAACAAAGTTTTAATATGATATCCAGGGTCTACAGCGTGGTCATAATAGAGGTTGAATTTTTGTTTCAATATTATGATGACTTTAAATTTTTACTATAGCTATCGTCAAGTTCCTTTACTTATAAAGCAATATATCCTTATCATCTGCATACGGGATTTATATATCTCTCTCATCTAATTCGATACGCAAGAGAATGCTTTACAATTTTACAAAATCTATGGTCGATACAACGACCTTATCATCTAACAAATCTATCATTTAGTCGAATGCTGACTGATGTTTTTCGTGCTAATTGTTAGGCCATTATTTACACACTCAATTGTCCACAGATTTTTCTTTTTCTCTCCATCATGACAAGGAGCACACGGCGGGCGTGACGGTCGACAGGGGATGCCTGCTCCTCAAAGGCACCTGATCCTACCTCGATTTTTAGGTGACCATGTTTGGCCTGATTGCGATCTGTATTGTTTAAATGGACTTTGTTTCAATCGACTTTTGGTCCTGATTAGTGTTCATTTTCTTCATGTATCATGATCCCCACAGGATAAACCGTGTTCAGAGCAGAGCTTTAATTCTGATCGCATGATATGTACATCATATAAGTAAGGTGATTAATTAAAAGAGAGCTTTCATGTACAAATCTTAACGTAATCAAATCGACAACGGACCTTTATGGGCAAAATAATTTAATGTATTCTTTAGTGGCATCTATGCAATTACACTTTATAATAGTGAAAATCATCTTAAAATAAGTGCATTGCAATTGCCTGCTTAGATATATTATATTCTCGTTCAGTGCTGAAATACCCGGGTAAATTTCATTTTTTATCGTCAGATTAGTCTTGGCACAATTCTTAATGTAAACGAAGCAAATATTTCCAGATAATGTTCTTTGTGAATTTGTTACTAAATTAACTTGAGTTTGCATGTCTAGACACGTATGCAGATTGTTTGAGTCTGTTCCTTTGTTCAATCATAAAAGCTGCAAAGCTGCATTCCTCCTTGGCGCCAGAAATGCGTATTTTGTAAGTACCAGGGTTATGGATATCATACGATAATAATACAGCCATATCTGATAGTGTGTACAATATGGCAAAAATAATTCATAACATATTTTATGAAATGGAGAATTGACCCAATTTTTATTTAAGAGATATGAATATTGTCAGAAATTTTACAGTTTTCTCTGTCATAAAGATCCAAACCCGTAGATTTCTCTCATGAAAAAATGATTGATTTTAAACAACATTTGTGATATCAGTTTAAAAGATTTCGGGGGATTAAAAAAAATTAAAACAAAACAAAAGCCATAAAAAGAAGTGCTTCTTCAGTCATTAAAGTTCTACTTGCATTTCCCCTGAAACTTATTTCATCAAAGTTCAGGGTTAGGGTTGGTAATATATTTGATAATAATAACTGTCGGATATGAATTCTGAATATTCGAAGACAAATTATAATATGAGAATAACAGTACTCTTTTTCCTTAAAGGTTTCCTCACTAAAAATTATACAATTTTGATGCATTCGCTTAAACGTTGCTAAAATCGACTCGACTCAAATCTAGGTTCTTTAAGGGGATATGATACAAAGAAGAAAAAAATGATGCCTGGATTGGAATATATTTTTGGACCTATTTTATTTGTAAATTGTGATTTTAAAAAAATTATCTTTTCTAGAACCATATTTATAAATCTATACAATCTTTTGTCACTTAAAATCCAATTGCTGTGAAACTGTGATTAAAAAATTAAAATATATGCGGTTTAATATATATTTTTTATTATAGAAACCACATTGATTTACTATAGTGAAAACTTTGACACTATAGTTAAGTATAGCAAACTATAGTTTAGTGTTTTTTGTTAGGTAAGCTTCTTTTGATCAAATGCGGTGCGTATATCAGTCACCCGTTTCAAATGGAATCAATTTGAACAGTTCAATATCCAAAAAGTGTTGTTAACTATGTTGGAGATTGTAAAAAAGGAAAGTCTTTTAAACAACAAAAGTTTAAACGATGCATTCAATACTTTAATTTATATATCATTTCATAAAGGAAATTGAGTCTGTCGGGTGGGATGTTAAATTGTGTCCCGTGTCATACATAACAACAATCTGGAATGCAAAAGATCTTTTTTTCTGATTTTTGGAAAAGAGTAGGCTTAATGGGGGCCGCCAGAGAAACGAAAAACTTCAAAAAAGGTCAGCACACTAAATTTGATTGCTGAAATATGGCTGAGAATTAGCGTTTTATTTTTTGTAAGACATTGAACTGTTAAGGATTAAGGCCGATTTACCATGAATCTGATGTGTTTATATCAAAACAATAAATATGTGCAAAAGAAATTATATTTATCAAATTAGCATATTCATAAAAAAGTAATACTCTGTAGTTACTATGCAAAAATTAAATGTACACTGACAAATGTGTGTTGAAAACACTTTTATTGTTTTCCACAGACACATTTGTCAAAGTACATTTAATTTTTGCAGAGTGACTACAGAGTGTTACTTTTTTTTTTATAAACATGGTGAAGATCAGAGACATATGTCCCTAATTGTCGGTGTTTCGGTTTTTTATTTAGGTTCTTAAAGTATATAAATATATTTTTTATCGAATGTAGGTTATAATAATGTTTTAAAGAATATATTGCAATGCTAATACGATAACGAACTAGTCCAGCTGTGTTATAAAAGTTTCCGTAAAAAATGGGAACTAATTGCAACACTTTCAAAACTTAGTTTTTCTCATTCTATAAGATAATCCGAATAAATAATAAAAGTTTAGAAAAATTCATACATCGGAAAGTTGAAATATTGAGGTCATTGTTGGTGAAGTATTTTGTTCACTTTGATTAGTAAGTGAAGTAAACAGAATCAAACAATATAATTTGAGTTACTTTTGAATATCGAACCTGAACAAAGACTAGGACAAACTGATTATTTACACACACACATAGACACACACACAATTGTATTCTGTTGCCACTAATGCTTCTTAGTTATTTTTTGGAAGATCTTCTTAAAAAAGTGGTATTCATAAATACATTTTGAATGAATTTTACATGAAGAAACCGCTCAGTATTCATTAACGATAAGTAAAACATGATTAAACTCAATGACCAACAGTAGAGAAATAAGAAACATGTTTGAATTAATAAAAAAAAAGATTATTGCAATATCATAAGGGGTGGATGTACAGCCCCACCCCCCTCAGAATTTTTAGAGAAATGTATTTTTTATGTGGGTCCATTTTTCTGTACTTTTCGTACAGAAAAATGGACCCACAGAAACACAAATCCCTCTAGAAACTGTAAGGAAAGGCCTGTATGAAGAAGTTTGAGAAAAGTGTCTTCTCCTGCTCCCCTTTCCCCAAACAAGAAAGCTTTTTATGTGTTTTTTTCTGGATTGAGTATATAAAGCCAAGAAATGCAATACACATCAGTGTAATAAAACATATTCACTGGCTTTGAGTAGAATAGCTCTTTCATCAAATCCATGACGGGAACTTTTCCCTTCGGGCGAGCACTATGGGGAATATTTCCTGTCATGGGGTTGATAAAAGGACTATCCTACTTAAAGCTTTATACACTCCATATGATTAAACCTCACCCTCCAGCGTGATTAGAACATAGCAGTCGAACGCGTGGCGCAGTGGATGGAGTGTCTGCTCTGGAGTCGCGGAGTAAGTCGTGGGTTCGAATTCACTGCGGAACGTGAAGACCAGTCCTTCGGATGAGACTACATAAACCGAGGTCCAGTGTCGCAGTAGGTGTTGACTCGAAAAAAATCTTTCACTGCTAAATTGCACTGAGTGACGATCATACGTCAAAATTCAGCCCTCCGCCGAGAGTGGTAGCGTCTCCATATGAGTGAAAAATTCTCGAGAGGGACGTTAAACAATACACAGAGAAACAAAGAACATAGCAGCAGTCAATATTACTTGACAGAGGGTAATATTTATTTATCATTAAATGTGAGTAATAATGTATCATTTTTAAACATCTATCGGGATATAAATACGGGTTGGTCATGAGATCAAATTCCATAAAGCTTTGATCTCGTACCAACCCGTATTTATATCCGATAGATGTTTAAAAATGATACATTATTACTTACATTTACATTTATGGCTTACTCATATTTTATATTTTCCTGATCATAATCTTTAACGCTCGAAATGTTTTATTTTTCAAACTCAACGGCACGTATTTGATCCATTGTTTGCGCGTCGACCCTTTATGACGTCACTGAAAAATTACGTTGAACGTTTATGACGCGAGGAACCTGTGGTTATACGGATATAGATACGCTTTGCTATCAATAGTGTTATATAAGGGAAAACATTTGCAAATGTAAATATTACAAAAAGAATATTCCAGAAGAATTTCAGTGTTTCATTTCAATTGTCATTTGCAAAATTATTTTGTTAAGACACATTCTGATTGTACACACAAGTACTCTGAAGTTGACAAGTTAAAAAGATGATTGAGTTTCTGATTGACAATATCTATGTGGTTTTTGGAGACCAGGTCTTCAACAATCTATTGGAATTCCCATGGATATCAATTGCGCCCCGCTTTTAGCAGACCTTTTTTTGTATTCATATGAAGCAGAATTTGTCCAAAATCTTATACGTGAAAAGAAGAAAACACTTGCTGTGGCCTTCAACTCGACATTTAGATATATGCACGACGTATTGTGAATTAACAATGGTTATTTCCATTCTTATGTCGATACGATATATCCCGGTGAGCTTGAGATAAAAGATATGACAGAGTCTGACAATCTGTTTCATATTTGGATATTTTACTTGAAAAAGACATAAATGGTAATCTAACAACCAAGCTTTATGATAAACGTGATGACTTTAACTTTTCAATCGTCAACTTCCCTTACTTATGCAGCAATATAACTTCATCACCTGCATACGGGGTTTTTATCTCTTAGTTGATTCGATACGCAAGAGCATGGTCCACGTCTGTACAATTTCTAAATCGAGGTAAATTATTGACAAACAAGTTGATGAAACAAGAATACCAGCTGTCTCGTTTAAAGTCATCATTTCGTAAGTTCTTTGGTCGATACAATGACCTTGTCAGCAAATGCAATTTATCATTGCGTCAAATGCTGACTGACGTTTTTCATACTTATTGTAAGGCCATTATTTACACACTGAATTGTCTGAATTGTTTAATAGTGATTTTGAGCTTGAATACTGTTTGTTATTTCCATATGTTTCATTAGAGATGATATTTCATGACTATTCAGATACCCAACGTCTGACCTTATTAGTAGAAATGGAAGTCAAATGTCCAATAAGTGCAAAATTTTATCGAATTTTTCGATACTTTTTAATCTTCAATTAAAAAATTTACAATGATGAATGTTGAAATTTGGAATATACTCACAAAAGAACATTATTCTGTACTACATAATCACATAAACTTTTTTTCCAATTCTGCATATAACGACTTTAAAGAGTGTGCTTAGCAACAGAGTATTTTTTTCAATTTTCGGGCAGCAATTCTTGTTTTTTGCTCATCCTAGACACATTCCAGCACCTTTTAAAGTCAAATATGATGTCATAAAATTAAAAGGGATATATAGCAGATACATTGTCTTAAAGGTTTGACCTCATCAGAACTATTTTAGGAGGTCAAAGGTCAAATAAGTGCAAATATTTCATCAACTTTTTCAACACTTTTCAATATTCTTGCTAAAGTTTTACACAATGGATGCTAGCGCTAAAATAGAAAATTCTGAATATACTCTCAAGAAGGAATCAGAACTGCATACATCATTTTATTTCAAATATTTTTTTAATGACCTTTAAGTGGTTGCTAAGCAACAACATTTTCAATTTTTTTTGCTGTATACACTGTATGTTTTTTTATCGCTCATTCTAGACACTTTTTGTATATTCCATGATATTGTAAGAAAGATATGGGCAAAAATAATGTAAAGAACATTATTTAATTAAGTATTGACATTTCTGTTCTCTGGGGCGTCAAGGTCATATCAGTACAGAATTCTGCCTTGAGTTTTTGAAATGCTGTAATCGTTATGGATATATGATCTAATAGTTGATGTAAAAAAAAATTGTGAACAACAAAATACTGAGACTATAGAGTAAAGAAATATCCTGAATGAAGATATCGTCATTTACTATAGCACTTGCTGACGTGTCAAATGATGTCAATAAACTCCAAACACAATTTGTGAAAAAATTCCTGACTTTTGATAGCAAGATAGACAAAGGGTTTGTGAGGAGAATAGCAAATCCCTTCGCTGGTGAAGACGGCATTCACTAGCCATGTTTGGAGATGAGATTTGGACAGGGTTAAGAGGCTGTCATGTCACAAATTCCAAACCACCTTTCATCAAATGGTATGGCAAAGTCTGTAAATTTGAAGCTCGCTTCACGTAGGAGGAACCGAATAAAGCGACTCTCATGGTGGCTATAAAATAAAAAAATGAAAGTTTCATAATTATATCAAACTTGAGGAAAATTATGTAATTAAATAATTATCACCTCACTTCATCACCTTATAATTAAAATGCACTTATCGAATTAAAAATAGCTATTACGAATGATAAAAAAGGGATTTTTGAAGTTACACATTTTGTCAAAGCAAATTTATAATTGGTGTGTGTGTGTGTTTGTTTTACACATTTCATGTAAGCTTTATCATATCATTTAAGTATATTTAAATTACTTAATATTCTGTATGGGAAGTGGAGAAACAACCCTTCCTTTGCATTCTTGTGATAAAAATAATAAAAGTTAATATTGTACAAAAAAAAAAAATTGCAGTACTTTTATGAAAAATTTCTATATATTTTCTAGATACTTGATTTATTCTGTGATTATGCATGCTACATAGAACTCTGATAATCTTGTATGCATAAGCTTCCTTACAGAGCTCTTAAAAAGGCTGTTTTCATTTTCTTTGTGTACAAGCTGTGTTCCATACATTTTTTTTGAGTTTATGAATATATATATTTTATTTCAAGTATAAAACATACAGAAATATGAAAAAAAGTTTGTTTTTTTCTAGTCAAGTATAAACAATTTAAACGAAAATAAACACATTGCTCATTTTAGGATCTACACATATATTGTGATCACGAACAGCGTTCCATACATTTTTTGTCCATGAAGCTTGAATTTTTTTCCCTTGTATATGAAGATATTACCCAACTGCAGAGTGGGCCTATCCTACATTAAGATGGTAATATAGGCATTTGTGGTATGAAATATGTGGAGATAACGAACAGTATTCGAGCTCAAAAGTCCATTAAACATTACAAAATAGGAGCAGAGCAAACGCAGACTTCTAAGACATCAGAGGTTGGATCAATTGCAGTGAGAAGTATGGAGAAGTGAGCATCCCCTGCCGACCGGTCACACGCACCGTGTGCTCCTTGTCATGATCGGGAAATAACGGAAAAATCCGTCGACAGTTCAGTGTATATAATGGCCAAAAAATTAGTATGAAAAAAAGTCAGTCAGCATTTGACATGAAAGATTGAAAGACTGACAAGGTCATTGTATCGACCATAGACCTTACGATATGATAACTTTAAACGAGAATGCTAATGTTCTTGTTTCATCAACTTGTTTGTCAATAACTTACCTCGTTTCAGAAATCGTTCATACATAGAGCATGTTCTGGCTATCGAATCAACAGAGAGATATAAACCCCGTGTGCAGATGATAAGGGTATATCGCTGCATAGGTAAGGGAAGTTGACGAATGAAAAATTAAGGTCATCATGTTTATCATAAAGCTTTGTTGTTAGATTACCATTAACGTCTTTTTCTAACAAAATATCCAAGTATAAAACAGATGTGTCAGTCTCTCTCTCTCTCTCTAGAAGCTAGACTTCATTATTTTGAAAATCAAAATGTATCGTATTTTTGATTTAATAATGACTACATAAAAACTGCAGATTAAAACAACAACTTTAAATGCTAAATTGATTTTGTTTACATGTTGTCTGTCATAGAAAGCTAACACTGAGGAAGTACGGTGTGCAGATGGGTCATTCTAAATTCAATTTGATCCCCTTATTTTAATGTTTCAATCTCCTAACTTTCTCCTAATTGATTTTTTCTTAAATTTTTATATGTGAGATACCAATTGCTTATCTACAAATCGGGTAAATTGCTTATCTATAAATCTAGTCAAAATATAAACTGTTGCAATTAGTTCTCAAACTTTCTTTAGAATGATTGGACTAAACCGTGATCGATCTAAAAAAAATCTACAAGCAATACAAATCTATAAAAAAAAAATAAATAAATAAAAATAAATGTATATTGATGGAAAATACACACTAGCAATTTGTTTTTGAGACATAAAGATTTTGGTGGTTGTGTAAATGTTTTTTTTTTTTTTAAATGAATTTGACTCTCCCTGACATTGTTCGACTTGCGTGTTTAATGTAACAATGATCGTTTTGGCCATCTGCATCTACATTTCAATGACAGGAAAGGGTTTCTAAGAAGGAGTGCATTGAAAATGATAGGACCAAAAAGAAGGAATCCAATCTCTTTAATCTGACTGATGGTGTCTGAATTAACAGTAACCATTTACGCTCAGGTAATTTTAAAAGTGTTTTGTCATCTACCTTTAATAATTTTTCAAAGAATTTGCTTCAACATGAATCAGAGTAATCCTTTTTCGGTAATAGTGATGAGGAATGTTAATAGCAATAATTTGGTTTTCACATTGTACATAGCATTAAAATATTTGAAAATGATTGAATTTTCACAACAAATCTTTAAAAAGTGTCTTAAAGTGACTGTCCATTTTTTTCAAAGAGGTTTGAATACTGTAAGAAAATAAATTGAATTTTTTATGGGTAAAAAACTTTATTCATTTTATACATAGACTTTTTTTTAATCAATTTTCATTAGATGACAGTTTTCTTTCAAATATTTCTCCATAATAGTATTTATGAACATAGTTTGACTGTATGTCAATTGTCATATTACTATTAATAACTTATTGCACATGTATATTCCGTTTCAAAGTTCTTTCTCCAAGGCTACTGGTGGATCCTTAAGTATTGCTTTTCAAAAAAGATGAACTGGTATAATTCTTAGCAAAGTAGGTGAAGCAAAGAAAAAAGTCTATAAAGAAACAGAAATATGTTAGACCTTTTTAACTCGAGACTACGAATGGGAATGTTTCTTCAATACAGTTTTAGACTATGTATTTTAAATGGTCAGGTGAATACACTGCTTAAATCTTACAGGAAATTAATGAATGAAAAATTTACTCGCAATTCTTAATTTCAAACAATTTAACTAAATTTCTTATTGAGACTAGAATTATTTGATGTATAGATACAGAAAAGACATTAACATTTATGAACCTGAGAAAAAATGAGCACAAATTGTCAAATTTGAATAAAAATTAGATTTCAACAGGACCTGAAATTGCTTTTACCCGAAATTTATGTCCATTCTTTCAGAAATACTTTTTAATCTTTCACATAAAACGATACATTTACTTTCACATGCTAGCTTTCCTCATATATCATAAACAACTTCACCTTCTGCAGGCATTGCGAGAAAGTGATACAATAACATTTCATAGTGCCTGTCTTCCTCATTCCAAGAGCGATTATTTTCTTTAGCGTTTTCTTTATTTTTTCTTTACATTGCTTAAATATTACTTTAAAAATTTAGTATTTTTACGAAGAAATTTCAAAGAACAGGTTCACTTAGGGCCTTTTTTGGCCCTGTGAATTTCTGAAAAACTGAAACTGCTTAGTTTTAGTTGACAATGCATTAAATTTCATTTAGACATTTGGTGATTGCGAATCTACCAAAAATGACGTAATTTTCTGGCTAGTCAATGCATCATGACTTCATGAAATACGTCATTTTCCTCATGTCCTGCACAATTCTACAAAAACAGCCAATTTTTAAAGCTTTTTTTTTCGATATTTAATATAGAGCGCAATCTCTGATCTAAAATACGCAATTATTTACTGATAGAACCGTTTCTGAGGATTGCAAAACATATTTTATTTTTTAGATCAGAGGGTGCGCTCATATTATTTTTCTTCTCTGAAAGTACTTAAATATACCTGTTTTCCTTAAGATTCAAGAACATTGCAATTCCATAAAGCTTGTTTTCCAAAACCTGGACTTTAAGTAGATAAATTTTAATAGGAAATGAAAACACAAAGTCTCTACTTTATCTTGATGTTTAAAATGGGACATAAGATGTTAGTCAATAAATTGGTATATCAACAGGGCCATTTTATGCATAAAGTGAACCTAAATCTTTTGCTTTTATGCTTCAAATGTCTATATCGGTGCCACGTCTCAAATTGATGTTATATAAGGCCTTTTTGATTATTAATAATTCGAAATAATTGACATGGGGGTCCTTAATTTCAGACCCTTCTCTCTAAGCGTTTCTTGTTACGCTGTTTACACAAAACTTGCTCATTTTTTATTTGAAGTGCACATGGTTCATATTCATAATTTTTAAAAAGTGTTTTAAGTACAGTAATGTCTGTGTAAATGGAATTAATGGCCATACAATTATATCTAATTTGATTATGATTATGAAAATTAGTACAGCAAAGGAAAAGTTACAGAGACTCAGATATAAAGTTTTACAAAAGAAAATATTGGAATGAAAACTACAGGATATATTTAAGGACACCAGGTTTCAACTCACAAAAAACTGGATATATCAAATGTTGCATCTAATGTCTACGAGGAGAGAGTGAAAGAGAGGTAGTCAAAAATAATTTAAATACAGTAACCTAAGAATTGATATGAAAAATGTAAAATGTAAGTCTGACAATTGTAAGTCAAAAATTCGACACCATGATAAGTGGGAAACATATATAAGTTGTACTCGGAAACATTTAACAACCATGAGAATACTGTAGATTACTAAATTTTCGCGACAACTTATTTTCGCGAGATAGTCATTAACTGTATTACTGTATTAATGACACAAATAATTCATGAACTGTGGTTATTGCTCTATATAATCTTAAGGAATACTAATACACGCGAGAATGAAACTTTCGCGAGCACACTGTCTCGCGTAATTGCGCAGAAATAAAGTTCTCTCGAATAAAAAGTGATTTATAGCATCCGAAATCATGAATGTTGAGTATGTACGCATTTGTCAGTAGCATATTTGAATTTAAGAATTTATTATACGTTGTATATGCGCTCATGTACACAACAAACTACAAACAAAGGAATCATATGATACTATGGGCCACAACTATGTCAAAGCAGAGATTAAATTTTTACCTTAATATTTTGAGGACTTTATCTTTCCAATTTTCAACTTCCTTAACTTATGTAAGCAATATACCCTTCTCACTTGAAAACAGGGTTTATTTATCCCGTGCCATTCGATTGATTGATTGTATGTTGTATTTTACGTCCCATTCGAGAATTTTTCACTCATATAAAGACGTCACCATATACCGGTGAAGGGCTTCAAATTTTGTCCTTTACTCGGCACTCAGGGCCATTGAACAGCGAGGGATCTTTATCATGCCAACGCCTCCCGTGACACGGGGCCTCGGTTTTTGAGGTCTCATCCGAAGGACCCACAACTTTCACTTCAAAGTGCCGAGCGCATGGCGCAGGAACAGTTGCTACCCATTATTTATCGACTTAGGTCAGTTGCGGCCGAGAACGGTTGTACATATATGAAATGATGTTGCAATTTTGATACGCAAACTCCTTTTACCCGCCTTTGGCCGTTTACTTGTCATGTCGTTTGTATCAAACGACAAGTTGCTGTCCCTTAAAAAAACTGCAATACGTGGACCATATGCATGTGTTTCTGAACGAAATTGAAAGACAATTTATAGTTTTATTGATTTTACAAAGGTGTTATTAAATTAAATTTTTTACATGTATCTTGTAATTTTCATCGTTATTTAAATCTGCTTAATTAGGCTGTAATGATAAAAAAAATCATGACCTTGAAATGATATGAATATGAAATGTTAATCTAGGTATCTATCACAATTGTACTGTAACCTTTAAAAATAACAACAGAATTAAAAGGTATCGTAATTTTGAATTTTAACTCAGGGAGGAGGGGTCCTGGTGTTGGGACCCTTTTATTTTTACAGAGAGAGAGAGAGAGAGAGAGAGAGAGAGAGAGAGAGAGAGAGAGAATGTTTTTTCTGTTATATAAATAGATTTACGAGAAGAATTTAAAAGAAATCAAAATGAACCGAAAAGTTAGATGAAGCCCCCCCCCCCCCCCCCCCCCCGGAATAGGATTTTACAGTGTGGTGCACAGGTTGATATTTTTTTTCATTTTATTAATTTATTATTTTTCTTTTGCTTGTCAACTCTTTTTGGAGGTTGCCCCTTTTGAAAACTGTTGCTACGGGCTTGTATTTAAGTGCCTGAGGTGTGACCTAGAACCACCCCCCCCTCCCGTTCAAAAACTGCTGGATCCGACCCTGTACTGGAGCACTAGAGGGTCTCGAATTATCTAAAGCGATGCTAGCTTATCGATAAACTCAGTTTAAAAAACAAAAAAAAGATTAATTTTGTGTGCAATTACCTGCAATCGTAACTTCTCGGCAGAACAACGTTTTTTTCCGAGCTCGCCAAAAAGGTATTAGAAGATGCGATTGACAATATCATCGCACGTGTGTAGACCTAGGCTATTTGGTCTTGCAAGCACAGGTGTGTGTCTGTTTGCTAGAGACGCTTAGACTGGTGACAGTATTTGCTACGGACATGAAGAACTATACACCAGTTTCATAACATGTGCAGTTATTTTAGTGAAAAATTGGAGTAAAATAAAAGTCGAATGTCTTGGATATGGGGTAACCCATATCTTTTCTTGTTACAACAACCGTCAATGCATCCATGGACATGTTCATTGCATAGTTACTCTGAAAGGTGGCACAGGTTAACCTTTCGTTAACATTTTCTATATTGATCTGCCTACTTTGAGTGATTGTACTTTCATAGCAAAATTGTTAAGTTTTATCCCCGATTGTACCCTAACAAAAAATACAATAGTAAACTATAGTTAACTATAGTTTACTATAGTTAACTGTAGTACCAAAGTAAAAACTATAGTGAAAACTTTGGAACTTTGATTTACATCAGTGAAAACTTTGGAACGTTGATTTACTATAGTTAACTATAGTAAGCTATAGTTAACTATAGTTTACTATAGTATTTTTCTGTTAGGGTATATCATACAGTTTTGTCATTAAAACATCGGGTTATTTCGATACATGCAACCCATAACGGCTGGGACCTGACATTGTTCTAAGGACAAGTTGTCTTAGAGGAGAACTCTCTAGCATACTAGCGCATGCGTAGCCTGACGTAAGCCCATGGCATCCGGTTTAACTCTGCTGATATATTTCTGCGTGGACCTCAGGGTCCACGCTATAATGCATGTAAGTTTGATGATAACGGTTAATAATCTCCGTTTGGACCCTCTAATTATTGACTACAATATTAATCATAAGAATAACCAATATTTTTTTTATTAATAATAGAAAAAAAAAACAACTCAAATAACAATTTTTTTTTAAATTTTCGTATTAATATTGTACTTTTCGTTTACTACATTCTGCTGGGTGAGATACTACTGTACTATATGTTCTTAAATAGTTTTAAAAAATTAAAAAAATAATTTAACAATTGAGCCGTCCCATGGGAAAAGGCCCTTATGTTATTTTGACTCCATAATGAGAAAAACGCCGGTAAAGATAACGTCATAAAATGCAAATTGCGTATGTTGTATATGTTGTATAATTTTTACTTGAGCTCTATCAACTTATTTTCATTGTTGTTTATATCATCTAGAGCCAATAAAATATCAGGAATAAAAGAAAATATGAATTTTAGAGCTAAGTTCCATATAAATGGACATTTCCAATATTGAATATTAAGAGTCATTCTCTGTAAGCATCAAAATGGGCTGGAAATAGACTCTCACCGATTTTGTTCAAACTTGGTGACATAATTACACTATAAGCCCATTTTAAAAAAATAGTATTGCAATTGATCAATTGGCATTGTTTCCATGGCAACAGGTAACCTATGTTTGCACATATGTGGGAAATAACAACAAAGGTCATTTCACCACATTAATATTTATTTGATGAATTTAAATGATGTTATTAATTTTTATCTTTAAAATTATTTGTGAATTGTATTTTCTAAACAAGAAAACTGCAAAAAAAGTTTTGGACCTGCCAAGAAATGCAAGGTAATGTCAAAAAATGCTGATGAAAAGGTGGGGAAAACATAACAGTGTACCTAAAAAACGCAGGCACTAGTGGAATATTTTGATGCTCCTAATTTTACCCTTAACAATTATTACGAACATATCAAAAAATTGGAGTGGTAATATTTGATTTAAGAAAATAAATCAATTGTAAAGTTTGTAAAAATCTCTGAAATTACATACTTTTTCACCAAGAGTTGTTTCCCTTTTCGGAAATCTTCAGCCAAATTTCAAGAAAATGAAAGTGAAAGTAGAGAGCAGAACATGATTCAGAGGAGTTAAATCTGTCTGTTTTGGATATTTTCAGTCATTTTAAACCTACTTTGTATAGTATTTTGTATTACTTGAAGTTAAATGTTTGGTCAGGCCTTGCTGTGCCTGAGAAATATATGTGTTTGGTCGTGAAAAGCCTGAAAATGGATTTCACCTTACTGAAATTCCAAGTGTGACACGTACCGATGCACTGCATGAACAATAGAAGCATTGGACACAAAATGTTTATAAGAAAGCAGCATCAGTTACATGGATTCCAGAGCTACAATTAAGTTGCGTTTGGTGTTAAGGCCGTGATGTTGATTTGGAAGATACCTGGCAGTAGTAAGATTACTAGGCAAGTATCAAAGTACAAAAACCTGTAAAAATTATTTACCTTTGTCAATATTTACTCATAACTCATGCGTTTGTGAATTATAAGTAAATTAATTAATAACAGTGTATGGATATCTATAAGAAAGAAAAATCAAAGTATCAAAAAAAAATATCAATGACATTTGAATTCAATTGTTAAAAAAAATAATTAATAAGGCCTAATCGTGTTGAAAGTTTTCAACCTGCATATAATAATTATATATATCTGACTGTTGTTGAAAATTATGTTATCCATACAGCATATATGATAAAATCTACATTGGTTTTAAAGTTACATCAAATTTCAGTGTGTGTTTGCATAAAGGGGGAGGAGGCGCGGTTAACAATATATTATAGTTACTGTCTTGCATTCATTCAATCATTGACTGTTTTTACATGTTGATCCAGGTAGAATGTAAACACATGTAAAATCATCACATTGCTAAACAAAACACAACATTGCAGGTTTTGTAGGTTTCAGTGTGTTCAGGGCTTAATTTTGTTTGTTTGTATGGATTTTTTTTTTGGAGGGGGGGGGGGGGGGAGTAGTGTCATGTGCTATTTCATTTAAGAACTAACTATATAAAATTAGAAAAAAAACTTTTCAATTTGTTTTATCATCTCTAATTACATTATATAATTGCAACTACGTAAGAAAGTTTAAAATATAGAAAGAAATTTTCATTATTAAAACAGTACTAGTTACTTCACACTTAATAGAATTCTGTAATTAATGAGATATCCTTATAAAATTTGATATAAAGAATCAAAATATAAATTTTTGTATCTCGGTAATGCAAAAGCTGAAATGTTCATTTTAACTTCAAATAATCTAGTGTATAGAGTGTAGTGGAGATTTGCTTTTGTTTAAAATATGGAAAAGAAAGGGGGGGGGGGGTGATTGAAGCTATATTTTTGTATAATTAAATTGATGCATTTAGTTGTCAATGTTTGCTGCATTATTTGCATTTAATGGCTCTGGGTTTTTGTTGTTTGTTTGTTTGGTTTTTTTTTTGCTTTTTTTAAAGTGTTTATGTATGTAAATGCTAATTGATCTATATGTTGTTTTTTTTTAGGGAACAGTGCACAAAATTGCTGGAATACTCATCTGGAACTGAGAAATTTATGCTTAATATGGTGAATTTACAAAGAAATAATCAAAACCGAGAAAAAATTTGCAATGACATTATGCGATTGCACAAGTGAAATCATCTAAAATGCAGAATCCGGACAGATGAAAAGAGAGTTTTTTTTTATATTGAAGATTCACAAAATAATTTTTTTTTTTCATGAAATTATGCAACCATTATTGACAATAAGCATAATGGGGATGCTACTTGATGCCTAATTAGAAGTGAAGGATTGTTTTAGTCGTATTATTTTATAGTAAATACATATTTGTGTTAAAGAGTACCCTCTAGTTCATGAGAGTAATTTTTCATTAAAGTCAGAATTTCATATTGTTCCGTTTCTTGTTTCTTGGCATGCCAGCAAGAATATGTAGTTTTTTTAACATAACTTTAATAATTTTAACTAAGGCCAAAAAAAATAATTAGTCTTGTTTCCTGCTACCCATCCGACCTTTTTTTGCTCCCAACGCTAAAGTTTTAGTTTTGGAAGAAAAAAATAGGGAATTTCATCATTCTATCACCGTAATTGGTTTCCGTGTTAACACAAAACAAGCATTTCATGAAATTCTATGTTTCAAAATGGACTTTCAAAATATACCACTTGAGTTGTGCATCAAAAGACATGAAATTTAATTTTAAAAGACAATATTGACCTGTGACATGTTTAATTTGATCTGTATTAGTTCATATCCAAAAAAAAAAAGCTGTCGGGAAAAAGTAAAATAATTTTCCTACCTATTTTTTTCAGGCTGGTAGCAGGAAACAAGACTATCAATTTTTTGGCCTAAAATCAAAATACATGTACAATGTGTCTCTAACAAGACTACTAGTTTGTTATTATAATTAAAAAAAAGAGAAGCTCCTTGACTCAAAATTTTATTCTTATAAATAAAATGATTCTTGATTTAGTTTACTGATGTACCAAGTGATATTGAAGTCTGACTGAACCTGCAGGGAGGATAGTCTCTGGCCAGTAGAAAAATTGATCAAGTTAGGTCAAAGTCATGAATAATGATTTCAGAGTCGAACATTAGCATGGTTGAAGTTCTGTCTTCAAGTTGTATGAAATTCAAGGTAGCAAGGTCAATGCAAAATTAGGTCAAGGTCAATGTCAGAGTCAATGAGTATAATCAACATTTTAGGAAATGTAATAGCAATGCAGTGAAAAGGGAGGGTCAACATCACAAAATCTTGAAATGTTTGAATTGTGATTACCAAAATTAATCAGTGTTTGATGATAGACAATTATATCTTCAACAGTTTCTTTTTACATGAGCAAAAATGTAAACTGATGGAGGGCAGAAAGGAGAATGGAACAACAAAGATGAAGATGACAAATTATATACTGTTAACTAATTTTCATTCACGTGCGAAAAATATCTGCGATTTTCACGACCTATCTTAACTCGCGAATATTAATCGCCGCGAACCATTTATCTTGCTATATATTTGTAAAGGACATTTCCTCAGTCACGAAAAATAATCGTTGCGGATTGTTTTCAACATGAATAATCGCAAATAAAAGATGACGCGAATAATAGTTGGTTTACAGTAATTTGTCATGTGAATCTTTGGTTATTCCATTCTTCTTACTGCCCTCCATCAAAAAAGGAGAATGGAACAGCCAAAGATGCACATGACAAATTATATAACTTGTCATGTGCATTTTTGGTTGTTCCATTCTCCTTTCTGCCTTCCATCCAATCATATTTTGTATTGCAAAATATGAGGCACATAAAATTGACTTTCAAGGGGGGGGGGGGGTTACTGCAAAAAAGGATGAGAAAGGGAATTTCCATTGAATTTTATATGGACAGTTATTGCTTATACATCCATTTATTGTTTGTTTCCATGGAAACAACATAGTGCAAAACCACTCCTGTTGCAGTAATTTTGATATATTTGTATTTTATTAATGTAAGTGTTCTTCTGTGTATGTGAGGGTAAGTGCGTAATTAGAAGTTGATCAAGCACTGAGTCTCTAGTTTTGTATTTTGATAATATGAATATAATACGGACTGTTCCTGAACAATGATAATGTGGTTGCCAAAGCAACTGGGTTTTTTTTTAATGAATTTCTATTTTATTTTTATTTTATTTTTCTATTTTAATGCAACTGAAATGACAAGGTTAATTAGCATGATTTATTTTATTGAAGAAGAAACATAACATTCAACGATGTGTACATTGATAATATCAATAATAATAGGGATTGTTCCTGAACTATTTGGTTGCCAAAGCAACTGTTTTTTTAAAATTATGAATTGTAATGAAGTGAAATGATAAAGTTGATTAATTTGATTTATTTATTGATTCAGAAAAAGAAATATAATGCAATGTGGCTATGGTTATTTTATATTGTTAATATCAATAATTATTTGAATAGTTCCTGAACTATTTGGTTGCCATAGCAACATGGTATTTTTTTTAAATTTCAGATTTCTATTTTGTTTAAATCTTGAGTGAAATGAAAAGGTAAAATAAAGAGTTATTTTTTCATTAAGGATTTAATGAAAACAGATATGTACAAAAAACCAGTCAAATATAGATTCTACAAATTAATCCAAATTCTCCATAGCAACCATTTTTGTTTTCATTTTATTTTATTTTAAGAAATATTACCACTCTAGAAATTTTATATTTTGTTTAGTATGGAATGAACTTTTACATGATGGTGGTCATTTGCTATGGAGTGCCTGCATTTTTTTGCTATTATTTGTAGAAAATGCCAAAAATCTGCATTTTTCAAAATTTGTTAAATTTGTAAAAATTGACACTTTTCATTGAAAGATCATTCATTTATGACCAACTACTGAATAAATACACTAATTGCGGTAGTTACTTCTAGAAATAATACATCAGAATAGGTAACTGTCAATCCTGTATGAAATGTGTAGAAAATAAAAAATTAAGATGAAGTTGGTATAATTTTAGTAGAATGCTGCTCATTTATGAGCTAAAAATGGCGGTTTCGGTAACCATGGCAACCGGTACTCAAATTTGTCTGTTGACCCCAAATATGATCTATACATGGCATTTCTACATTACATGCAAAATATCAGCCAAATCTGTGATGTACCATTTCCAACCTTTTTCTAAGTTCTTTGATGCTTACAGAGAATGACCCTTAAATTTTGCTGATATAATTCGGTGCTAGTTTTTTTTATCCGATTTTTCATACATTGAAAACGATCGTACATGCACATAATTGATACATACCTCTACATGTACACATCCCTTTTAACACAAATTCATATTATCCGAAGTGAAATACTTTACAATAAATGAAAAGAAAAATCTTAAACCGTTCCCAGCATAAAGGATTAAGATTTTGTTCAGCTCTACATGTAGCAAATGACGCAGTTTGAAAAGGTTGATTCTTCGAAAAGCATAAATTTAATGAAGAAAATATCTGATTTTTTTTTTCAAAACAATATTTACTTTGTGTTTATAAACGCGATAAATGACGATTTGCCTTCGTCACGGTCATTTACGGGTCAATGTGTTTGTTGTCTCATTCAAGTATAGAACCGTCGGTTTTACTGTTTATGAAGACAGCTTAGCTTCTGGTTGAACGAGACTAATGTGTTTCCTAAGATATATATTTCTTGAAATTTGAGAATAAAATCTAGTATAATTTGTTTAAGTCTTGGACCAGCCGTAAAAAAAAATAAATGAGAAAAAAGTAAATGCTGCAACGAAAAAAAATGACCAGGATTTTTTTTTAAATGCATTAATATGGGAAGATTTGACTTTGCTACAAAAAATGGGGGTGGGGTTGTTAGAGGTGGGTGCAATTAGCCATTCAGTGAACATCTTCATTCTATATCAATCAATTACCAATAAAAAATTATGTATGCACACCCCACTCCCTCCAATGCAACATGCCTTTATTTAATTCCTAGTAAATAATGTTTTATTATGTATAAAAAATGTAAATAAAAGCAGGGGATTTATGCATAATATTTTCATGTATGTTTTTGTGTGATAACGTAAGGTTTTTTCCCCAATCAGATACGTATTGATATAAAATCGTCAGTTTGAACATCTTTTTTTACGTCATTTTACAAGGTAATTTTAACATTTTCTTAACCTTTGATTCCCTATATCTCAGTAATTATTCTGAATATATGAATCAAACTTTATATTTGGTTATTTTACACTAAAATTTATCATAATCCATTGAAAAGTCAATTTTGAAAATTTTCACCTTAAGGGCCCTTTTCGAATGAGACGGTTCAATTAATCTCGAATGAATAGAGGCGTAAAATTCGTACACTAGACCGAGGGCGGACCTTTTATTATATGTTATCGTATTAGGTCCCTACGGATCAAATACTATGCGACACCAATCGACAGGGCATTCATGGCACCTGAATCCGCCTCTGATTTTTTTTTGGGGGGTCTGCGTTTGCGCTCTGCTCCCGATTTGTATTGTTTCAATCGACTTTTGAGTTTGATTAGTATTTGTTATCTCCGTAGTTTATTGCTAAGATGAATGATTAAAAAAAAGATGTCTTAAAGTGCAAACTTTTTCGCAATCTCTACAACTGTCATTCTTCTGACACACGAAGGTATCCATGCTTACCTTAACGCTTGCACCTTTAACATATTACATTATGGCTACTATAAGACTCAATTACATACGGGTATTTGGTGCAAAACACTGAAATCTTACCCGAGGGTCCACCATATATTACCTGTATAAAAATGGGGTGAAACTACTTGTCGCAAACACACTCAGGGCGAACATGTAATTAGGGTGAACCCACCTGTTACTGGTTGAAGTTTAATTCCAACTGATAAGCGGAATACCTACTAGCCCATTCATTCTTTAGATACGTTACCGAAGAATTATTTTCGATTGGTGAGTGTTTTACCGTATATTAAAAGATAAATTGGTTAATATGATAAAGTATTTTGATTCATAAGTATTGTTATAACATGATTTGTGTTTTATGAAAAAAAGATATACTTTTGTTTTAGACATAATTTAATAATTGGGGACTTTTTTTTTTTTATAAATCGACATCTTTCAAAAAAGGGGTAAAAAGAAACTTTTCAAAGATAAACTATGGATTTCGTATTTCATATAAGCATTGAAATATTTTATTTGTGTTATATAACCGATGCGCAAGAAATGTTTTGTTTTCATATTTATAAAAATAAACAAAAATACCTATATTTCCTTAAAATTGACTAAGTGACCCCTACATATCCTATAATATAATTCATATACGCATTGAAATGTTGTACATTTGTGTTAAATAACAGTAGTACCAGCTTTGGTTTGTTTTCATATAATAAAAACAGGCGCTGATCCTGCAATTTTTTCCAGGATACGCATTGTACTGAATTGATTTATAATATGCTTTATAAATAAAATTAATTCATTACAATACGTATTGGTAACGATCCTCTAATAAAACTAATGTCCAAATAACTGTATCTCACTTCCATTCTCAATGACCGTGTAGTGTAGGACAGCGCCGCGAGAATTCCATCGGCATCGAAAGCAAGTTTTGTTTTGTTTTTGTTTTTAAATTGCCTAGATGGCAAGTTTGTTTTTTTAAATTGCCTAGCGCGCTGTTCCTGTACTGCTAGAAAAAATATTCCGTAGGTCGAGAGTTCAGACCAATTATCCCCATGATGTCCAACCAGAGAGCCTTAATTAACTCCGATCAGCTAATTTACACAAATATCATTTTTCCGACTAATTGATTACAGATTCTCTAACCGATTACTATCACTCCGACCGAGTAATCGGTTAACCGATTTGAAATTGTCATCCCTAATACACACACACACACACACACACACACACACACACACACACACACACATATATATATATATATATATATATATATATATATATATATATATATATATATATATATATATATATATATATATATATATATATATATATATATATATATATATATATATAAAGGGGGGGGGGGCAATATCAATGTATGAAACGAAATGTTTCACGCTTTTATTATCTTCTTAAAATGCCTGTACAACATTTTATTCATTATACTTGCATTTGAATGGAAGCTTGTTACAATCAGGATTCTTATTTTCAAACCTGTACAACCTCAGGATCCGCTGTGCGGCTACTTTAAGCCCATTCCTTGCTTTCCCATATGGCTACTTAGATACCAATAAGCCTCGAAGCCGTTTTATTTCATGGGCACTTTTCTAATTAATTTAACTTAATCAGAACATAAAACACTTCAAATCAAACCTTCGAATGCATAATGCACAAAAACAGGAAAACGACACGTAGAGTAAAATACATGTCAGGTATCGCAATTCCATGGATACTATGTAAACAATAAGTAGCTATGACTAAACACAGAAGCAGAGATAAAAGAAGGGAGAAAAAATACAAAATTATGCATAAAAATTGAATATACCCATTTCTTGGAAGACTTTCAATTATAAAGAAAAAAATGTTATGTTTTAATATGAGTAGTAGTTCTGTTTGTTGCAAGTTAAAATTTTAAATTTAATTTCAGAGAAGCATCAGATAAAACCCATGGCCACCTCTACAGATACCGAGGGAACGATTAATGTTTACAGAGCGTATCGACTTTTCCTTGGCCCTTGTACTGATGGACTACGTGATGTTTTACGTCACTTTGTACCACCGGCAACATTATCAGACGTCTTGAAAAAAAACAGGAGATATTTCTCGTGTGTGTCAGGATCACAAAGAGAACTTATTTTACCTGAAGATGGTAGTTATACTGGAAACTATGATGATATGGACATTACATTACTGTACACACTGCTAAGAAACATTTGTGACCTACCTCCGCCCAGTAAAGGCTGGGGAGAATATCCAGAAGACAGTGACAGATCTCTATCTGCCAGCATTGAAAGAATCCGTTATTACAGAAAGTTTTGTTTAAAAATGACTGACAGTCTCACCCTCTCCAGTGCTGATTTCAACGATATCTTGAAAATTGTCAGACATGCAATTGTGGTCCTTGATTCTTTCCTAAAGAACGGAAACAAGTATCAAGGACAAGTGGATATTTTGAGGGAGGAAACAGTTGACCCCATCCCTGATCGTCATTCCTTGGAAAAACTGAGGGATGAAACCGAAGGAGATACACCAAGAAAACAAGTAATTCAAAAAATAAAAGGTATGTTTGATACTAAAATATAACAAAGAGCAAGACATTTAGTTCGACACATTTTAAAATCTTTTTGCAATTAATTTTAAAAATTTCCTTTGAAACATATTTAAACATAAACTTAAAAAGTGATGTTTAACTTGTGTTTAATTTTTAAACAGTCGTGTTTTACAAATATTTACATTTGTTATGTTTTTCTACTAAGCCAACTGTGCAATTGATTTGAAGTTCATCTTTGTGTATACTCACGCGTAGAAATATACATGGTGAAACTCGCGGTAAAGTGACATCACAATGAGGCAACAGAGACGTTAATAAAAAATGTAACGATATAGGGCAGCAAGAAATTCAAATATTGAGCATAATATTGTTGCTTTTGAACTTGTAAAATGTAAATATAAGGAATGTTTTTCAGTTTAGTGTGAATTATTGGTGTGTAAATCACACAGACTTGCACGTAGGCATATTTTTCATGAAGCGCTAACGCGCTTCATGATATATGCCTACGTGACAAGTCTGTATGATTTACACACCAATAACTCACACAAAACTTAAAAACATTCCTTAATTAAACACAGTCTTTTTAAATACAGAACATCAGCGTTATGTATATACTCGTAAACACTGAGTATTTAAACTAATGTTTAATAAGCAGACTGTTTAATAATCCATCTTAAACATGTAATGTTCATATTCATCAAACTAGAAATTAATTAGGTGTTGCTTCTCAATATTGCTGTGTGTATTTGCCATTTGTATAATGTCTTAAATTATGTAGGTATTCCGTACATAATAGTGGATATTTTTGGACACAAGAAAATATGAATAGTCAGATAAAACTTTGACTTTAGATCATACAGAAAGCAACTATATTCATCATTAATTAATATTAATTTTTGTACCAAAAAGTCTTTATTTTCATAGAAGGTTTAAGGGGATAGAGAATGAATACTATGACGATTCTATTAATTTTATCAATATTCAAATCACGGATGTTTAACTCGGGTGTTCATTTCTTAACCGTCATTTAATGATAAATGAAAAGTATTTATATAAGAATTGCAAAATAAACGCCAGTGTTTAATACGTTATGATAGAAAATGACGCAAAATGATTATGTCATAACATGCCATTTGAACAGAGAAGACGATGAGTCACGCATATACTGACATGAAACACCATATGTAACAAGGAAACAGGAGGTATTTATACATTTCTAAATATATAAAATGAATAAATAATTAAATGGTAAATATCTAAGAGATTTATACTGTTTTTCATTTATGAAAATATATGTCTAATATATTTATTGACTGAGTGCAATACGGTCATGTATGTGAGCGGTAGACAACAAAATATTTCATTTGTAGTCTTTTAGTCCAAACAAAAAAATATGTGTGGTTCCGGTTACACTTCCAAAAACATTAGGGTAGGTAGGTAGGGTTTTTTTTTTTGTTTTTTTTTTAACAAAATAATTTTCTTAATTTTTTCTAAATACTACCTATCACTGCTTTGCAAATGGCATTTAGATGTGGTGTTATAATATACTAGTCAATATTGGTAGGGGACACCTACATGCTAGCTTGCTTTGGATTTAACACTATTAAACACTTGCACTATATATGTTTTGCAAGGAGGCCGTCATTGCTGAAACTAAAACTGGAGCCATTGATGGAAATCGGGGGAAATTCCGGAAAAAATATGAAAATTGCCAAAAAAGGTTTAGGGTCGGGGGTATAAAATAGGGAAGGTCGGGTAACCGGAACCAAACATGTTTTTTTTATTTGGCCTTAGTATTTGTGATATCTATTTAATTTTTAGGGACGCTCATCTGTTATTCTGAATCCCAAGAAGCAAAAATTACATGACAAAGGAAAATGATTTCAAACGAAGGTCACACTTAACCTAAAGAGGTGAGTTTCAAGGGCATTTCAAAGAAAACAGCCATCCCCCAACACATCGTTGTTTCCTGTTTTCTGACCTACACTAATCATGGGTCTCCTACTAAAATTCTTTCGACTCGAATCTAAAATTTAAGTAAATATAACCAAATTACCTGTCCTTGATTAAACTTATGCTCCCTATCACGCATTTTCATTATTTGTGCTGGCCATACATGAAGTGTAAACAGCAATACTTCGCGCAACCCTAACAAAAAAATAATATAGTAAACTATAGTTAACTATAGTTTACTATAGTTAACTATAGTACCAAAGAAAAAAAAAACTTTGGAACTTTGATTTACTATAGTAAAAACTTTGGAACTTTGATTTACTATAGTGAAAACTTTGGAACTTTGATTTACTATAGTAAAAACTCTGGAACTTTAATTAACTATAGTCAAAACTTTGGAACTTTGATTTACTATAGTAAAAAATTTGGAACTTTGATTTACTATAGTGAAAACTTTGGAACTTTGAATTACGATAGTTAAAACTTTGATTAAGTACGATAAATCCCATGGAATTATGTTTTTGATTCCCATTCTTTACATTTTATGATATTTCAAGTTTAAGATTCATAAAAGGTTTAGAGAACATTTTAATAACCCAACCCCTCCCCTAAAAGAATAATGTACAAGATATGAATTTTAAGGGTCCTCCACACACCCCCAACTTATGTTCTCATATTACTGAGCATTACTTTTAACAAGCATATCAACCTTTAAAACTGGCCAAGAATTGAAATATAATTTACACAGATTTTTTTAAAATTTAATTTCATAAGTTTTAAGATTTTTTCCCCATCGAGTTTTTATAAGTAGCACAACAAATTTTGTGTTCTCCTGGAATATATTATTAAGCCTAAAAAACAACCACAAAAACTTAATTTTATCACCGAGGATATTTTTTTAAAAAATTAATCAAAGTTATAAAAAATAAATATAACTCATTTACTCTAAAATTCATGGAGAAAAAATTATGGAAGATTCCTGATAGTATAGAAGAAACATTAATGAATTAAATTACAGCAAAAAATTGAATCAAAATAAAATTTATTGAAAAGGAAAAATTATTTTCAAAATCTGTGGTATCAAAGTTCCGTTTTGAGAGTTATCTTTCCTGTTACCCAGGACTCAAAAACTTTGGTAAGTCTCCGCATACGTCATCATACATGTACTCAGTAACTCGTTATTCACAACTGAACAGGACAGATATAAATGAGCAAAACTAGAAATGCACACTTTATCAATATTTATAAACAAACAATGAGATAGGTATTATTGAAACGCACAAATCAGTGTACAACAATATCAACTTTTCACAAGAGTCTCGTTGACGATATCGCAATGGATTTATTAGCCTGAAAGTATAATAAACTTAAACGTTTTCGAGTAGATATACCTGTTATTTACGAATCATTATACAACAAAATCTCAAATGTCAGCTGTTTTTTATTGAAAAAGATCGACACTTTTTCTTCTTTCGGTCACGGCGTGATCATGCCATGTGTTCATTGTTTATGATCAGGGTGTCGCTCTCGGTTGACTGCATACTCTTCCTTTGACAAAACCTTAATATCTAAAGCGTTTATAAGACTCTCTTACAGGCGGTGCCAGTCAAATCGTCAGTGCACAAACTATATAAAACCGGAAGTAAAAGTATTTTTTCTCGATATACGTCACAGGTCACGGGGTGTGGAGGACCCTTAATGTAAAGGTTGTCGCTTGGGCCGATAAAAGAACAATATTTATGTCAATATATTTAATTTTAATGTTATGCAGATGTAACGTAAGTATTTTTTTTTTAAATATATCATAAAAAAAATGTCATTTAGAATCAAAATATCTGCTTCATTAAATTCAGCCAGCGTGTATTTTTTTTAATTTATAAATGTAAATATTGCATTTGAATTAACTATTTTGTATATATAAATAAAGATGTACAACAAAAACCAACCCCAACCAACCCCATATCCACCCCCTCCCCTAAAAGGGCTTCAAAATCAAAAAAAATTATAAAAATACGAAAGTTGTTAAACTAATGAAAAAACTTTGAAATTTTGATTAAGTATAGGGAAAACTTTGAAACTTTAATTAACTACAGCAAAAACTATGGAACTTTGATTTACCATAGTGAAAACTTTGGAACTTTGATTTACTATAGTAAAAACTTTGGAACTTTGATTTACTATAGTCAAACTTTGGAACTTTGATTTACTATAGTGAAACTTTGGAACTTTGATTTACTATATTGAAAACTTTGGAACTTTGATTTACTATAATAAAAACTTTGAAACTTTGATTTACTATAGTGAAAACTTTGGAACTTTGATTTACTACAGTAAAAACTGTGGAACTTTGATTTACTATAGTGAAAACTATGGAACTTTGATTTACTATAGTCAAACTTTGGAACTTTGATTTACTATAGTGAAACTTTGGAACTTTGATTTACTATATTGAAAACTTTGGAACTTTGATTTACTATAATAAAAACTTTGAAACTTTGATTTACTATAGTGAAAACTTTGGAACTTTGATTTACTACAGTAAAAACTGTGGAACTTTGATTTACTATAGTGAAAACTTTGGAACTTTGATTTACTATAATAAAAACTTTGAAACTTTGATTTACTATAGTGAAAACTTTGGAACTTTGATTTACTACAGTAAAAACTGTGGAACTTTGATTTACTATAGTGAAAACTTTGGAACTTTGATTTACTATAGTAAAAACTTTGGAACTTTGATCTACTATAGTGAAAATTTTGGAACTTTGATTTACTATAGTTAACCATGTAAACTATAGTTATCTATAGTATTTTTTTGTTAGGGAAGTACAACAAAAATTTTAACACCCCCCCCCCCGTATCTTTTAAGGAGACTTTAAATTTTTGGGGAATGTGTTGTTTAGATGATCGAAAATGCCTTGCGCTGCCCCCCTTTTTTCTTTAAATTATTCCTGCTTGGCTGCTCTGACAGGTACATGTAATTATTCAGTGTATATACTGTTTTTTACTTAAATGATTTATTTGTACTGCAGTTTTCTTTTCAAACTTGTTTCTCTGTATTTATTTTATAATTATAATTGGCATGAAGAATTACAAATTATTTTTTTCGATCTCAATGCATTCTCTTTTAGAGTAATTTACTGAACTTGCTAATGAATATTTTTTATCTATTTATTTTCAGGATATTTCTGAGGAGAAGAAGGAAGTAGAACCATTTAGGTAGAATAAAATTTTGAAGAACGATCAACTGGAGATCAATT
This sequence comes from Saccostrea echinata, assembly GCF_033153115.1. Classification (NCBI taxonomy): domain Eukaryota; kingdom Metazoa; phylum Mollusca; class Bivalvia; order Ostreida; family Ostreidae; genus Saccostrea; species Saccostrea echinata. Next base: position 1,227,889 of record NW_026889785.1, read on the forward strand.
CAATTCGTTGCAGACGAACCTGAATTTTACACATAAGCAGAAAAGACTGTTTAACTCGGTTAGACTATTATATGATAATGGTTACTTTAGGATCAATTTTTGTATAATTTTTTAAGTATCTATATGTTGCTTTCTTAATTCTTAGACCGTAACGGTAGCACATCTGGAAGAACGCTCGCTCCGTGATCAGAAGGTCGTGTGTTAGAATCACAACTGTTCCTTCGCCAAGCATTCGGCCCTTTTAAGTGAAAGTTGCGGGTCCTTCGGATGAAACATTAAAAACCGAGGCCCCGTGTCACGGTAGGCGTTGGCACGATAAAGAACCCTCACTGCTCAATGGCCCTGAGTGCCGAGTAAAGGTCTAAATTTGAAGCCCTTCACAAGTATATGGTGAGGTTTTTATTATATGAATATAAAATTCTCAAACGGAACGTAAAGCAACGTACAATCAATCAGTCAATCTTACTTCTTATTTATGTGTTAATTATTGTAAATTCTTATTTTTATTGTAATGTTTAAGCGTTTTAGAGTAATTTTAATTATATTTAGGGCTTTATAAATTTTATAATAATAATAAAATACCCCGCCCTTACTAACAGCTATTGTGTAGTTTGCAAAAGTATTAAATGAATTAGTCGTTTAAAGGTCAAAAGTCCGAAAATTTCTTCATTTGCTTAAAACTCCGAATGTTAATGAAGAAAACTTACACGTACAACAAGATTTGTCAATGAAATACATATGTATCCCATACACAGGCAACAAATAACACCTTCAGTTTTTTTTATTATTTATAAATGTATTTGTTAGTTTATTAATACGATTGTAAGACATCCTGACATTTTTTAAAATAATGTTTCAATTTCTTTTCTCCTGAAAAATAATATTATACGATTATTAACATTTTTGAGGTAAATACGATGATTTAGCCACCTGAGGAGTACAATATTCACTGAGTCCCAAGAGTGAGGTAAATACTGTACTTCGAATGTGGATAAATCATTGTTATTAGCTTTTTAAAAAAAACTAAAAATGTTTTATTATATCATTCAGTGATTAAATGATACAGATTTGTTAAGCAGTTAACGGCATCTTACTTATTTAAATTTGCTGAAGTCCTAATCAAATGCAATAAGAGAAGTAGGGTTAAATAAGCAATACAAGTTGTATTAATTTGTAATTTTTAAAATCTAGTTTAGTTGTTGTAAAAAAGCCCAAATAATTTCAGACTCTTTTGTAGGATATATTTTGAAAAGGGAAGCGGCATTATCAGGGGAAAATGAGAGCTGAATAAATCTTTGATTAACCTCCACAAAAGGGGAATTCTTTTAACTTCATTTCTTTTTTTTTGGGGGGGGGTAGGCTTGGGGGATAAAGGTCCATTACCGGGGGACCAGACTATAATGAAGATTTTTAGTCCAAATTAAAACAAAAAATTTCGCTCGGAAAATTATTGTTTTGGAAGGGAGAGGAGAAGGTCTTCTACTGCCCCCACCCGCCCCTAACTACCCCACCTTAAATTATATTCCCTTGTTATGTTATCCTGAGTGGAAGTCGGTTGCAAGTGAAATAGCTTTCAATAAAAAATATTTGTTTCAATTTGGAATTTCTCAATCTATTTTTAGATCAACGTAGAGAAAATATATCATTATATTCACCTCGAAGGTCGTCATTGGTAAGAGCGTCTGCTCTTGAGTCGCGGAGTAAGGAGTTGATCCTTACGTTGCGGGTTCGAATCCTACTGTGGGACCGGTCCTTCGGATCAGATCGTATAAACCGGGGTCCCTTGTCGCAGTAGGTGCTGGTAGGAAGAAGATCACTCACTGCTCAATGGTCTTGAATGCCGAGCATAGGTCAAAATTTGCAGCTCTCCACCGGCAAGTGGTGGCGTCTCCATATGAGTGAAAAATTCTCGAGAGGGACGTTAAACAACCTCGAAGGTCTCGTGCAGGTAAATATAATGTGGTATTTTTTGGATCTCAGCAAATCAGAAAGATATGGCGTATGTAGTCATATAATAATTTGTATTATAAAGCGATAATATATGTATTTCTCCTGGCCACCAATTTTATTGAATTTCAGATTGTTAGCAGGTTTTAAATGTTCATGCTAGTTTTTGGTACGTCTATATTTCAACTTTAATCGATTTATGTATATATGTTAGCAAATGTGTTGATTTATGAAATAATTGTTTATAAAGTTTGAATATCGATTAAACATTAAACCATTTATTTTATGTTCATGTTCATCATCCTGAAGAACAGTTTGTTTTGTACATTTTTATGGGTTTTTTTTTCAATTAAAAATGATGAAATCTAATACACGTTTTACTGTTAATTTATGTGGTAAAATAAACACAATGATATGTTTAAAAAACTGACGTATAAACATGTTTAAATAATTATTATCTGTTTATCGAATAAAAATAAAAAAAATATATATATAAAGTGATTAAATTGATCGTGTTTATAAATAATACATGAGATATTTAAGTTTTAAGCACGCACGCTGTTTATTTAGCAAACTCTTTGTGTTTATTCAGTGTTAAATCTTTAAACATTTTGTGTTATGAATTTATTTTTATTTATACAGAATAAGAAAGAAATACTTAAATATTAATACTCATATGTAAACAATGTAACGTGTTCATTACTTAAACACTTCACAAGGGGTTAAAATTCAAAACGCTTTAGAGTGTTTTTATTTGTTGCAATTTGTCTATTTTAAAAACACTTCTTTTTTTACAGAGTATATGCCAAAAAAGAAAATTTTTGGTAAGTATCGCATAGGCATCCTTATTAAATATGATTACGATATGCTGTATAAAAGAAAAAAAAGAACAAAGAATTTATTTTAGGCTCACCTAAACATGGTCAGGTTAGATTCCTAAGTAACTGAAGTTCTTCAAATTTTAATGGAAGTTGCACTTCCATACCAGGATCTGATGCATGTGTCCTGTATTTTCTAGATAATTAAACTGTAAAAGTCCTTTCATAAATAGCTGTAAATCGAAGACTACCATTTTTACCTCACCCTTAAAGTTTCAACTGAATTTTTCTTTTCGCCTGCTGTCCATCGTTTGTCCTTCTATCTTTCTGTAAAATTTTCACATTTACAACTTCTCCCGAGTCACTAGACGAATGTTGCCCAAACTGACATAAAGAATTCTTTGAAAGAATATTAAAATTCGTTCAAATTAAAGTTCTACCTCATGAAAAATAAAAAACAACGCAACTTTGACAAAGTTATTTGTTGTAAAATATCGGAACTATTACGAGTAAAAATTTCAAAATACATTATAATGACACTAAACGTTTTACATGTACAATGTTGTCGTGTTTGAGCACATTAAAATCAAACTGGTTTGTTGATTTATAGAATAAACTTTATTTAAAAAAAAAATGTGTTAAGTCTCTTACCATTAAGACCACAATTTCATTCTTCTTATAACTTTTCAATTGACATTAAATTGAAAATGGTTTAATCTCTTTAGAAGAAAAGAAGAAATATATTCTTATGCTAGCAATTTTAAACAGAATCATTGATTCTGCAAAATTTAACGATTGTCGAAAGATGTTGGTGTTAGCCGTAAGTTCTTTTTAAAACAGGATCCAGAATCACTACCAAATTTTACGTCGATGTAATGTCCCACTCTATGTTATGATATATACCCCCTTCCCGCATTATTTTACCATTAAAGATATATTCCATTCTCCATTCCGTTAACTGTAAAACGATTTTGGAATTTAATGTTATAGATATATATGTACAAAGTTCAAGGAAAGACATTTGCATACATGTGTAAGTTTTATATGTTACCTATAAACTAAATAACATAATGTACTTTCATCGTGAAATTAGATTCAAATTTCTTATTTTAAGTACAGCGATAATCACAATCTCGGGTCTCAGCCAGGAGCTTGGAAGCATTTTGAGGGTAGAGAATGCTATGGATATCAAACAAATACATGTCCTGGTTGGTTAATTTGTTATATTAGGTATTAAAACAGAGTTATTTGAATTTGCAATGAAAACGAATGAAATATTATTGGAAGGAGGGGGCATTGATGATAATAAACTATGTAATGGACGATAATAGAAGTATTTGATAAGACTTTCTTTTTTATTAAGTACCAGACTTTTTTTGGATTGAAGGGAAAGGTGGTATTTTATATATATATATATATATATATATATATATATATATATATATATATATATATATATATATATATATATATATATATATATATATATATATATATATATATATATATATATATATATATATATATTAAACAAATATAAAAAGAAAACACAAGAATCCTCCGTAAAGCTTTAGCGCTTTCATTAAAAATCTTCAGAAGCTTTACATTACAAAAATGCATACACAACGGTAACATAGTAACAATGATTATGACGTTAAACTAAGTGCGCGGGTATGTTAAAGCTACACCCAGAGATATCCTACTTGCCTTTACAATATGACGTCATAGTAAGCTGTATGACGTGAACTTAAGAAATAATGATTTCTTAATATCTATCTTTAAAGTTTAATTTCAGGTCCAAGAAAAGAATGGAATCATTCAAAACATAATATAAACTAAATCTTGTCGTTTTTGGGTGGTATAAATAGCTAATTACTTAGCACAGGGGTTAAATACCAAATTCATGACGTCATAACTATTGATCAAATATTTGCCGAGTGAAATTAAAGGTGAACAAATATATGAAATGGGAGATTTAAGGCATATACCGTGAATGTTATGTGTGATTCATAAGGAATTAAAGATTAAGAATCAGGTACGCTGATATATTCTTATCATGTTTTCTTATAATGAACACAGTCAGTGCTTTGAAATCCCGATCAGCCCTTCCTCTGTCGTTCTATAGCAACAAAGACGCAAAAGTTCAACACTACGCCGCATACTTTAAAATATAATTTTTATTTGTATCTAAAGCTTGTATTCTATAGTACTTTGAAAGTGCTGATAGAATCGTGTGGTTAACATGAATTGATAAAATTTCCTTGATCATATGTATAAAATGTAAAAATTTTGGTAAGGTTTCATGCGAAACTTTGGAATATTTTTTTCTGTGTCAGGAGAGTAGGATTCTAGCAGCACTTTTCATGGCCCAGTGATGTTTTTACATAATTATTTTCATAAAAAGAAAGGAATTATCTCCGGGGTAGTGTTGAACTTTTCACTTTTTCATTAAGGCAATTTTTCTATTTATAGACGTCACGTGATGACGTCGTAATGGAGTGCTTCTTTTAGCCTGAGACTCAGTGACGTCTATACAATGAATAATAATAGTAAATGTTTTATCTATGGTTTTTCCGATTTATCAATGTTACATTTTACGAAAAAAGTCTAAATTCGCCGATATATGATCTGGGTACTGCCTTAACATACCTGCGCGGAACGTTTAATGTCTATCTAGACATTAAACGTTCCGCTCAGTTTAACATCATAATCATTGTTACTATGTTACCGTTGTGTATACATTTTTGTAATGTAAAGCTTCTGAAGATTTTTAATGAAAGCGCTAAAGCTTTACGGAGGATTCTTGTGTTTTCTTTTTATATTTGTTTAATATTGTAATCCGATTACTGAGACTTTATTTCAATTTTTGATATATATATATATATATATATATATATATATATATATATATATATATATATATATATATATATATATACGAATCTGTGCAAAATCGTCTGTGTGTGCCATTCTGTGCAAAGAAAAAAAAAGGGGGGGTATTTTTTCTATGGGAATCAGAACAACTCGTTATTATAATCATTATTATTTTACGTTTGTAATAGATAGCTTATTTATTTTTATGCATTTACATCATATTTTTGTATAAAAACACAATGTATGCATAAGAGATTTAATCATAATATCCATGCTTTCTTAAATTTTATTCTTGTGAAATAGAGTAAATAAATGCATTTTGTTTTATCACATGTTATCATGTCACATCATGTAAAAACATCTTAATTATTTAATGACGAAATTAACGTTTAACTGACGGCTTTAAGAAACTTATGATAATGATTATTACTAATTAAGGTAAGGTTTGCGATTACAGGGAGATAACTCTTATAAGTCACTTAAGCGTTTGAAACCGGCGGAATTTAAACCAGCGATACTAAGCATCCAATCGCTAATGAATTTCGTCTGTCAAACCATGAACATGATGATGGGAACAAACAAAGGACATTTCCAGTAGAAAATCGTATTACAATTTAAAGTGCTGGAACCTCGGAAGAATTTATCGGACATATGAAAGACGTTTAGCGTGATGCACGATTGATGACCCAATAAAAGAGGACTAGTAAGTTTATTTTTAATACGGAACTGCGCAAGTTTCAAGTCAGCAGGAGCATAGAATCAGATGTATTGTAACTTGTGTAAATAATGCACTTCACCACTTCACTTAAACATGTTAAATGACATCATGAACGAATGAAAGAATAGATGTGGAGCATCCTGTTACTCTCTACATGCTCTATACACTCCGAGCAGGGAAGTGAAGTCACGGAGTATTTGACAGTTTGATATAGTTGCATCAGACAGGTAATTATTAAACTGTTAATTTTTAAGTATTTGTAGTTCATAATCGGTATTACGACTTCGAATTACAGAAAATTGTCAGCTACCTAAACGGATATAAACAGTAATGAACAGATCAGGGTGCACGTTAATCAGAGATTCCTCTGACTCTAACCCCTGCTTTTATCTGTCTATATTATGCGTCTCGGTTGACAATGGTTTTCTTGCATGAAAATGTTCAATGTTACACTCTACTACATGCAGTATGACATGTGCAGCGAATCTCGGATTAGTTACCTGTGACTAAAACCCTGCAATGCAGAAAAAGTTGTCATCCAACTTTTTTTTAAATCTCTCTCTCCCTCCCTCTCTCTCATTTTTTAATACAATCAGGAAAGCATTTTTATCATTTTCCTTTATGAAATAGTTTAAATTATTGATTGACACTTATTCAGATCTAGTGTATTTCTCACTGAAAATAAGTTCTCAATGAAAAAAAAAGGCCTGGAACCCAAATCCATTTTAAAAAAAAATATCAAATTCAATCTAGAATGCAGTAAACAAATAAATGTTCTCTCTTTTAGTCAAAACATACAAAGTGATATTCAATGTGCTGCACATGGATTTTCTCCCAAGATAGATTTTAGTATGAATTTTAATTATTTTATCATAAACTTTGATATGATCATCTCAAAAAGGAATTAAAAGTAGGTTAAAAAGAGGGAGATTTAAACTAAAAGTCATAAAGTCTGGGACTCCGTATCAAGACTTTTTCAATATTGTAAACCAACTTTAATATTTGCATGCGAGTTTCGCGACATATTTTAATTCACTAATATTTATCGCCGCGAACCATTTGTTTTGCTTTGTATTTGTAGAGAATGTTTCCTAAGTCGCAATAAATAATCGCCGCAGATTGATTTCAAACTGACGAATCTTGAATAAAAGATGATGCGAATTAAAGTTTGTTTACGGTACTTTTCCTATTTTACTTCTATGCACTGGCTACATATGTTCCAGTATTGTTTAAGTTTTACTGATTGCTAAGCTCAGTTGATCGTCCTACTCTGACAGTGGTAAATTTTGGTTCTCTCAAAATAAATACAGGTTTAGTTGGTACATGTAAATATAAGTTTTGTTTTTTTTTTTTATAAATTTAATTTTATTTATTGATATTTTTTTTCGCAGTTTGAAGTAACCTTTGATGGGGGCTTATAGAGACAGCTGGCACAGGTTGGAATTACAACATAATACAGGTGAGCTTTTCTAATTATAAAGTACAGTTTGTATTTATGTTTTCCTCACCAAGTGATACATTAGTATAATGTGGATCAGGCCCGTAGGAAGCAATTTCAGTTTGTGGAGGGGGGGGGGGGGTGCACCAAGAAACCCAAACATTTTCAGTTTAGATGGGCACTACGGTGACTACCAATAATTAAAAAATTCCTTGACAAGCAAAAAAAAGGTCATCAGACGTTATTGAGGGGGCACAAGCATATAATAGCTATGTTTTCTTTTGTATTCTATATATCGGCAAAATTATGGGGGGGGGGGGGCATGTGGATAGATTTAATTTAGATTAAATGGTTTTAATGAGGGCCTGGGAATACTTTCTGTAAATGAAGTTCTACATTTATTAGTACATGTATCTCATTTTTTAAATAAAAAGAGATCCAGATTATGCATGACTATTTATGAATAATCTTAGGGTGTGTTTTAGAAAATTCACTCATCAAGCTTATATGATTGCATTCATCTAATTCAATCTATAAAAATGTATACATTAATTTTTATAATAGTACCATTATTTGTTATTAAGTGAGTATGTCGGAAATCCATTCGTTTCATCTGGGTTTTTTCTATTCCTTTCATTATATGAAAATGAACACACAATTTCAGATTATGGATCATTGATTGGAAAAGAATCAGAAAAAGTACTTCAGTTCTTGCTTAGAAGATCTGTACCATCTATTATAGTAAAGATCATTATATTCCAGCTCCTGAATGTTCAAGAAAGTATGGAACCTGATATTCCAATACCAGTGGCCCAGGATTTGGAGGAGAAAGATTACCCAATAAATGTTATCCATGGAAACAATGATTGCACAATAACATTTTATCTACAAGCTGTTTTCCTTATATTTAGAAAAAATAAGAGTCTGAGATGATTACAGTACATTGCTTCTCCATCTTTGAACTTATATTCAGTAAAATAAATGCATGCAACAGAGGTGTTAATTGAATGTGGCATATGTCTGCTTTAATGACAAGTTTCTATGTAGCATTCAAAAAGTGTTTGTAAAATTTCATGTAAATTGTTGTAGCAAAATATCCATTATGATAGATAATGGACAGAATATCTGTGTCATTATGGCGTTGTTATTTTTTTTCCTATTCTTGTCCAATATTCAACTTTGCAGAATTTTACAATTTGAACGAAATCTGAAGTACTTGCACTGTAAATGCATTAAAATATGAAATTGTAACTTGGAATCCAATGTTATTTTCTTCTTACATACAGCTGCATTTATCAAGAATCTGGGACTGATCAAAGTCGCCCTCATGGTGCAGTGGTTAGAGCGTTTGCTCTAGAATCACGGAGTAAGGAGTTGATCCTTGCATTGTGGGTTTTTATCCCACAGCGGGACTTGGAGACCGGTCCTTTGAATGAGACCATATAAACCAAAGTCCTGTATCACAGTATTTGCTGGCACGAAAAAGATCCCTCACTGCTCAAAGGCCATAAGTGTCGAGTACGGGTCTAAATTTGTAGCCCACCACTGGTAAATGGTGGCGTCTCAATATGAGTGAAAAATTCTTGAAGAGATATTAAATAAACAGACTAATAAAATGATCGATATGTAGATACATGTTAACTTACTGTTTTAAGATAGCAGCTACCTAGATACAATACCTACATTTCACTCATATGATAGGATGTAACTTAGCCTCACTGGTCATAGATAAGTAAAGACATTAGCTAAGAATACATGTAGTTGAAATCCTTTGGAATGATTAAATCAACATGAGGTCAAAAAGCTTTTATTGGTTTACTTAAACTGGTTTTCCAACAGCAGTATACTAAGAAACCACAATGAACAAATACATGTACATGTATACACCTCAATCATGTTTATAAATTTTATACATCTATTTCTAAAATGTGTTGAAACAGAATTCCATTGACTATTTCATCAATAGTATATTGTAAAGGTGCTTTAAGTAGGACATGTGTACCAAGAGTCTTTCCATGAACTGATTTTTTAGTAGCATAGAATGAGTGTTATTGTGATCAATTTTCTGCCAAAAAACAATTTAATAAAAAATTTTGTTTGATGAGTATGCCTTCTCAAAATTGTATCAATGTTTACTTTCAGAATGCAGAAAAGGTCTGATTTTTATATACAAAACCCGTAATATAGGCTCTGTTTCCATGGAAATGGTGTTGGGGACATACATATTTTTTTTGTTCATTGTAATGAAAATAATCCAATTAACAATTTCTTGGATTTTTGTGGAATCGGTAGATATAGAAAATGGTGATTTTTACTTGTTGGTTGCCATGGCAACGGTTTCACTTTATTAGAGAAAATTGAAAAAATCCTCTTTTTTACCCAAATTTTTAAATTTTAAATAACAGAAATAAAAAATTAGGATAAATTAAGCATAAAATATGATGATTTATGCCATTTTAATTATTTTAATATGATAGTTTATAAAATATATCAATTTTTTTGTAGAAAATAACTTTACATGTGAAACATCAAATACCTCAAATTTGGTGTTTTTTACTCAAAAAACGGGACGGGCAATATCTGTTGAAATCGTGTTAAATAATGACGCTATTCTTCCCAATTAAATAGATATATGGCATATGTACAATTTTAAAACAATAAAATTTGGAGGGGGTTGCAAACCTTACCTTAAATGAAAACATCAGACAAAAGTTTTAATGAAACCCCCAAGCTCACAAATAATTTTCAAATATACTTCAAAGTGACGACTAATTAGAACATGCAAGCTCCGAAAATTACGTATAATTAGCTGTTTAAAAAAAATGGGGTGCCGTATCCAAGCTCCGAAGCAGCTTCAATGTGATGAAGAATTAAAGCATGCAAGCTCTGAAAATTACATATATTTAGTTTTATTTGTGATGAAAATGTAAATAAATGTGTGAATTTAGTGAAGATATATAAAAAAAAGTGCCAGTACCGACAATAGATATTAGTGTTTAAATTATTTGTGTTGTGTTTTATTTTCAATAAAATTGAGAAATTTTATTTTCAGTTGTTTGCTTTAACTTTCTAGGAACATTTTTAAATTCAAATATCTATATAATGTATTTAATATTTGTTTGTTCCTTAAACTGGGGACGAGTTGTCTTAAATGGGGCAGAGTTGTCCTGAATGGGGGGGGGGGGGGGGGGCGAGTTGTCCTGAATAGGGGCGAGTTGACTTGGGGGCGACCTGTCTTGCGGGGCGAGTTTTCCAGCATTCTTTCTATGTATATATCGCTTTACATCAGGAATTTCTTGACAGGATTTGAATAAGCTCGAAAAAATAATCCAAATTAGGATTGGCATTAAATTTGAAAAAAAATTAATAAATATAATTTCATGTGTCATATAATTATGTTCCCCAAACGAAGTTTGGGAACATATTGTTTTTACTCTATTTCTTATTATTATTATTAAGTCTTCCGTTCACAACGGAAGACTTATAGTGATTGTATTGTTTCTTTTTATTATTAGGGTCTTCCGTCTTCAGCGGAAGACCCTTCTATTATTCTATTGTTTCTTTTTCACTTTTATTAGGGTCTTCCGTCTTCAGCGGAAGACCCTTCTATTATTCTTAGGTTTCTTTTTTACCTTTATTATTAGGGTCTTCCGTCTTCAGCGGAAGACCCTTCTATTATTCTTAGGTTTCTTTTTTACCTTTATTAGGGTCTTCCGTCTTCAGCGGAAGACCCTTCTATTATTCTTAGGTTTCTTTTTTACCTTTATTATTATTATTATTAGGGTCTTCCGTCTTCAGCGGAAGACCCTTCTATTATTCTTATGTTTCTTTTTCACTTTTATTATTATTCTTCTTTTTTTTCTCCTTACCGATTTTGTGCAGAAGATTTCTCGGAGATGAATTGATCGATTTACTTCAAATTTTCAGAGATTATGTCTTATTATCTGAAGTTTGTACCGGCATTTCAAAATTTGAAAAATCACTTCCGGTCGGAAGTTATTGCCCTTTTATTAAAATTCAGAGGACCTCCTTGTCTGTGATGGAACTAAAAAACGGCTTAAGCTAGAGCGCTGAAATTTTCAGTGATGATAGAGGACATGTTGCTATTATGCACCTGGGTTTAGATATTTTCCGGAAGTGCCTAGTATGGAAGCCCGGTAGGAGTCGAAATTTAGGACACGAATCATAAGTGAATTTTTGAGACATTTTGTATCATATCTTTTAAAGTATAATTATTTTGTTAAAACATATTGAACAATATTTGTGCAGAATAAAAAGATCTGTAACACGATATCAAGAAAAAAGCGCTGACTCATC